>NC_092829.1:52783690-53103080 GCF_039878825.1 Excalfactoria chinensis | reverse complement strand
CTTGCTTTTGTTTTTACAACTTGTCTTGCAATCATTTTTTGTTCTGAATAGAAAGATGTAATTATTGCATGCTCACTGAAGAATATTGGTTTCTTGAGGCTGTTACAGTAGTGCCAAGAAAATCCCTTATTGTTATAGTTCCTTGAAAATGTGATAGAGAATGAACACTTACAAACATGTTTATTTGTTAAAACATGTTTAACATAACAAACATGTTTATTTACACTGACCTTGGTGTGCTGATGGACAGTCGGCTGATATGAGCCAGCAGTGTGCCCAGGTGGCCAAGAGGGCCAATGGCATCCTGGCTTGTATCAGGAATGGTGTGGTGAGCAGGACTAAGGAAGTCATCCTGCCCCTGTACTCAGCATTGGTGAGGCCTCACCTCGAGTACTGTGTCCAG
This sequence comes from Excalfactoria chinensis, assembly GCF_039878825.1. NCBI lineage: Eukaryota > Metazoa > Chordata > Aves > Galliformes > Phasianidae > Excalfactoria > Excalfactoria chinensis. The sequence goes on along the minus strand of NC_092829.1, from coordinate 53,102,677 downwards.
TTTTGGGCACCTCAGCACAAGAAGGACATGGAGGTACTGGAGCAGGTCCAGAGAAGGGCTACGAGGCTCGTTAAGGGCTTGGAGAATCAGCTCTATGAGGAGAGACTAAGGAAGCTGGGGCTGTTTAGTCTGAGGAAGAGGAGGCTGAGGGGAGACCTTATTGCTGTCTTCCAGTACCTGAAAGGTTCGTACAGTGAGAGTGGGGCAGGTCTCTTCTCACTAGTGACATGTGACAGGACGAGGGGAAATGGCCTCAAGTTGCGCCAGGGCAAGTTTAGGTTGGATATTAGAAGGAACTTCTTTACAGAAAGGGTGGTTAGGTACTGGAATGGGCTCCCCAAGGAGGTGGTTGAATCGCCATCCCTGGATGTGTTTAAGAGCCGTTTGGATGTGGTACTCAGGGATATGATTTAGCAGAGGTTTGTTGTTGTGGTGTTGTTTCGTGGTTGTTTTTTAAGAGATAGGCTACTGGTTAGGCTGCGGTTGGACTTGATGATCTTCAAGGTCTTTTCCAACCTGAGTAATTCTAATTCTATGATTTATAAACAGGAAAAGGGGGAAAAAGCTACAAATAATGATCCTGAGCCAAATAATAAAAAAAGAATAGTCTGTTTGGTATTGGAATGGGATTAAAATCCTGGTGTGAATAAAAAGCTTGAGCTGCCTTTTTTTGTACACAGATTTCCTTATTGTTTCTTCATTCTTCTAAGGGATTGCTTTAATTTGCTAAGCTGTTGATAAACAGTGGTTTTGTATTTGAACATGCTAAATAAGGGTCTGCGTTTGTGTGCTCTCCTTTATTTTAGGAGGAAACATTGAGAAGAGAGATAGACACTATTAAAAATGAGCTGAATTCCCTTAAAGAGGTCCAAGGACATTTTGATGATTGCCATCTTCCTCAGGGAAACCAGCATTCTGAGCAAGTAGAAAATCTTCAGGTGAGTGCCTCTAATGGCTGCAGTATTTTGCTTTTTTTTTTTTTTTTTCTCATAGAGTTTAGAGAGTGAAAGTCCAGACAGTTTTTCTAGTCTGGCTCTCAGTGATCTTCATTTGACGTTACTTAAGCCTAAAAGCTTCTCTGATGTAGTCAGTGATCCTAGATCCCACTAAAAGAGCTTGCATTGGTTGGTGAGCCAAGTCCAGGCTCAGATCCATATTCAGGATATATATGAAAAGTCATTACATGGGTAAGCATGTGGAGGTTGTCTTTTGAAGCAAGAGGATCACATAGCACTGTAGGTAAGTGATACCCCTTAAACTGGATTGCAAATTTATTTTCTAGTCTTTTATAAGATGGAAAAAACAAGGTCGCAAGCTGTAAGAGAAAAATTTCTTATGTATGGAGTGTATTCTGTTATTTGGCAGTGTGTTGTCTACATTGTTGTTCCATTCGTTTTTCCACTCAGATGATTTTTTCCTTCTTTGAAGGATGAGCCATTATTTTTCATCTCTACAAGTTTTCTCTTTCAGTGTTAGGAAGACACTAGGTAACAACTCTTCTTTTGAGGTCTAGGCTGTGAATTGGAAGTAAAATGACAAACTGAAACAACCTTAGAATTTGGAAGAACTTAAATGAATTTCTTCACATATTCATTCAAGTATACACACACGACTACACACACGTCTGGCATGCACTTAATAATGCTGTGGAAATTAAACTTGACATGCGTATTCATTGTGCAGTATCTGTAAGAATTCAGCAAGGTATAATGCAAATTGTGTAACTATGGAAAATCGTTTCTTTGAATTAAAAACTGAATTATATTTAGGATGCAGAATCAAATGGTGCTATCAGACTTCTGTGATGAAGTGTACCTGTGCTTACTGAGGTCATCCTGTGTATAGATATGCTTGAAACATACAGCTATGAATAGGAGAAAAAAATCTGAGATGTCATCTAAATATGTATCCTTAACTATTTCACAGTAAATCACCATACCACTGTATAAGACTTCTAAGCATAGACAGATTAGAAAACACTGGCAAGAAATTACAAGCACACATCATATTGATTATTCTATTTCATGGAATTTCATTTTGTACTAGTAATGAGTCAGAGCCTAAGATAATACACAAAGGGCAAAGTGTTGGCTGAGATTTAGGTGAAGGAATACCACAAGGAAATGCACGTGTATATATTTTTACACCTAGTGCAATCTGAAATCCCTGTGATTATTTGTGGGGTGTGACATTTAGCATGTATGTAAAAAGTCGTCTTATGTATGCTTACATCGCATAGATGTATTTTTCTAAATTATGTGGGTGGGGGAATAAAATCAAATCTTATATTGGAAAGTTTTGATATTTAGGCATTTCGATTTTAGGCATCTCAAACCTTATTTTTGAAGGATGTTTTCAATCCATCTGAAAATCTGGAGAACTGTAATATTTCTCTCTTTCTAAAAATGCTTCATCATGTTTGTTTCAGATCCATTCAACAGTTCATCCTGTAACAAGAAATGGAAGTTGCAGCATAGCAGTCATTCTATACCTGTACAAACAAAGTTATACTGAGTTGCTTTCTGTTTCTGTCTTAAGAAACAGCTCTTAGAAGCAAGAGATTGTGAAAGAATTACAGCTTTCATGAAAGAAACTTTCTGGTTCTTGTAGTTGAAAAGAAAAGCTTGCAAGCATAGAGTAAAGGCTGCATATCTCCAGAAAGCAAAGCTAATTAAAAATACAGAAAACAAAAATACTAAATATTTACAATCTCAAATCAGAATCTCTACAAGTAACAGGACTAAAAAAAAATTGTAGGTAGACTATCTGGCATTAGGAAAATTAATTTCAGGCCTTCATTTGCCATGACTCTTTCCTTCCCCAAATAAATTAAGCTGGGAGCATAAGGATGTTTATGTGACCTGCAGAAAATTGTTTCCTGCAGGTTTCTATTGTATATCATCTACTACCATACCACTGTGATAATCCAATTTTGACCAGTGTTCTATATGCACCTCCCTCCATTTTACAATATACTCTGTCCTCCCCAAAGATCTTATGCCCAAGTACAGCACTCATAACTCCCTCCCACATCCCAACCTTCCTTCCTGTTCTAACACCTCCAGCCACCCAAGTATCTTTAGCTTTTCCTTTCTCCTTTTATAGACTAGGCAGTGTCCCTGCTCCCTCCCACATCCACCTACTTTTATTTGAGCCAGCACGTGCTCTTGCCTTCAGCTGCAGATAAAGGATGGATGCTTCTTCTTTTCTTTTTTTTTTTTTTTATGGGAAAGGGTGTGTGATTTTTCATTCAGGTAGCTTCTTCACTATTTGGCTGACAGTTTTAACAGAACATAATGGAATGAAACAACTTTCAGGGTTCTACTTCTGTTGAATTTGATTGTTCAGATTCAAAATCCACCTGAGGGGGAATGAGGAATGGACGAAAAGCAAATTCATAAGCCTAATTTGTGTATGAAACTGAGTAAAAAAATCCCAGCTGGTTTGATAGGAGGGAACAAATAAAAAGTGTTAATAGGTACATGTGAGTTAGAACATAATTAGTGATCTACATATAATTACTGAGCAGGTCACTGATTTAACCTGCAGACAGAGGGCGTCATCCAGTCAGTGCACATAGAAAACATCTTCCTTCCCCTGAAAAACTGACAATTAGTGTAATTTGTTTTTGTGGACTGTGATTAGAAATCATAAGGGCTTAATGTCTTCCCTTTTTGAGTCCTAACCTGCTTGTTTTTCCTCTATTTACATTAACTTTATATACTTCAGGAGAACAGTCTTCTGTTTCTGTCTGAATTTTAAAATGAATTGAGAATCAGGGGCTGTAGTAGGTTATTAAAATGTGTGATCTTTTTCCTTCTTATTCTAGAGTGCTCAAGAACAATCAAAAGACAGCAAAATACAGACTATTCAGAAAGACCACTGTATGCCATCTATACTAAGAAAAGACAATGACTTTGGACATGAAGATGAAACTGAAGTAAAAAACACAGTGAACTTCTCCTTAGGCACTGAGGAGTTACAGATAGAACAAAGTAATAAGATCACATGGATAGAAGAGATAAATAGTATTGTTGATAAAGGGATAAGTAATTACAGTATAGTGTATGGTAAGAAAATGTTTGAATCCCAAATTAAATGTTTTTCTAATAGCAGTGAATTCTTGATGTCAGTAATGTTAGTCTGTGATATTCCCAAGGCTTTGTACAAAAGCACAGTGCTTCTAGTGGTTGCCCTGGGGCAATTGAGTAAGCTCTGTATTGTTGCTCCTCAAGCTGTTGAAATATCTTCTCCTATGTTCCAGGAAAGTGGGTATGGGTTAGGAAGAGTGATGTATACAGAAGCGTTTGGAAGGAAAAACAAGAAAAGATTTCCCCTTTCCCATGAAACAATGAAAGTAGGCCCAAGAGTGCTTGCACTGCGTTTGTTCATGTGGATGACTGTAATACTTTTCTATACAAAGTGCTTAATGACTCTACTAAGTGGCTTTTTTTGAAGCTTAAAGACTATCTAGCCTTTAGTACTCACCATTGTTGTATTTTTAGAAGTGGAAAGACTTTTTTATTATGTAAGAACTAGTTGGGAAATATTTAAATAGATTTTTCAATACAATCAGTAACTAAAATGCACAGTGTTAAGGTACTTTCTCTGAACAGTTTATAAGTGTTTTGCAAATTACAATAACATATTTATCTCCAGTATTTTTTTTTCTATATTTTTATGTGGATTGAAGTGTTACTGTAATGGAAGAGAAGAAGAATCTGTATTGATACTAATCTTAAGTCAGTATTTTTTGAAATCTTAAACTGTAAAAACAATCTTTTATTTAATTAGTTTGTGATCCATCACTAACTAGAAAATGCACTTATTCTAACAGAGTTACAAGTTCTTGAGAACAGTTTTAAGGGTGAGATTAATGTTGCTAGCCCTTTGGAAGGAAAGGAAAGGGAGGCTTCTCCCAGGAATACTCTCTGCGCAGATACTGATTTAATTACCCAAGGACAGAAGTTGGAAACGCCCGTCACTGAATGTAAAGAAGCAGAAAATCTAGAAACAACACGAGTGCTACTGGAGGGAAACAGTGCAAATGTACAACAAAAGCGACAGGACAACAGTGGTCCAGCAGCAGCACATCACACAGAAACAAGCAAGGTACTTCTAGATGCTGCTGACAGAGTAATTGTCTGTGAGAAAAATGCAATTCAAGAGATGAACTCTAGTAATCAAGAAGAGTGCAATGCTACACATGAATCAATTTGTATTAAGGCAGACAAAAACTCAAGTATCACAGAACTTGACAAAAGTGTTCTTACAACCGAAGCATCCAAAAAAGAGTCTGATGCAGCTGTTTGCACTGAGAAGAGTGCTGTGTGTGAAAGAAATACAGGTAATCATCAAGTGAATGAGTTCCATTTTGGCATCCTATCTTATGCTAAAGAAAGCTGTCAGACAGAACACCAGAAATGTAGCTTGCTAAACAGTGACAACCATGTGGATAACAGATCGCATAGACTAGAGAAAAGCTTGTTAAATCTGAGTGGTTTACCTAGAGATAAATTCCCTTTTAAACAGACACGTGTAGATGCTGAAGACAAAAAATACAACGATATTGCCTCAAACATCAACAGAAGTGGCACACTAAGGCATACTAGTTTTCCAGCAACGGATGCTCAGAATTTACTAGTCGTTTATTGTGATGATGCAAGTACTGATAAAGCTGCAAAAGAACGTAGTAGTAACATGCCTCTTAAAAGTACTTATAATTTATGCCCTGGAAAAATAAATAAGGGAATAAATGTGGATGATGTGCACAGCAAACAACCTGAACATGACAGTACTGAGCAATCAGGAGGTGACAGAAGTACATTTACCTTGAATGCTGAAGCCATGCCTCCAGTAAAGGATAATGATCTTGACACAACTGGTCAAAAGGTCCCAGCAGATGAAATTGGTGCAGATAAACTTAATGAAGAAATTCAGATACAGTCCATCAAAAATGGACATTCCCTGGACATTAAAGATAAATCAGTAAATAACACTGTATTAAAACAGACCAAAGACTCAGTGCACAGTACAGTTCCAGGAAGGAAGTTTGCTGAGGTTCACCTGAAAGAATCATGCTCTTTACCCATGAGAACATCTGAAAATGTAAGTGGAAGGTCATTTTTTGATCTTTCAAGTTCAGATAAAAAAGCTGAGAAAACTTCAGTATGCTTCAAATTTTTTGACCTCAGTTCTTGTTCAAGTGTAAATCAAATGAGAAGTCAGGCTGCATGGACTTCATCATGCCAAGAACCTCCCGTTTTGAAAGAGAAACTACCACGTCTAGTGGAAAACAAAAAGGTGATTTCAAGAGCGCTGTTTGAAAACATCAGTGAAAATGTTGGCAGGAAAGATACGGGAGCAGGTAAGATACGTATGTATACTGTTAAGTCTGCCCTGAATATGTTGTTTTAGAAATTACCAAAATATTATACTGCACTGCTTAAATGCAGAGGTGTCATATTAGGAGGCTTATGCTAAAAAGAAGAGTGAAAAACACTGTGAGATTCCTCAATTTATCGTTTAAATGTAGCTGAGCAGTTTTTGTTTGATAAATTCTTTGATTAAATAAACTTTTGTCCATGTTTTCCTTGTGAGAGAAAAGCAGGGCAATTTCAAATGGAAGTTTTATAGGCATTTGTAACTCTAATGCAGGGTGTGTTTTATCAGAGCTTTGCATATGATCTGAAAAGCACTATGCAGGTTCTCGAAATCATTCAGTGCTCTCATTTCACATTAAAAAAAATAAAAAAATAGGGTAATTGATGAAAGCTGTTCCTTTGAATCACGGTTAGAGAAAACGTACCCATTTTTATTGTACATCTTTGGTTCAGATGGACACTTTGAACCATCTGAATGAGCTCAATGTGTGAAAGGAGTTGATACCTTTGGAGGCGCTGTAAAACACAGCTGGCTGCTCGGAGTGCTCAGGGAGCTTGTTCACCTTTTTGTGCTGGTGATCATTTCCTGAACAATGTCTTGTCTATACAGAAAAGTAAATATTTTATTGCACTTAATAAAATGATTACAAAAAATGGGGGAGGATTCAATTTTTTATTTGTTTTACAGTAAAAACTAGCTGCTAATTAAACGTAATCTCTTACTGAAGTAAAATATATAGATACCATCTCTGTTTCCAAAGGATATCAACTTCAGTGTTTACATATGTTCTTCTACTTCAGTAACCGGACAGAATAAAAGATGGTATTGGTGTTGTCTTCCTCTCAAAATAAAGCTTGCATATGGGTTGTTTTTAATCTCTGTATGCTGTAAATTTGGAGAAACTTTTTTAGTTTGAAGAGCTGAAAGGCCCAAGCTTTGTTAAAAATGAAACTTTGGGTGCTTAGATGTTTCTCAGGAGAGTCAGGACTATGTGACAGGAAATGTGTGTGTTTCATCTTTGTCGCTTGAGTGTATTCAGAGCAGAATGGACACCCCACCCATCTGACCTACCCATAGTTTAGCAGCCAGTGGCAATGACACAGAAAACTAGCAGTCTGATTTCCTAATCTTGTTCTGGTAATACAGACTTAGGTTTACTGGTTATTTGTTCCCGTAGCCGGTCTCTCACATGCCTCTGTATACTGACGCCATTCTTTCAGTTTAGTTTTCTTCGGTTTCAGATGAGCCTTTGTCACTACAATAGTAGTGGTAGCAGAATCCTGATCTCCAGACAGTGCATCATTTATCTTAGTGATGTGAATTTCAGAAGCAGTTTCAATAAAATCCTTACGCAGTTATGTGATGTTCCACGTGGGTTATTTTTCTGCATGAACCGATTGTGCTATCTGAAGTTCATCCATGTGCTGTTCCTTCTTTTCTTGTATGCAAAGTAGGGTAATTCCAAGAAGTGAGTCTAACAAGTTCATCCAAAGGAGCCAGTGGGGATTTGATTATGACTGTGCTTCCACAAACAAGTTACCTAGTGACCGGTACAGTCACCAGACCTCTTTCATTCTGGCAAAACTTCATAGCTGAAGATCTTGGGTTGGGTCCCAGATCTGCCTCTCCCTCTCATCTTACTGCCTAATTTATATAGCCCCTGTTTCTGCTTGCCTGCCTCTTGGAGAGTAGAAAACCTTACTGACAGGGCACCTAAGAATTAGTCATTGCAGTACACTCAGCTCTGCAACTTCCAAGATTTATTGTGTTGTTTTGTTGTTTTTTTTTTTCCCCAAATATTTTCCCAAATGGCAATTGAGGGGTGGAATCAGTGTGGATATGTTTCTATTTTTGCTTTTATTTTTCCTCATATAGGCACATCTAGCCACATGAAACACTGAGCACTGAATTTTAGTAATCCTGTTTGAGGGAACTCCTTTTACTGCTTAAGGAAAATGCAATCTGCTATTTATACAACATTTCTGGTTCCAGCAGCCACACCACATGAGTACAGGAATTAACTGAGAGTGGGCAGAATCTTCCTGGAGAACTCTCCTCCTATTTGATTCTGCAAAGTAATGATTTTACTATTATATCAGTAACAGACAAGCATCTGCATTGCGAAAGAGACTGTTTGCATTATTAGTAATTTGGAAAGTACGCTTGTTTTGATTCTGCAAGTAGTTTGGTGTTGGCTTTGGTGGAGTCTGCTAGAGGTGCATAAAGGCACTGCAGGACTGGAGCCTTATGCTGCTAGAGTTGATCTGCCCACTTGTCCTTTTTACCTTTATTGGATAGTTATAGCCTGATCTGATGAAATATTAGGTTTATCTATGTACAGCAAAAAAGACTGCTTACTTTAAAGATGTTGTCGTCTAAACAACTTTGTATTTAGAATGTCCTTGTTACAAGTCATCTTGCAATCTTATGTCAGGATGCCAGTACTTATATACCTTATAGTCATTATCAGAAGGTGAATCTTAGAGGTGTACTGATTAATAAAAGGGATGTTCGTTAGTATACTGAAAATGCTTATGTTCTGTATAAATCCCCATTTTCATATCATTACCTTAATGCATGAAAATGACAGAAAACATCTTTAATTGGAATAGGAACGGACCTCATCTTTGCAGAAGAATCTGAAAGAAAAATGAGGGAAAATCCTGCAACAGAGATTTGGTGATTAAAACCAAAAATATATTATTATTTTTTTTGAGATCAGAGGTAAACCAGAAATGTAGTTACTTTACAATTAGTGCCTAGAGAATAAATTGCAGTTGTTACCATTTCCTTTTTGTCAATCAGGTTCTACCAGTTCTAACGGAGCCGCCGACACTTTGAATACCTCTAATATCCACCGAGACCCCCAGGGAGATCCTCCTGAAGAATGGAATGCTATAGCAAAGACTTTTTATGATTCTTCTTTTCCCACAGAACATGTAAGTCAATTAAAAATATTGCGAACCAGACCTCAGTGAGCTAATTCCACAGATATTTGTACAACTGTACGCATCTGGATACTTTAAGACTGAGTCAATCTCCAAAATAATATCAAAAGGGCAACTAGGCACCATTTTTCACAATTAAGGTTGATAGAAAGCAGCAGGAAAAAGTCACAGCGTATGAATCAAACAGATGTTAACCAGTCTGTTTGGGAGGGGGAGAAGAGGGTAGCTCATTGTGTACCTTAATAAAACTCATCACCTAGAGATTTCTTTTTGTTTAAAAAAAAAAATAGCACAGAAAAGTATAAAAACACTGTTTCCTTTATTTGATAGGAGCATCTTATTTATTAAAAAGAGTCTGTGAATGGCTTAGAAAATCAGCTGATCTATGAATGACAGCCTTTGAGTTTATACCATGCAGCAATTACGTAATACCATTTTTAAGTTAACTGTTTTAGTATTATGTTACTATATGTGTGTGTGAAAGCAGATAATGGAAAAGCAAGCTGTTGTTTTCCAGTAAGACGAGTTTGCTCATAGTGATACTAGCAATGCCTCATACTGCATTCTTAGATCCACGTTAGATCCTAAACATTATATTCAAGAGCAGTAGAATAATTTACAACTGCAATGGGCCTCATTCTCTGGAAGAGGCTCTAGAGGAGAGTCTCAGTTTGGGCTGTCTCTTCTGGATGATGTTTGAGATCAGGATGTAGACTTTCAGGTGACAAAACTGGCTGATTTTTACTAAACACAATCAGTTCTCAGTGCTACTAGCATTCATGTTCTCTGAAATGAAGAAGGCTGCTGTTATTAAATTACTCAACCTTCCTAATGAAACAGTACTTCAGCATGAAAATGAGGTGGTGATACTGTGCCTCCTGCTTTTTTTTTCTCATTGAGGTGGAGCCAAGAATTGATGACAATATTCTTCTTGCTCTTCCTTGCTTATTCTTCCATACTTTTCAGCTGAGAACTTCTGGAAAGGGGTGGACTAAAGTGCCTAATTTACAGCAAGTAAAAAGCCGTATTTCATTATCTGATGGTGGTTATACTACTTCATCACCTCCGAATTAAAGCTCCTTATGTGCAGGCTAAGGAAAAGCTGAGACAGACATGAACAGCATGCCTTGCTGATTTGACCTTAGATTATTTTCCAAGCAATTGCTCTATGAAGTCTCAGCCCGGGACATCGCAGACCACTCCTTCCCTTTTGTACTGGTGCTGTTCTAATACCTTCTTTCTTTAAATTTGTCATTTTTATGACTGACATGTAAAAGCTGTTGAGATTAAGAAGAGGCTCAGCAGTAATTTTTGCTGCTCAGTTTAGTTGTTTTGACTAACTCGTACGTTTATAACAGGAGCAGATTTATGCCTTCTTCCACTTGGATAATTTCATTTAACCAAAATGCAGAACTTGAAAACTTGGAAAAAAAAAAGTTATGTTTTTTATACACGTTCCCCCCACGGTATAAAAGAGAACTTACCATATCTTACAGTGTGGGCAGTAAGATGCACTGCTTTACTTACATTTCTTTGTGGAAATGCTGAGGGTTTTTAGTTTGACAGATAGGATTTTTTTTTTTTTTTTCAATAGGTAAATTGAACAATGTGCTTTATGTTTGTATTCTAAACTTCAAGAAATGCAGAAGGAAAGTCTTTTAATTATTAGTGTATGTAGCAGCATATAGTGATACACTGCAATTCATCCCTCTTTACATTTCAGTTTGTTTTACAAAAAATCTATGCTAAACTGAAAACAGGCCTGCAGACTGTGACTTACAAGTAGTTGGGCCAGTTATCCTGTGTTCAGAAATGGCTCAACAGAGCCTCACCTCACAATCCATATAAGACAGAACTGCCCTTAGCTTGCAACTTACTGGACATCGCATTTGAGATCCCCATGAACCACTGCAGTGCTGGCTCCATGTAACCCATTTTGTTGTGAGCTTATGCTCAGGCAGGTGGCTGCTGATGCACGTTGTCCTTCCCTGGTGGCACAGAGTAAGGCCATGTGGAGAAAGCTCATTGTTCAAGCAGAAAAACTGCTTCCCTGATTTGTTGCTCGTTTTGGATACATATGAAACAGTAATTAAAACTATTCAGAGAACAAAAAGGTCTTTAACATGCAAAGCCAAATGCTTACCGACCTTGCTTCAGTTAATGATGTTTGTTTTCTCATCTATAAAGCTAAGCAGAGAGGGAGTTAACACTATAAACCTCATGATTTTGGGTTTTGTTAATCAAATTATTGCATAGCACTAGAAGTGTCAATTGCAACATTAAACTGTTTAATTGAACTATTTATTTTGCTAATCTGCATTCTCATGCAAGCTTGTCTTTTTTATTCATACTCTTCTGTATCAAATCTTATGTTAAGGTTAGGTTTATAAATTTATTGAGTCTTCCATTTTCAAGCTGAAGTGAGCATCTCAAATAAAACATATTTTCCAATTGACTTATTTTTCTGTTCATGTTTCCCTGCGTGCTTAATGTCAAATTATTGCTAACAATCTGAACATGAATTCTTTTTATTATTAACTGCCACTTTTTTTTCCCCCCCTGACAGATGAAAGAAGGATTTACTGCTCTGAATGAGCAGAAGTCATCTCCCATGACTGCAACTCCAGCACAAAGTGAAATGCTCGGAGATGAGGACAGATGCCCTACTCATAATTCCACTGTACAGAACAAAATAGAAGAAATTGAGAAACTCCTCAATTTGGAAAGACTCTGTTCATCAAGGAAAAGGAAACATGAAGACAGGCAGTAAGAAGCAGTGGTAGGACATGACAGTTAAACGTGGATAAGCCACTTCTGTAAGCTAAGCTGGTAGAGGTATTCCTATATAGTGTGTATTCATGTACTTTCGCATTTAATACAGGATAAATACTTTCTGTTTAAAAATAGATGCAACTCTAATTGCTGTTCCTACAATCAAATGCAAGCAAGTTGTTAGGATTTTGGCCTAAAGTTAAAAGTTCACAAGTTAAATGTTTTAATAAACCTGTAAGCAATATTAAACCACTCCCCAGAACTTCTAACTGAAATAGTTCAGTTTGGGTTGACAGACTGCTCTGGTTTTGAACAATGCTGTAACTGTTTCAAAATATAGTTGTTCTAAGTGGCATGAGTCTAAAGGGTTGCTGTAGTAGACTGTGTCTAAATAATGCCTCTTTCCCCACTAAAAGATAGGGTATGACTTACTTACCAAGTTGCATTTCTGGTTCACGTTTCTCTTCCTTCAGGATAATAGTAACCTCTCACTTGTTACTTACACTACCTCCCTTCCACCCCACACCTCTTGTCAAAGAGCAATCCTCATATGAAAAAACTAAATAAACAACAACAAAAGAAACAGGGTATTGCTACTGTTAGTTATTTCTAGTTATATAAGAAAATCAACGAGAGATTTTCCCACATTTTATTGCTTTTCTGTTGCAATTTAGAATGCGTGTCTTCTTTAAACCAATTGTATACATTTTGGAAACATTCACAAATGGTCAAAGGTTTTGAATAAAATGGATCTGTAGTGGGACATCTCCAGGTTATACTTTCTTTAGGTGTCTGAGAGACTGAGGAGACTGTTTTTGACTTGATTCAGATTTTGTTTCCAGGTGTTTAGCGTATCGTACAATTGCTGCCACTGCTGCTTTCCAAAAGTCCGATGTGTGCTGTGACTAGAGAAGTAAAACAAAATCAGATGATTACTAGATGTAATACTCACCCAACTATTCTTTTACAGCATTACGTTTAATCTCACACACGAGCAAGAAGTTTTTATTTTCCGTAAAAGGCTGCACTTCACCAGTTACAGAAGTCTGCAGCCTTCCCAAATATTTAAAGCAACAATAGTCATTAGTATTCTTGTCACTATTAGGTCATTAAATGAAATGTGCTGGAAAATAGGACTCTTTCATTACATAAGCTAATCACATTCAGTCTGAGCTTTAATAAAATTATGATAAATAGCAACTACTTAACTACCACCAAGTGCTAGGAACAATACCTCGCCTCTAGTTAAAATATTCTACACCTGTAAGTGAAATAATTAGAACACACTAAGTCCTACAAAATGCTATGAAGAATTAAGTCTTACCTGACAACTACTTTCCTCTGTGTCTGATCTATTTTGCAGTACACCATCTTTGTCTTTACGGCTGCAAAAAAGAAATGCTGTTTTAAGCCCTATTTTCAAGACACGGTGATGTTACATTGCTTAAGCCTCCTATAACGTTTTTGCTGACAGTTTTAACCATCTAATAGGCAGAAATCCAAAATGATGTTATAAGATGGACATATCTTGCTCTTATTGATGCCAAACTAAGCTATTAAAGAAACTTGTAATAATAATAATAATAAATACCCCTACAAATTAATAGCTTTAATGGCAGCAAACAAAACCAGGTGACAAATTAAACCTGTAGATGATTTATTATGCAGAATTACTTGAAATATATTTCCCATGGCTAAGAAAGGAACTCTTTCAAAGTCAGTTGTACATTCGAGCGCAAAGGTTTTACAGATATATCTATACTGGAATAGAATCAAACATTTCTCTCAATATTTAATATTAACACAGAAGATTATATAAGGTATAGTTAATTAGCATTATATAAAGTACTTTGTTACAGTTCTTACCATCAATAACAAATGCTTCTACGTCATCAGCTCCAATCTGAAGTTCCTGTTGCATCGTGTCAAATGATATCTCTTTATTCTCTACAGCCATACCCATAAAAGTAAGTAGCCTCATTTTTGCCATATTCTGTTCATGCAACAAGCCTGTGTGAAAAGTATTGATAGTTTATGGATATTGATTCAATAATATCTAGTTTGCTTTTCATGGTTTTTACTATATATCCTTCCAGTAATTTAGAATTCCACATAGTGAAAACATCCTACTTGGCTTTATCAATGTTTTTTGAGGTAATATTTATTCCTTCCTCCTCGTGTTCTGCTAAAAACACCTGGTTTAGTTATTAATTCATCGTGAAAATGAATACCCAAAAAGAGGAGAGTGGAGATTTTTTTGAACCACTAAGGACATCATCTTTACAAAACTCGGGTGGTAAGAGCACAAGTGATGTTTTTAGTTGGATCATCAGGAAGCATGGCCATGCAACGCAAGAAAAATAACTGGTGATGTCAAAGCCTTAATCCAGCCTCACTGCTCATTCTCAGGTAGGTAAAACTGTAATGGTTCAGCAGCAAGTGCTCTTCAAGTACTTCAAGTACATCTTCTAAGATGTGTCAGATCTTTTGCGGGGTAGTATGAATGGCAACACAAAGAACTGAACCCTGGGCTTGGCATGTGGAAATCTGAGTTCTTTCTCCTGTAAAAGTGCAGACGAACAGAGCTGCACCTGGATAAGCCAAGGCCTTTCTTTATCAAGTTCTCCAAGGCATCAACTAAGCTTCCCTGGAAGTTCCTTTAAGATGAATGGCAATCACTTGGTTTTGGAATGACATTATAAGCATCCACATGGCTTCAGTAAATATTTAAGTTTGGAATTTATAACATCCATACTCCAATAGGAAAGCACATTAGCAGAGGGGACATCATGTTGTGTTAATTAGCTGTAATTATGATGCAGGCTCCCTATTTGGCACCAATTCAACAAAAATGTGATCACTATAACTCATACGAATGAGGAGCATCAGACAAAATATACCTAGAGGAGTTTAATGGAAATCTACAAGCATCAAAAAATCAATTAGCACACATTAACCCTAATTAACAAATGCAAATGAGATGCTGATTAACTTTCTGAAAAAGGCTGCTGATGATACCAGATTAAATGTGGCCATGTTAGGGCGATTCAGTTGACACAGATAATGCTACTGCTGGCCCAAGTTGTCAGCATTAATAAAACAACAAATTGTAACAAACTGATGCCACCTGTAGGAGCCTTCATTGCACAGCTTTCATGGACTCCTTGTAATTGGTCCTGATCCAAGCAAAGCTGATTTTGCAACAGATCTAATCTACTATTAACAACATCCTTTTTTATTTGGAAGCTCAATACTTGAGAAAAATGTTGAGAATGATTAAAAGCACTTGTTTTGGGGAACAGATCCAAGTGTTTCAGAGAATTGTTCATTGCCTCCTCAAATAATCATACTGTTTTCTATACTGATCTGCCTTTTTTCTTTTTTAAGGCATAGCTGAAAGACATAGAACAAGTTCCAAGCATCCCAGTTTGAACTACTTCAGGCTACCTTATGCAAAGCTGAAAGACATTCAAAACTTCCTGAGTGTGCCATAAAGAAGGTAATCAAGGTAAGGGGAAGGTTGTTTTTCAAAACAGCTATACAGATACTTAAGGATTTTATAGGATCACCTGAATACCGGACATACTGAAAAGACGTAGACCTTATATTCACGGAGTTAAACACAGACACAGGAAGGCAAAGCAAAATAAATGGTGACTATTGTATGACGTACAGATAGAAGCATAACTGTGTTTGCATCACATACTTCCATGGGTGAGTAGTGAATAGATAAACCATTTCAACACATAGAAGTAATTACTATATATATATATAGTTTATATTTATATATAAATCTATATATATATATATAGGTTATATATATATAGTATATATATATAGTTTATATTTATATATAAACCAACCCCTCTCCTCTTAGAAAGTATAAAATGTCCTTATAGTGAATGTTTAGATAAAAAGACAAAAGATAGCACTATCCTATACACACAGTTACAAACTACTGAAAACTTGCTGATGATTTTTATCTTAAAAAAAAAACAAACCAAAACCTATTGTTTTTAGTACTCAGAATACCAGCATTTTTAAGCTTTGAAGGGAATTATTCTCAGAATTAGACCACACTCCATTAAACAAAATAATACCTATGTTAAAAGGCTGCACTAAACTCAGTTTTTTGTAGAACTGTGCCTTTATTCAAATGCATTCACTTTGTGTTCAAGTGTCATTTCAAAATCAAAGTTATAAAAAAAAAATAATAAAAAAATCCGATTTTTATGGAAACATTTATTCATTACTAATATGTCAAAACCTTAATGCAGTAATAAAAAAACCTGCATCATTGAGCAATTTCTGCATTGTCACTGACCCCTGTCCTAAAAAGCTGGAATATAAAAAACGTAATTTTAATGCATGCAATAGCTTATGAACCAGGGCTCCTTTGAAACAGTCAATTACACATCCACGGGGGAGTGTCAAAGTGTTAATTACTACTCCTTTTTTCCACAGTGTGTAAATAAAGAGGGTGCTGACATTAACATTCCATCACATTGCTTCATGTGATGAAACAAATTAACTGGGACAGACTGTGACTTGCTAGGTCTAATGCATCAGCACACGCGTACACGCGTACGCTAGTTTGCATGTTTTACCTTACTGTTCAGGGGAAGTATTTGAGGTATTTGCTGTTATAAAGTTACAGTGTTTTTTCAATGCTCACTAAGAGATTTATACAGGCTGCTGTCTCACTTATTGAAGTTGTCATCTCCAACCCAGCCTGATGTACCAATGCACTAAATATCCCCTACCAAAGGGTTTAAGTGAACGAAGCAGAGAAAAACAGATTCCTACTTAAAATCCCCAAAATAGTTTGTCCTAGAATATATTACAAACCACACTTAGTTCATTTCTAAGAGGTTCAAGTCTAATCCACTGCTTAGAGAAAAAAAATGACACAAGAAAAAAATCACTATTAAAATTGTCTTTGGTATTTGGGTTGGAACTGAAGTCCTTTGTCAGTTCCATTATCATAAGCCATGTCAGAAACATAACGACTTGAAAACTTACCAAGGGAGTCAATGAAGTCTTTGTTGTTCTGATAAAACTTGACATAGGACACTAGTTTAGCGCTTACAAAAATTGTCAAAAGCTGGAAGATGGAAAACAAATGTAAGAACAGTTTAAAGATTTTCTGTTTCTCCTCTTTGGAGAATGCACAGGCACATAAAACACCACAATTACGATTCATAGTGCAAAAAAACCCCAATAAACAACCCCCAAAACAATAAAAGTTACAGAGTCTCCTGCTGAAAGCCAAGGGCAATCTGTGCTGTGATTATTTTCTCAGATCAGAAAGGCAGTTTTGCCAAAAGAATTTACAGTGAAGGTGCAACTTGTAACTGATTTGCTGAAGCTTCTAGAGGGGAACGTTCTACTATACATTTACATGTAACATTTGAATTTTCTGATGCTAATACCATTTAAAATAAAAACATCATACAATGCACCTCAAGATTAATGACACAGCCCACTATTCCAATGAGTTTCTAAAGACATCAATAAGGCAAGGACTTTGTAAGATATAACACTAGCTTGCTAAAAAGAAAGCTACTCACATCGTGAATAAGTTCGCCCTCCAAAAATTTGACTGGCTTTAAGGCAAGAAGATGGTCAAAGAGAAAGGTATTTGGATCTTTCAGTGCTCGTACAATACATCTAATTAGAAAAGAAAAATGATTATTTTTACAGCAATACACATTTCAGATGCAACCCCATTTGTTTTTCTTTGCTTTCTAGGAGTTATTCCAGGGTTTTCAACTACACTTAAATATAAGGCATGTCACATTCCTAAGTAACTTTAATCTTGGTTTCACAGATGGAAAAAAACAAGAGCAAGTGCTCAGTACTTTGCCCCATATCACAATTAAGATTTGCCAGGTGGTAGGACTGCAGATGAACCTACTGTATCCAACTGTGCATTTATTACATTTACTTCCAGCCAAACCTTCATTCCTTGTGGTGTTTTTACTGTCCTCCTAAAATTTCATAGAATTAAGTCGTTTAGGAAGATTAATTATACTTGAACATGTGACATAAAGCAGAGAAAACCTCAATACCAAGCACTGCAAGACCGATGATTTATCAGTTGCAGCTCCAGACTATAAACAGTCCTAAAGTGTTTCTAGAACTCTAGATGAAAGCATTTGTTCAACAGCACATTAAAAGTCTGTTAGTGCTACACACTAGTGCTGATGGCCTAGACCATGACCCTGCCACATAACATACAGCCAGAAGAACCTGAAGTCTACCTAGACACAGCAGTGTGGTCAACTCTAAGCAGGTATGTTCTTTCAGATGTAAAAGGCCTCGATGGTAGTCACTGAGGTTTTTATTTACTTATGTAGATGTTTTAATTTTCAAAATAAGTCCGTCTGGTTCTCCTGCAAGCTTATGTACAAGCTATTACACACACAGTAGATCCATGTAACTTATTAAAGATCCAAGTTTGTCAGAGTGATGGTAGGCAGAATGCAAAATTTTGCCTGTAGGAAAAGCACGCTGTTAAGAACTGATTTTACTCCCAGCATATCCACCAAGTGGTTTTATTTTATTTTTTTCCATATCCTTAGTAGTATTTGCTCCTAGAAACAGGAGCTATAAAAGAACATTAAAGTTCAAGATTCAAATAACCAGCAAGTAAAAAAAAACCCTCAAGTACAGGAAGCCAATTCAACTTCTGATTAGATACCTGATGTAAAAAACCTATTTTGTTAAGGTTCAGCAGTGAGCAGAACTATTCCCAAACGCTTGCAGAGTGGAGTAAACATAGAAACACCCAAATCTACCATAGGTTGTGAACTCTTCATCATGTCAGCCACACTATAGAAAAAAGGCCCCTGCCACAAGGCCATTCCATACTCTTTAACATAAGGCAATCAACAGAATACTGCAATACAGTTAAAAACTGGGAAGTCAGTGTTACCTGTGAGCATCAACTCTAGCCTGGGAAGCATTGTCCTCTGTGTAACTCCCCAGTAGTTCCACCATTACTTTAGCTGCGGTGTCACTGAAGAATAAGAATAAAGTCACCTTAGGATAGCTGAAAAAACAGTTCCAACACACTCAAATGTTTAAATAATCCCGTCATGATGTTGCAGGTCAAATTAATTACAAATGAAAAGATGTAGATGATCCATTTTAATTCTAGTGGAAAGAACAAATTAACTGGATGTATTCTTTCAATTCTTGTTCTACAAAATGTTTATCTTCACCCTTCATTTCATTCTCTTAAATTGATAAATTACCTGCTGGTTATGGAAAAAGCTTTCTGAGCAAGGAACAGCTTTGTATGGTTCACTAGAACGCTCCTCTTATGCACATCTGGATTTAATCACTGCAGAATAAGTAGCACTGCAAAGTTTATTTCAAATGTAAAATGGCATATCTTAAAGGATATTTATGGTCAGAAAAATAGCTGCGTAAAAGCTCCCTTTTCTTCTTTCACAGATTGTCTTTAAGTGTTCGGAGTGAGAGCTGCTCATTTCACTGAGGAAGTGGCCAGCAATTCAAGCAACTCAGGCTGCCACAAAGCAAGCAGCTCCCAACGCTGTGCTGACAGACTGCTTTTAGAAAACAGGTATTCATTCTAACAAAATGGAGTAAACTCTGAGCCTCATCTACCCAGATGTTTTAAACAGCACCTCAATGTTATTGCAAGCCATCTCCAAAACAGACAAGAAAGAGACCGTGTCAATTAACTTCTAATCATTTTTATGTATCAGGTCTCACCACTAGTGAGGCCAGCAACTTCTGATGCTTCTTTACAAAGTTTTGAGCAGGAAAACAAAACAAGAGAATAGCATCATCAAAAACAACTTATTTCCTATTTCTTACGGCATCCTCGCTAACTACCAAAAGTTTGTCCAGACAGATAACAGATTTCACTGGTGCCTCCTTAATACTTCATATTTAGACATGGTAGGGTCTGTGTGTAGATACAACCATTATGTGATAATAAGAGCGTGAGCTTTGCAGAAATTCCCTGTGCATGCATACAGACTGGCTTTGGTGCACATATCCTTGGGATCCTCTTTATGCAGAAGTACTTTCTGAGGGGACAGGAAGGAAGGACACTGTTCTCTCTGAGCTACACCGTCAAGCTAAATTCTTCCTTTAAAGTATGTCAATTGCAGAGATACAGCAGATTTCCCCCATGAAGAAAATTAACAGTATTCCAGTCAAAACGTATATGCAATTGCAGCTTACTAGACCTACCAAGTTTTCCTTAAATCAATTTGATACTTTATTGTTACACAGTTTATTCATTTAACTACTTAAAGTAATGGCAAATGTTGCACAAGAGAGGACTAAACCTGCACAGCACTATCAGCAGGTACCACACTCATATGGAATTAACTAAGTAGCAGCACAAGCTAGAATGTAGGTTCTTTATGTTTTCAGTTCACTGACTGTATGAGTATTTATCATAAACAGAATTGCTATTTGACAACTGCTCTGTAGAGTGAAGTTTTGTGCTCCCAGCGATCACAGATGTGCAGTGCAAATATTCAGACACTGTGGGAAGCAGGCGTTATCTATAATTGAAGAGGTCAGCCTATGCTTTGTCATGGCACCTGATGCTGGTGTGTAGAAGAGCAGACAGCCACGTAACTAGCTTCCTGCGCTAAACTCTTGTAAGCCTCAACAAACATGTCAGGATTATTCTACTCCTTTTATTTTTTCATCTTATTCTATTCAGCATCACACTACTACTCTACGTTCTGCTGTCTAAAGCACTAAGGCAGATCACCATCTCACCAAAGATTGCTGCTAAAACTGTAAGCAGCATTGGGCTGGAGCTTGGTGTGACATTCAAGGCTTCATAGAAGAACACAACTCCTAGGCTGCAAACAAAATGTGCATGCCTGCAAAACATCACCTATAACTGGAAAACAGGTTGTATTACCTTGCAGTTTCATACCAACACAGCTAGGAAAATGCTGAATATTAAGCAAGCTGATGTAGAAAACTACCATCAAACCTTTATGGCAAGAATCAGGAGTAGCAGGGAAAGTAACTTAGCTCTGGCAAAGTTCATCTGCCAAATATAAAAACCCAAAAACATGTGATACCAGCTATCAATTTTCCAGCTGCCCCTACCAATTTTTCTTTAGCTGATCAATGGAAAGATAAGAGCCCTTCCTCAAAGAGCTCAAGATGATTTTGATCATCAGAAAAAAGAAACTTCAATCAGAATATGACTGGAAAAGACTTGATAAAAACAAGCTTTACAGGAGCTGTTTGCTACCAAGCTAGCCACTGGGGAAAGCCTCTTAGGTCTGGAAAGCTGTCTCTTCTGCCACGTTAACTGAAGTTAAAACATTAAAGAAGCCAAAGAACCAAGATTCCATTCCTTTCAACGATGTTTTTTTTTTTCCTTGATTATAAATCAACAAAGTAACTGAGGTATGATTTTTATTGCTTATTTTTCAGTTCCCACTTATCTTCCCATACCGCTACACCAACCGGCATTCCTGTGTGCTAAAGCTGGAATGCTGCTGTGCGTTTCCCATACTATTGCAAATACTGCCCACTGATCCAGGAGAGTGAACCAGGTCAAAGGTGCTAGGGTCACTTCTTGTTTTCTTTCCCGGAGAAGAGCGTAAGTGCTCTGAAAAATTGCTCCATTCACTGCAAAGCTCACTGCAACAGATGGTAAGGACACGGAGTGCAGAGTAATATATTACAGAGTTTGTAGATGTTTTCAGTGCCTCACTTTAAAAAATATTACTGGTAAGCAAAAACATCGGGTTTTTTTTCCTGCAATTGGGCAGCTATCTGCTAAATAACCTTGCTAGTAAGCTTACTCATAGCACAGAACAAAAGCTTGAAGTTTAATTCACATATTTTGATATTAAGACTAGTTAAAACATAGTTAGCTATGAAATACGGGAATTCAGCTAAATAAAGCCTCTGAATAAATCAATAGGATGAGAAATGTTTTAGAAGTCAGAGCGTTACAGATTATCAGTATAATACTTTAAAACAGAAGTGCTATATCTGATTAACATTTCTGAAATGATTTTGACCAGTTGCAATCTGTTATGAAGTATCATCAATGCAAAAGCATTTTAATGTTAATGACAGGAAACTGCCATAATGTTGTAGCTCACAGTGTAACAACTCCATGAAGATTAATCACCCCTAAATGGAGATTCAGTACAAATGATCCTGCTATGCTGACACAGCATTTCCAGGCTACAGTTGCATGAGACCAGAATAAGCTAATTCTCCTGCCAGAAAAAACTCTCCTCCTACTACGACAGCTCCACACCTGCCTTTCTTCCTCAGAAAGGTCACCTCCCAATCCAATCCACTGCACAGCTGCACAAGTGCCTACACCAGCATGTGCACACACAGAGAAATGGACTGGGGACAGAAGTGCTTCTTTCTGCAGCAGTACAATACAGGAAATGCTGCTCTCCCTCCTCCCACAACCCACAGCAGGGACAAGTTAGACAGACAGGCTGACACAGTTGTTGAACTACATGCTGAAACCACTTCAGCCCATCTCAACAGCCCTGGCCAATGCATTCGAAACACCCTATCGCATATCCGAGATAAACTGATGGCAGCTCTCAGTTGAGATTTGCATTAATTTACAGTCATGGTACAGATGGCATTGCTTTACGTGCCAGAAGACACTGGTCTGCCAAGTTTGTTAGATCAAAGATACCACTTATGATCCAGGATAATGATTTAAAATGGTCAAGCAGGTATTGTGCAGACATTAATTTTGATGATGAGTGGAAAGCTTTGTCCTAAAGGTAATGTTTATATTAGAAGACTGATTCTGTTAACTGTGATTGATAAGCCTCCCAGCATCATTAAAAAAAGAGATAGCGCTGCCATGCACTAAAATGTCAAAAGTGCAATTAAACTTATGCCAAATAGACTTGGCCTAACGCTACAATGCTCAAAGATTAATAGTCATGAAAAGAAATAGTTTTATTTTGGGAGTCTGTAGTTAATTCACTGCTAATAAATATTCTCTAAGAAATGGCTTAATGCGAGACTGCTTAAAACAAAGGAAAAAGCAACAGGTATACTTGCACCGAATTGTTAGTTCAGATCCATTTTAAAAGTGCTGTGAGAAACACTTCTCCTAATATAACTTGCAATACATCAATGTAAAATGCAGCAATCTATTACTTGTCTGCTATACCTCTTTTTGCAGTCTACGAGGACATCATACAGCAGTCTCAGAAGAGTGTGCTTTTTGTCTGTGCTGAGATTCCAGTCAGAAATCCATTTTCGGACCTAAGTAGAAAAGGACCAAGTGAAAAGGAAGCACTGGAAAAAGGCTAAAACAAAACTGTAGTTACTGACTGTCAAGCAGAAAAGGATTCAAAGGATCTTTTAAAGAGATTTATCCTCTGCATCCTCTGACTATCAGGCTCCCCGTGTAGAAGGTAGAAGTTTTACCACAAGAAGCCACAAGGCTGCATTCTCTACATTACTCCTTAAGGACAAGAAATTCCAATACGCTGTGATTCCAGAGCAAGGAACATGATGCCCCCCGTTCCTGATCCAAGCTCCTCACTTTCATTACTACCACAAGAAACTCACAGAACTATGAGCAGAAGTAGAGACAAAAAATAGATGGTAAATTGCTCTAGATTCCAAATATAGACCTTCAACAGGTTAGAAAGTTTTGTGTTCTACATTTCTATTTCATAGACTCTAGCAATCTTTAGCAGGAAAAGATGATCTGTATCAACTCCGAGTAATACTTAGTGAAATGCAGCGTGGTTAATAGGCCGCAACTCGAAGCACCACAATAATTACCTGATCTAATTCAGTTGGAATGTACTGGATGGCACCACACGATGAGGCCACTTTAAGAAGGCTGCAGTACACTGTATATCTCACAGGAGTGTTCTTATCCATCCCATGGAAGAGATTGCTCAGTCTAAACCACAAACAACAAAAAAATGAGTTAAGAAGGGCTAGGAAGACATTTAGGAAAAAGGAAGGCATATAAATGCTTCTAGCCATGTGCGTGCTAGTACAAGCACCTGGCAGCACTGTAAGTCCATGCTGAATTGTAACAGTGTTCAGTTTAATAACAGGTTCCAGCAGAGAAGCCTAAAGATCTGTGCATTTTTAAGTTCATAATACCTAGCAAAGACCATATAACAATACTTTATAATAGGCAGTATTCGGTTTTTTACTCTTTTCCCTACAACAGACAAATCTTAATCCAACATCCCGTGCTTTGATTTGCAGACACGTATGAAATAACGCGCTCCCTCTACAAGGTCCCACTGTCTCACTTTTCTCTGTCAAATACTTACAGCTGCAGTCTGAGAGACGGCCGCTCTCCTTCCCGAAATTTCACTAACTTTTCACACAGGCTTTCAATCAGTGCTTCTTGTTTGTCAGGTTCCAGGATAAGGAGCAAAGAGACTACGCTGTTCATGACACTCTCGACATCTGCGCGGAACAAAATATACAGCAACAGTCACTATCAGTAGCAGCTCTTTGGCGCTGCAGTTACTTCTACTATGCATACTTAGTTTGCAAAAGGTAAATTGCCAGCATTACTAATCTGGATGTTCGTCAGATTATACATAAGATTTGGCTCACTGTGGTCTTCTAGGCTTCCAATAATAGATGTTTAGTCTTCACTTTTTTGCTACCTATTTGATCCGTCACCAGAAACATCAACTAGCACTGAATCTTCATCATATAAGTTTTTCAGAGGGAAAACCGGTTTCATGCGCAGCTCAGGTGCCTCCATAACAAGCACAGCCAAGCTCCACTGATGACTCCTTCAAAGGGCAGTAGATGTTTGAAGAAGGGAGGGGCAGAGCAAATGCAAATTTCACGTGGCAGAGCTGGAAGTAAGTACATGCTGTTTCACAGACAGGCATGTTAGTTAACGTGCAAGCCGTGCAACACAGCTCTCAATTCTGCTCACAGTTACTTATTTGAAAACATAAATTGCGGCACGTTTAGCAAAACTGGCAATGCTTGACGTGACAAACCTTTGTCATCCTCTTTCAGGCACACATCACAGACTTCAATGATCTGTGCCAAGTCAACATGAAGTCCCCCTTCAGAGTTTTCTTCAGAGATTTCAGCTCCTTTAGACTTCAGGTAAGCTCGAAGCTCTGCAGCCTTAAAAGAAACACACAAAGCAGTTGATGTGTCAAAGCGATAGGATTTCTATCCCACGGGCTGTCCCAAAGCCGGAGCCGCCTCCCAGCCCGAGGCCCGGCTCCTGCGAGCAAAGAGCTGCCCTCCCGCTCCCCTCCCGGCCGCCCCGCAGCGGACCTGGTCCTCTTCCGTGATGTCGATGAACGCTGGGACGCTCATGACTGCAGCAGACGCTGCCGCGGCCGGCCCGAGCACGCCGCCGCACCGGAAAGACGGAGTGACTTCCGCTGCCGCGAGACACCCGCTTCCGCTTCCTCGGGGAGGGGAGAAGCGCGTGGGGGGTGACGGGAAGCGGCTCGTGCCCGCAGCTCGTGCCCCGGCCTTTGGTGCGGAGGCGTCTGTGAGGCGGCGGTTGTGAAGGTGGCACGCCGGGCGGTCGCTGGGAAGAGCTGGCAATTGACGTCGGACTCGGCGGATTTACATTATAAAGGATGTCGCCTTGCTTTGAAAATGCCACCTGCTGGTTTTGTGCTCCTGGAAATCCCCTCTGAAAAGGTCGCGGTCCTCAGGAAATCAAATCCTGACGGACTGTACTGTGTGAAGAGCAGTTCCATCCCTCCTGCACAGACAGAGCTCCCTTTGCTGTGGAATTAGCGGCCATGTGCAGCAGTCGGTCACAACCTGAAGGGTGTGGAATACTGAGCTGTGGGCACAGCCTTTGCTCCTTGTGGCTGAACGCTGCATGCTTGGAGACCCACACGTGTGGGTCACAACTGGCACACGTTAAGGTGATGCTGTCCCTAACCCCTTTTGGGTCCCCCTCACCAGAAAGAAATTCACCCATTATAACTTGCAGAGGGAAAAGCATTTTGGAAACTTAGTAACTTCCCTCAGCCTGTAAGGCTGCTACATACACCCTGCCCCTTTCCCACCTACAAACCTGACCATGTAACAGCCAGACCTTGTTATGGAGTCTGAACACCAGAGCAGCTCTAGCATCCACTTCTATGTTTGCACAGAGCACGTTCAACCCAGTAAAAGCCACTACTCAACATGAGAATAATACATGGTACATCTTGATCTGCTGCAGAGCACCGGGTGCCAAAGCCTAGAGCCACTTTGTGCCTTAGGATGTGGTTCGTGGCTGCAAACTGACACGAAGCTCCCAGAGTTCACGTGCTGCACCGTGCTTGTAGGTGTCTCAAGTGCCCCGGGGTCCCAAAATGGCTGGGTTCATGTAGGGAATCAACTCATCACCTTGGTGTCTGCTATTTGTTTAGGTAGTGTGCTCAGATGGAGGTTTGCTGTGTATTATTCTACATATACAAAAGTAAAATAACCATTGATCATAGAGGGATGATGACAGAACATGCCTCTAAAAAGCACTGCTGAAATATCCACATATGGTATGTTGCAAGATACTTTATTTGTCCCAGAAGAATTAATATGATAGATGATAGCTGGGGTTTGAACTTGTGCATCAGGAAGTCCACTTTGAATATGAAAGGGGCCGTATGTGTTTTGTGAAACTACCAATGTAAAGAGCATGTTGTAGAAGAATGGGTTTCAGTTTTATCGGAATAATGACGTCTCTATGGGAACAAGGCAATTGTTTATAATCCTGTTTGCAGTTTGATGAAGCCAGTTGAGAAGCTGGGCACAGATAGGATTAAAGCTCTGCCTGGAGAGGCAGCAATTGTGCAGAGGCTGCTGGGGTGCAGAGCTGCTCTGGATCTGTGAGGCCCGGGGTCAGGCAGCCCTGTGGCTGCAGGTCCTTGGAGCAGCTTGGAGCCAAGCTGTGCAGACAGGGCAGAGCAGGAGCCCACCCACAGGAGGTCCCACCACGTCAGAAATGGCTGCTGAGCACCTGTGTGAATATAAACAGGTGTGGAGACAGAAACACCCTGCTGAAGCTTGGCTGCAGAGGGAAGGTGCATTTTGATTGGAACCCACCGTAAACTGCTTTGGGTCTTGTTTAGTTTCTGTAGGCAAGCCAGAGGGGTGGAGTCTAAGGAAATGATATTCTGTCCTGCACTCCTTGGACATAATGACTGAAGAAAGCAAAGTTCTTTGACTGGCACACCTTTGAAATCAACACCTTTTTAAAGTCAGGTTTTAGAGGTGGATGTAGAAACTCGTTCTCTTTTGTTAAAAATATTAATGAAAGGGGTATTCTTCGATATAAAAAAGAAGCATACATTTTATGATGGCATATTTTCCCTCCTCAGATTTATTTATTATTATTATTTTTTATTAAAGTTCTGTGTCTGTAGTGATGAAGAGATGAAAGCAGAGCTGGCTCTCTGGAAAAAAATAATGGTAAGGATAACTGCTTCTTGTGCAGACTGGCCTAGGAATGGACTGCAGTCACTTCGTTGGATTCGTGTAATGTACTCTGTTTTGTGCTGAGTGCCCTCTTGAGGTCTTCAGCATACAATGGCCTGGACGAGTCCCTGGCACTGACTGCACCTGGGCTGTTCTCAGCCCTTCCATTAAAGGCTTTTCCTCTCTCTCTCCCTCTCTTTCTCTCTCTTTTTGCCTTTCTCTTTTCCTTCTTTCTTTCCGTTTTTTTGTTTTGCTTTTCCCCTGTTGGAGAGTGGTTCTAACCAAAGTAGGTTGGGGCTGTTACTGTCGATCATAAATATGGACAATGGGTTACCCTGAAAAGTTAAAATAAATTCTGGATATCATCCAAAAACCCAGTCAGCCGAACCGAGTCTGTTCCATGTTCAGAAGCTTTGATTATCTTTATTGATGTATAGAAATGTGCCTCCTATTTAGTTTTCTGATTTCTTTTTCCTAGCTCTGGCTGTGACAAAAGTGAAAGTGCTGACATACCCAGTGAGCCTTTTCCTGCAAGACTTACCAGAGGTCTCAGGGAAGCCTGATTTTCTTCCTCATCCCAGCCAAGCTCTGTCGTCAGAGGATCTGTGGATTGCTTCAGTAAGTGCAGTTGCTTTTGGGTGCTACTCTGGTTTTCTTGCAAACTGTTCATGAATTGCTTGCCCACTTATTGTGAATCTCCTTAACTATGTGAGTGAAACAAAGAAACAAACTCGCGGTTATCCTAACCAGCAGGCTGTGTTCAAAATACTTTTTAAATATTCTGAATTGAACAGACTAAACTCAATGCTGTGTTACTATTATGGGTCATAATTTGTTCTGACGTGAAGTATTTTGTCTCTGAGCAGCCATTAGCAATACATTTTGTTTGGGGCCTAGGTGCACTTATTTTGCTTCTAGTATAACAGGTGTTTTTCTTAACCATTTTTTTAGGAGAAATCCTAAGTTTAGAGGAAATGAGCACTCGATTATTTAAATTTCCTGAGATTAGAGGAAGAACACTTTGCCAAACAATGCCTCTTCACTTCAAAACCTCTCCCCATAAATTATGCTAGGAGATCTTATTAAAAGTCTGTAAAAATTTCCTATTAAAAATGGTTGATTGCAGTTCAGACCATCACAGCTTTTGTGCTTTCAGTGAAATACCACAGCTGTCGGAAAGAAATATATTGTGAGACAAAAGGTTTTGTTTCCTTAGTCATAAATTATTTTGGTGATATCTGAAGTAAGATAAAACTTTCACTTATGTTTGAGTGAAGGAAGATGCCAGTGATAAGTTGTTCAGAAATCTATAAAAAGAATATAAGAATGTAGATCTAGATAGCAAATTAGAATCAGACTTCCTTTTTGTTTAAGCAAAGCAATTATTTCTGAAGTCAGTGAAGATTATAACCAGGGATAATAGCATAACTTAGCAAAGCGCAGTGCCTTTATCTCGGTACAACCTGAAGTTTAAGCATTCAACTCTGACCTTTGCGAACTATACAATAGAAACCCTTTGTGTTGGCTAGTTTTTAAACCAAAGTTAAACAAAACAAGTAGCTTGTTTATGAATTATACCTGCAGGGGAAAAAATATATATCTATACCTTTTGAGATTTTTTGGAAATAGGAAGAAAATTGGCTTTGGCCATATTTGTTTTTTCTACTGGCAAATTGTTTGCTAAGAAACTCTACAGAAGCAGCAGTTTCTGTAGAGGAGGAAGGGCTGTTCATGTAGTGACTGATTAGACTGAGGTATTTGCTTTCAGGACTGCATTCTACCTGTGCTCACTCAATCAAGTAGTTCATTTCTCATACGGTCCTGTATGTAATGAAGGCACAAAAGCACGGCATGTATACTAAAGGCTATTTTCCAAGGTTGATCGTCAGTAATTTTGAATGAAGGATGAATTAAGATAGTCGCCAACTGTTCATATATCATTGCTTTATATATAAAGGTCACATTTATCAGCCTTCTCCCTGACTCATTATATTTAGAGATTATAGAATAAAGAAAGATAGTACAGGTATTCAAACAGGTATATTGAGGGGCATCTGGAGATGTAGATAGAAAAATTGATATCCTTTTCCCAGTGGTCATCGGTATTAATAATTAAGCCAATTCTCTCTATCCTGTGCCATCACGTGAGTTTATCGTAATTTGTTTATACATGATTTAAATCAGGAGCGCACAAAACACAAACACAAGATGGTAATCTGTTCAGCTGTGTAATTTAAAGAATTTCATTATGCAGCCTTGATCCTATAATAAGATCCACTGCTATATCACCCTATTTCTTTTTTTTTTCCTTCTGAGTGATTTTTCTTATAATTCCAAGAGCATCTTCGTAGTGCTCTTTTAAGGCCACATGTGCTATGCATTCCTGAGTCCTACCTATTGATCAGACTGAAAGAACTATGAAGATAAGCATCTTCAGCACAAAGTCTTTAGTAAAATAATTTATCTTTGGGAATTTCCTTTGTGAGGATGAAGATGCTTATTTCAAGTCCCATGTAGTTGGGGCAGGGACAAAGCGAGTGAGGTTTTTGGTTGGTGAGGTCCAGGCATTGATGCACACCAAAATACATGGGGTGTCTCGGGCACACCATTGTGTCATTGCTAAGGGATGTTGTGGGGACAGTTATAGGGTTGGGGGGTTATACCTAAGACCTCTGTAGCCCTCTGTACCCTCTCAGCAGCAAGGTCTGCATTCTCACTCATGCTGAACAGTCTTTTACAAGTAATCCCACTGATGTCAGTAGGACTTTTGTGTAATAAAATGCTGTCTGACAAGAATATGGATATGAGAATCTGGCCCCGCTTGCACTAATTCCATTTTAATGAATACTTAAATGGAGTCGTTATTAAAAAAGTTTATTTCCTAATATTCAATAAATCAAAACTATAAAATCAGTTTGCCAGTTGTTGCCACTCTAGTCAAAGCCAGTTTCTCTTGTATTGAAAAGAGCAGTACATACTGTTTCCATTCAGGTGAGATTAATTGTAATACTATTATCTGCTTCATAAGATTTATTTCTAATAATGAAGAGTAAAGAAAAGTATGGGGGCTTTAACAATTTAGTATTTATATTGCAGCACCATATATTCGTGAGATGTTTCACAAACATAGAATTTGCTTAAGCTAAGAAGTTTATTTGGTGAATGAGCAACTTCAAAACAGCATTTAAAAAACAAACAAACAACCCAACCAGGCTTTGATCATAACAATTTAATTTCATAAAATGGACCACTGGGCACTACATGATAATGCTGAGATGCACGTTAAGGCTTGGTAAGAGTAGGTTGATCTGATGAAAGAGTAGTGGAGCAGTAGTGTGATGTACTACTGAGGAAACATCCTGACTTGAGCCCCCGCTGTTCTGGAACAGTGTTGGAGTCTCTGTATGGAAAATGACTTGGATTTGAGCTGATTTTTATCATCACATTGAAGAGGACTGATCTACTTAATTTCTGTAGTGAACTACAAATGAAAGAGTAGAAAACATGCTAACAATGCTGTTCTGACCTTATTGCATGCTGACAAAATATAAATAAAAAGCTGTGAAGGATCTTTATATCCATATGTTTCACAAGAGTTGGAAGTATTCAATTCCTTCAAGATGTTCCAGAAAACAGGCAAGTTTCCTGACTTTATACCTTTGCATGTGCCAGGATTCAAGGTCTGTAGTTTTGATGCAGTCCACCCCAGCGTGGTGCCAACGATGCCAACTCCTCTGTTACTCTGCAGCAGCCTACCAGGTTGTTTTTATAAGCAATCTATTTTCTCCACCCATAAATATTGCTCTTTAAAGGGATATTGAAATGAAGATAATGTGACTTTTCAGTAACAGGTCTTCTAATGTCAGCCGTTCTGTGTTTAAACTGTTAAATTTTCAACAGAATTAAAGATGTACATAGTATGTTCTACCTCCTGCAGGCTTCAGTTGTTAAAAGAAAATAAATCACTTAAACAGGGTCATGAGCAACAAAGGCCAGTGTGGGTTCAAAGTTTACAGGTCCCTGCATTTATCAGGTAGAAATATGCTACGTTTCACTATTTCATAAAATATCCTTTTATGAAAAAGCCATCAATCTTTGTACGTCCTACTAAAACTGATTTCTCAAATGAAAGCAATGAATGATGACACCAAATCAAGAAATCGTTTATGAGTTTATATTTTTTTCTAGACCACCATGACTTTCACATACGTTTTCAATTTTGGTAAGGATGTGATTATTATGTGGATACTTTTCACTCCCACCATCTGCACTGTGGGATCTGTCAGAGCTGCGTACTCTTTCTTGGGCAGACCAGGATCTGTAGTGCTTTTTAGGCAGTGAGAGTTATCATTTCTATACATTATCTAGAGACCTTTTGTGTTACGTGTGTGTGCAAATAAGCATAAAATCGAGGATCATTTGTAAACTTATGTTTAAATCTTTTTCAGGATTTCTGCGGGATGATTTCTATGTGATTGCTATCTGAATCTTACTCTGCAAAACTTGACTTTCAACACCAATTTCTCTCTTCTGGTCTTCAGAACTGTTGCTGCATTTCCCCCTGGGGTCACCAGGACAGGTCTTTGTCCTGCTGAACATTTCTGATACTAACAATTGGTACTGAGTGTTCGCACTTTAAGTATTGTAGAACTAGAATGCCATAGTTTGGGGTAAGAACAATGTAAGAAATTACTATATTGCTCGCCTAGCAATGGCATCCAGCACAGCAAGCAGCATGCTATGCTGTAATAAGGGAAAATTATGTCTTTTAGGTAAACTGCATGGTCTCCCTTTGTACCTGCACAAGGCAAATGAGGTTAGCCTTTCTAGGTTTCCACTGAAAAAGGAAACAATCAAATTTATAGTTTATGAAGTACTAGTCTCAGAAGAAGGAAGGGGGAGGTTAGTCTGAACTGAGAAGGATCTTGGTGCTTTTAAAAGGAGCTTTTCACTACTAGTGAGCAAATTTTGAGGGAGGAATCTTGTTTCAAGATGCAAGAGTAAGAGTTTAATGTAGAGTTAGTATTATCAGAACACGAGCCTTGCACTATTGGCTAGCATTATTGTCTTGCAGCTTTTACAGTGGTTGCAGGGTCCTGCATAGTAATTTAAGCAGCCTACTTTTGCATGAACATGCTACAAAATACATCTAAGGACTCTGCCAAAGACTCTGGAAACCTTACATACAAAGAAATCACAACCATTTTTCAGTGGGCACTTTACATTGCAAGCCAGTCATCTTCCCAAAACAAAATCTATCTTGTCTGTGTGCAAAGTTAAACAAAACTTTCTGTTCGTATGGCAGTGACCTTACAGAAATCACTGCTGTTACAGCAGGTGAGATAGGAAGTTCCTCTGGTAATGACCTTACATTACTGTTAGGGCATGTGAGATAAGAAGTTCTGGATTCTATTTTTCAGTGTTGTCTTAAAAGAATTGCAGGTCCTCACTGCAGTCTGTGGGCTTTTGATCTCTATGTTACCCAAAACACCCTGAAAAACAAACTCATAGGATTCTGTAACAATTCATCCAGATGTCATAATAATGTCCCCAAGTCCTCTGTGTCACAAGAGTTCCATGTACTGCTGCTTTATACCACTCAGTACCGTGCGCTGTGCTGTTCTTGCAGCCAGAGTCAGTGTCTGATTAATGCATCAAAAGCATTCAAAGCAGCTAAAAGGGGGCTGGGACCATGTGAATAAAGAGCTCGTAGACCTGTTTGAGAAGTTGTTCAGCACTGAATGGATTCTCTACCTGAAGAAAAGCATATCAAGAACTCCATGGTATTAGGTGTCAAAAAAGGCAGCATCTCTAATAAGTGGAATGGAAGCATTATCTTAAAATTATCTTAGAAGTCTTTCCCTCCCTCTGACCCTTATAAAATCTATGGAAACCTTGTTAAATGTTGAAGATACCGCAGTATTTCTGAAATGGGGAAAGTAGTTAAATTCCTTTCTGGTGACCATCTACACTGCAAATAGTGAGTGTAATCTTAAATTTGAAGAGGAAGTCTCTAAAGAAAACTTTATTAATGTATTCTGTAAATGCATGCAGTTTTACAAGTGCATTACCACAGGCACATATAATATGTCATACTGCATCGTGTAGTTTGGCATGCTGCATCTGATCCTGACTGTTGAGAGATGATTTGGAGGATGATGGATGGGCCTCCAGAACAGGCTGTCAGAACAAGTTGTCCGTGGAGGACAGGGGAAAGAAAAGGAGCAGAAAGGTTCTTTCTTGTCCCTTCTCAGCCACTGTTTGACGTGCCATGAAATATAAACATACTTTACTTCTTTAATAAGACATTGAATGTTTTTATAATCTGTCACTGATTACCACATCAGCATGGAAAGAAATCCTTAGCTGATCCATGGAATTACATCATCTTTGGAGTATTTTCAATTACAAATTTATTAAAGAATGAAGGATGCACTGTAGAAAGTATTGACAAATATCTGTTCCAAAATGAACGGGAAGTGTATAATGTTTTGAAATCCCCTTCCAACTCCAGGAAAAGTGAAGGTTTCACTAGTTAATAACGTGCTGTTTGAGTCTACTTTCATTAAAGCTCAGTTTTAATACAGACAGTGTACAGAGTGCCTGGTTTCTCTGTATCTTTCAATCTTCAATATGTGTTTGCTGAATATCCTCTTGCACAACAGTTCTCTGAGCTGTATGGTGACTTTATTGTGACTGTCTCTCCTCATCAAGAAATCTTTTCATACCTGTAATCAGCCTTTAGCTCTGACCCTCTCTATGAGAAATGGACCCAAAGGTTTTCTTGAATAAAAGATTTTGAAGGATACATTCCTCTCTAAGTGACCAGAAGTTCAGTGTGCTACTATTTTGTAAGCCTCAGAAGAGAGCAGAGTTTTCTCTAAAACAGTGCAGCTTTCCATTTCTGAAGGATCTCTCTGACAAGGAATTACACTACCATTATTATTCTCCCTCGCCATTTAATTCTAACAGTACAGTGATGCGTGACTTGTATCTATCTTGCTCTGTCCTCAAGGACATATTAATGTGCAGCTAGCTTAGAAATACCTTCTTTGAAAGTACTCAAATGATGGAAAACTGTTCTTTTCAGAGCAGCTGCAACCTGAGACATCTTTTCTTAGGAAAGAGAACACTTCAGAAACTTCTTAACCATTTAAATGCACTGCGAGCTTCTGCATTCTAACTTCTCTTTTTTAAAGTTACAGTATATATGTGTTACGCATTTTAAACCAACCGTGTATAATTGTCACTTTTTCTTTCTTTTCTGTGGCCAGCTTTTGTGATCAATCTCATTGATTTAGGAGCAGTGTCTTGCTTCCATAGCTTAAATGGGTGCAGATACTACCCTTCATGTTATCTTTGCTGTTTCAGAGTGCACAGTGTTGTGTTGTCCTTTTTGTCTGGGAAATATCTTCACAAAACCATGTGAACATTACGCTGTCAAGAAATTTGTGCCTCTACATTCACAACAGATTGCAAGCTTCTGTTTACACCAAGGATGTGTCAGACCACTGCTAGGTCTGAACTTAATGACAAAACAACTGTTCTTTTTCTTATTCCTTTGAATTTGATATCTCCAATCAGACAGTACTTTATAACATGTTTATTCTTTAATTAACTGCCCTATACCGTATTCCCTTCTCAGTACTCCTTCCTATGTTTGCAAGAGTCAAAACTGATCAGAACTTAGAAGCTTGTAATGTTTCACATCTCCGCTGGATTTTAAACGCATCCTTTTCCAATCACATACAAAGAATTCCAAATAGCAAAACTATCTGTAATCTCAAATAAATAAAAACACCAAAACCAGGCTGTACTTTTCTAAAACACTTCTAGAAAGCACATCAAAAAATAACATGATTAAGGGCAATGCCAGCCTTGTAGCCAAGCTTTAATAAGGACACTCAGTGAATCTCAAGGAGTAGAAGTGTGAACTTGGACTGTCTAGAAAGAAATACTTCATGTTCAAATCCTGAGGATGAGACTAGATATTGAGGAATGCTGCCGGAAAGTTTCAGAGGTTTATTTCCAATTGCTTTTTTCTTTCAAATCTTCTACGTATGATATCAACCTAGTTGTATGGGATATTAGTACTCACAGCCTGAACCTCTGATTAATCAGCTGAGGCAAGTGTTGGGTCAGCTGTGGGAGCACAGGTGAGAGTAATTTAGCTGTGCTCCCAGAAGGGGTGGAGCTTGACTCTACCTCCTCTAGACCTCATTTAAGGGCTGACCACCACTAAGACAGCATCTCTTGGAGATTGCTCCCTGGTGGAGATTGCCTTGGCATTTCCCAGTGAAGGCATCCATATTGGTGAGTCTTTACTTATAAATAACCTTTTGAATATCTGTTACTATCTTTGTATCATTCCACCTTACACTAGTGTTCAGAAAAGTAAGCATTTCTCACTAGAAAACCACTGATCAGAGGCACTTTACACTGGAGAGTGGCTTTTGAGCGTAAACGCTACAGGAAGGGATGTTCTTACCAACCAGGAATTCTACCCCAAAGAGATTTTTAATGGTAGCAGTTTTTGTTTTAACTCCTGTTAGCATTTGGCTGGATTTTGTCTCATTTGTGTAGCATGCAGTGATGGAGTTTTCCATTCAGTTCTTCCACTTTTCTAAATCACTGAGAAAACGATCTGCTTTAGGAGGAATGATCTGACTGAGCATGTTCAGTCATCGCATGGCTATGATCCAAAGTGGTCAGTTATGTTGCAGTGTGTGTTTGTTTTGTAAGTGTCCTAAGAAGGCTGACAGAGATCACATCTCTGTGTTTTGCTGCTCATTTGAGACCATTGCCTCTAGTGGTAATGGATTGCTGCAGAACCTTACTGGAGCAGATCACTAAACAGTGCAGGAATTCAAGAGCTGATGTGATGGGGTTTGTGTTATGATTTCATGTATGACTGTGTGGTTTTATATCTAAAAGCCAATCCCTGTTGGTAAGCTGGATAACTTCCTTTTCCCAAGAAAAATAGTCTTCTCCTTTGTTACTAGAAATGAATTGTTTCTAAGGTACGGGTTTCTGTGCGTATAGATTCATGCATGCACTAGTGAAAAAAAGAGGTGCCCTTTTGTGAAGAACAGCAGGAGTCCAACACTGGCAACTGGTGGAAAGTTCTGCTGTTACTGAGGACTCTGAAGTCCTCCTGTAAGAAATCTTGATAAAATATATCAAAGGATGGCTCAATTGCGTAGTAAGCCAGACTTGCAGCAGAAATATTAAGTCGTGGCTTGAAGCAGTGATTGAACACCTGATGAGAAGGCAGGGCCAACCCAGGGGAGCTCAGGCATATGCAGTGCACCTGAGTGACCAGAACGGGTGAAGCCAGGATCCATCCCTTCCCAGCCCTCATTGGATTGGAAGTGGAGGTGAGGGTATCTTGCTGGAGATCTGATTCAGAAATAGTCACTTCTGTGGGTATACAACATCCAACATAATGTGGCTAAACCAAGTTGCATCTTTTAATCCATTAAGAAACATGTTTCGCTGCAGCCTAAATTAATTAGTCTGATGGGATCAGCCACTGCATGCTGGTAAGGCCTGTCCTTGGCTCCTCATGCCTCTGGTAGTTTGATGTTTCAGGTGCACTGAAGGACAGGAGAAGGTGAGGAGAACTAAGGTACCTAGTGGTCTCTCTTGTCTCTCTACTGTAGGACTGCAAAGCAAGCTGCAAGCACTTAGTAGGTGAACTGAGTCTCAGAACACGCTGTAGATCCTGTGTAGCAATGGGGAAAAAAAAAAAACCAAAGCCTGAATCAACTTAATGACAATTCAATCAACTTAATGACATTATCTAAAGTATCTGTTTATTACTTTAAAAATCACACAGTTCTTTTCTCCCAGTTCTAAAAGGAGTAGAAAACTGGAATTTTATATCCCATCATCACTGAAGCAGATATTTAATGAAAAGTTATAAAGTACTGGAATGTGGATTATATCAGATTCATGTGTGTTACACTCATGTATACTGCTTATTTATTAATTGTTTAGCAAAGTAGAAGGTATTTGTAACCCAACTTTTACAATTGCATCAGTTAAAATCTATACTTAGCAATGACTATTCAGACTTCTCCGTACCTCCCTTCTGACATCTGTGTCATTTCCATTTGAGTGAATGTTCCTGCATGATTTGCCTGTGACACCATGGGTCACAGCATTGCACTAAGTAACCACATTGTCACACAGCCTGTTTGCAGGAGGAGGCAAGT
This sequence comes from Excalfactoria chinensis, assembly GCF_039878825.1. NCBI lineage: Eukaryota > Metazoa > Chordata > Aves > Galliformes > Phasianidae > Excalfactoria > Excalfactoria chinensis. The sequence continues at coordinate 53,064,915 of NC_092829.1, read as the reverse complement.
ATTTTGTTTTGTTGCCTTGAAAAGTCATTGTTTTAGGAAGTCAGTATCAACAAGCAAGGCCATAAGTGCCAGAGGCAAGCGCTGCATTATGAATGGCACACAGCAGGCTGGCAGTCATGGCAATATGAGAGAGGTATCTCTGTCACATACTGTTCTATCTTTTCTTTGTTCTATGCTTTCTTTGTTCCACCAAAGTCTTGGCTTAGCTGCTGCTATCAGAAGTTCTGGTCTTGTTGTGCAGGTGAGATACATTTGACCAGCTGACTGCAGCACCTTGCCTTCATTGAAAAGTGGAGGAGCGGTGCCCAGGAAGGCTGTGCTCTGGGTGTTCCAGGCTCTTCAGCAGTAACTTGGGAAGGATGAACAGTCTGTTCAGTAGATGTAGAACACCACTGGTAGCAAGGAAACCTCAGGGAAAGCAGTTTTAAGTAAAATATGATAAAATTTGGGAGACGGGATTTGGACCTAAGGATTAAGAAATACTTAAGGATTAATCTAATTAAAACATATATATGTGATAAAGTTTTGTTCTCTACTGTAAGATATAATTAGGCCTATAAAATACTCTTCCCTATTTTTTGTGTGAAATGTATAGATGCAAGGCAAAGCTTTTTAGTGCTATTGAGCTGTTTTATGTTGTGCTCTTTAGAAAATGAGACATGAGGACTTTTGAAAGCTGTTGTTTTTCTTGACTTCACCTTCATTAATCTCCTTTGATTTCTGGAAGGGGTTATTTTGTGAGCTCCACCGATGGGTAATGTTTTCTTTTCCAAAGTTCATGATTCTTCTATTCAAATCACTAATTTTCGCTGTTACACTCCAGTGCTTTAGTGCTTCCCAGGCCTCAAGGAATGAGTTTAATTAGCAATGCTGAATAAATTCTGAGACATGATTCATCTTTCTTGTCCCTGAGATCTAAGTAACAAAAATGCAATTTTAAGATGCACTTAAAAGCCTTGTCAGGATGGTTTATTTTCTCTAATTGGTTAAAGATTCCGATGTAAATTTTGAAGGATGAAAAAAAGTTTTACCTGTCTTCCTGTTTCCAGTTCAGCTGAGAGATGCAGGATTCAGTTGTATGTCCTTGAAGTCTCTGGTATTTTGTTTTCAAGATGTGAAGCTACGAGCAATACTTGGCACACACATTCCAAACTGAAAGCACAGTAGAGCATTTTCAGACCAAGCGATTGATTTGGCACATTTCAAATCTATCCCACATCCAACGTGGTTTAATTTGGCTCTGAAGCTTTTCATATTTCAAACAGAATGTATAGAAATCTGCTGAAGAGAAAATGTAATTTTGTAGTAATCCTGAGCGCTGCAGCAAAGAGGTGCAAATCCTGTCATGTCTTTTGTCTTTTTTTTTTTTTCTGAACCTGGAGAAGGTGTATTTCTAAGGCCTAGGATTTCTAAGGCCCTATAGGGGATGCTGAAAGTGGGTGGAGCAGCAAACACAGTAAATGAGGACTTAAATGTAAAACTTTGTCCTTCATTTTGTCCAAGTAGGCAATGCTAGCAGCACTGAGACCAATAGCATTTGGCCACGGCATATTGCCTGCTGTGCTGAAGGTTCGGAGCATCTTACACACATCACTCACGGATGACATTTCTGCCTTGTGACAGACAGCTGGGGGAGGAATTAAATGCAGCTTCCCCAAATTGACAGCAAGGACTCAAAATAGTAACTAACTTTGCCCGAGGACAGCTGTAAGGCAAACAAACCCAAATGGCCTGACTGAGAACCCTAAATTTCATTTTGAGACCACTTCCTCTCCTGTAGCATGCAGAGCACTGTGAATAAAAAATATGGGTTGTTTAGTATCTTTCTCATCTGGGCACAAAGAAATTAAGGACAAATTGTGGCTGTAGCCAGTTCCCTGGGTTTTGTCAGATCCAGACATATCCCAAATGTTATTTTAACGTAACCTTAAAAGAAACCTCTTGCTATTAATTTTGTATTTATTGCAGTTACACTGACCCTAATGATTATTTTTTTTAATGAATTTGACAGTTATCACAAATATTTTTAGTGCAGTTTAATGTCATTAAATATTACCTTTACTTGAATAAGACTTCAATAAAATTGGAGTAGACTAACTGCAAGGACTGGATTCTGGAAAGGCAGAGGTGTTGCATTTTCCTTAGTACACAGAATAGATGTAAGAAAATAGTACTTTATGGATACTTTATAAATATATATGTTTTATATATATAATAGTAGAATCCATTCCCATGTCACATCAGTACACCTCACATGAGGTGAACAAGCTCCTTCAGAAGGGAACCCATGTTCAAATTCAGCCCTTAGGTGTAGTTTGTTATGCCTTCAGGAACTCCTAGGAACTCTTTGGGGAACTCATTATGGAAACCTTCTTCTAGATTTATTTTTAATTACTTTGTTCTCAAGTGATAGGCAAGAGAGCTAAACAAAGCCTCCAAAAAGAACAGATTGTTCCACTTCCTTGCAGGCATTATCTTGTTTTCTTTTGTGAAGTTTGCAGTCTTTTTGCACCTGGTGGCCCTCGTTCTATTTGGAAGAAGGACAAAAAATAAAATGTAGTTCTTTGTGTATGAAATCATGAAATGGTCTAAATACAGAATAATAATAATCCAGGCCATCAGAAATATTAAACAAATGATTTGAGGTCCAGATTCTACTGGGTTCCAATACTTTATAAACTTCAGAGCTCTGGTAATGTCTCTAATTGGGATATAAATAAAGCAAACCCTTTCAAAGGTTTATAGGACTAGACTTTGTCCTCTCTTACTGCCTTAATTTATGATTGTTGCAAAATCACAAGCTGTGAAATGTGTTGGTCACAGAGCTGATGGCAATAACTTCAGAATATGAATGAGAGCATCTGGATTGCTATTTACCTTTGTTTTACCAAGTCAGCTTTTTGTCTTTGCATCATTTAACCTCAGAAATACAGCTGGGTTTAGGGACATATGGAACCTCCTATGGAATAAAACATTTGCTTTCATTCTTAACTTTGCTAGTTTCTTCTGTGAACAAACATACTGTTTGATTTCTCATCCCTGTGCTGTTCATCTACAAGAATACAAATCAAACTCGTGGAAATAACAATAAGCAACGGCTTCCTTGTATAAAAACTTAGGGGCTGGTGTGTTTTATGTTGGCTGTGTAGTGACTTTGGTAAGATGCAGGCAATGCCTGCATAGCACACAAATCTTGCTTTAACCCTGTTTCGTAGTCTTTCAGCAGCGCGCATATATTTTGTTTGCTTTTAATCACAGATGAATTTCTCTATGGCTAACTTTGATGCCTCTGAGTTTCAGTTTCCATATCTGGTAAAAAGGCAAATATATGATCAAGCTTTTACAAATACTTGTGTTTTCCTTGGGCTAAAAACTACTGAATTGAGTCTTCCTATTGGTCACCAAAAAATGTGAATCCATTGTAGAGAGTGTGCTAACACCAAGAATACTTTACCTTTCTTCTTGCTCTTGATATCCAGAATATTTGAGTCTGGTTCAGGAATAGCTTGCTGTAATTTAATGGGCTGTATTATATGGGAATAGATGACAAGTCTCTCAAAGGCCACGGTGAATGCAAATGCTGTAAAATGAGTGGTTCCTGATGTTAAGAGAGAGAACCAAAAGTGTTTGAAAGGTTAAAGATAAAGCTAAACGTTGTCTAGTGCTGGATAAGGCTGTCTCTGAGCATGAATGCAGGGGTATCCACTACATGTATTGTGCTGCATGGGTGTTCAGGTGCTGTCCCTCCAAATAGCTTTCTGCAGGTAACCAGTCTGAATTGCTTAATCAGTTTGCTAATTGTTCTGCATAGATTTCATACAAAACAGAAATAGTTGATTTATCACTACTTGTTTATTTGTCTGTAATGCTTTCTGAACAGCTTATTTACAGAGGTGTCAGCCAGCCATTGCTAGTCTATCATAGATGGCATAAAATGACAAGGAATTTAGAAAGCTACTCTTCCTCTCATGCATACCTTCTGTCTGTCTGGTCGGGGTTTGTTTACTTTGCACTGTTCTTTTGCATTCTTATGGGTTGGGGATTACCTTTCTGAAGCTGAGATGTTGAAAAGCTCCTTGATAAATGGTGTGAGGACTCTACAAATATGTTCCAGCATCCTGAATAGTAGATGGGTTTGAAAGAAATTTAACATTAAGGATCATAGATAGCTCCTGTGTCCAGAGTTTGTTCTCCCCAGGCAGACTATATATAGCATGTGACAGACAGGTTCCTCAACATCATTCTAGTGCCATGCTGGATATGGAGATGGCTGAAATACCTCTATAACACACCATTGATAGGGATGTACATAGTGCGTGTGTGTGTAAATATATATATATATAATTTGTCTTATCCTCTTTCAAAAATCAACAACTATGAACAGCATCTTTATGATTTTCTTTCTCAGGCTGTAAATGGTTATAGCTCCAGCTTCTTTTCTTGGCTGAGACAAAATTTACCTCTTTTCCTTAACTCTCACAGGATGTTATACTCACATGTCCTATAATAAATATTTACAGTTCATGTGTTTTATACCAACTACTGAATTCATCTGCTTTAAAAGCTAAGAATCTTATTGCCAGTGTTGACTCTAGGCAGACTTTATGTTCATGATCAGAGCATAATATTTCCAATGAGGTTAAGTTTCTTTTTCAGTCTTTTGTGTTTGTTTTTGTTTTGAATAACTTTAAGAAGGAGCAATTTACTTCACTGATGGGTGGGTGATTCTAATAGTGTTTCATTAGCCTGTTATGTTTTTAATTCCTCTGCTGAATGCTAGAGCTGGAGTCACAGAGAAGTTCATCCAAGGTTCTTGGTCTCTTACTGGATGATTAAGTTCCTAATAAACTTAGATAATGTATTTCTCATTTGGATCTGTGGTCACTTATTCCACCATTGAAATGAAGAATTCACAAGAGAGGCTCAGGTTCATATCTGTATTTTCTTCCAAAGTTTTCTTTCCTCGTCCAGAGGCCATGGCCAATACATATTGGTCAAGAGTCTCTCCAAACCTACTGAATTCAGGTAATTCTGAGAAATCCCACTCAGGAGGCTGGATTCCCATTAGCTCTCTGCTGGTCCTCCATGACACCATATTGGGTCCCACCTTTTTTCCCTTGGGGCAATAACTGTAAAAACAAATGTAATAAAAGCAAAGGTTAATTCTGATACCAAATGGGCCTTCAGAAGTGCTCACACATGAATGTAATGCAAACCTTTCTCCCAAATCTACTTTAAAATCATTGCTAACCATGTAGGCACGTTTCCATTTTAAGAAGACGTGATGTTTGTGAATGAAATAAGTAATATTTACTTAACACATTTAAATTGGCGATTAGAACGTCTGCTTTAAATTCTATCCCAGTCAAAGCCAAAATGCAGCTGTGGGATCCTCACAGGGAGGACTGCATGAAGAGAAAGGTCCTAGCGAAAACAGCAACGGTGAAGTGATGCAGTTTGTCTTCCTGTTTTGCATAATAGCTTTTATAAATACCTGAAGGTTTTGCTTGCGGTTTATAAATAACTTTCATACAACAACAGCTGCAGTGGAGCAACTCAGATTATGAAAGGACTTGAAAAGAGCCTGGGTTAAACTAGCCTACTTGTAATCAGGTTGAAAATTTGTTACCTGGGAGTTGAGAAATGAGCCTGAAAGAGGCAGGAAATTGCTTCATAGGGGTAACCGAGATCCAAGCAGTCGGGAAGAGCTGCAGTGGGCGGGAGCTGTGCCGGAGAGGGCTGTGGTGTTGAACGTTGCATTGGCAGTGACGCCAGCTAAACTCAGCAGCAGCAGGGTCTGCAGTTCATCAGTTCTGACATCCAGTAGGTGTCATTGCAGCCAACTGGGATTATCGGTCTCTGAAGGCAAGGATGATTTGTCAGGGTGCAGGGTGGGAGAGAGGGAAACCCAAGCCGAAATAGATGATTTCAGAGCTGTAAATCTGCGAGCACTTTAGGAAGAGGATGCCTCTATTTATATTGAGATTGTTTTTCCAAATATGTAAAACTGTGATTTCTCATCCTCATCCTCGTGCCTTTGGAGACATCTGTGTTTAGTTTCCTGCGGATTAAAAATAGATGTAGAAAAGAAGAAACGTTTTCAATCCTTCTTGGTGAATTTGGTTTGATTAAAAATGAACGTGCTTTCTGTCTAGAGGAAAGGTACGGTTTACATAAATTACAGCTTGGACAAATGATTATCAGAAAGATTAAAATAATCTCTTGTTGATAACAGAGTCATGAAAGTCTTGGTGAGGTGAAAGTATTTTTAGTGGGTCCCAAAGCTAGAATGGTATTGAGAGACAGAGTCACACTTCTGTCTTAAAGGGACATTTCTCTAATGAATTGATTTAGTACAGAACTACTCACAGATGTAAGAATTATTCACAAGTGAGAAACTGTAATGTTAACCCTTATCTTCATATATGGAAATGGTGATAACGATATGAAACAATATTTAAATCAAGTGTTTGGGCTAGTTGCAGAGTCAGACACTTCATAACATTATTTCTTGTATGCAATAATCTTTTCTCCTGGGACTATGCTTGAGTTCACAAGATGACAGCTGTGGTGTTTCTCAATTAATCACAGTGGCGGTGCATTATGCGTAAGGCTTTGGCCTCTTCATTTAGAAAGTTCTTCAAATATCTTTTGTCTCCTAATTGAAAACCAGGAAGCAGCTCATTCGAATGACTTCGGTGTCTTTTAAAAGCTAAATAACCCTTAGGTAGATAATTGTTATCCATTGAGGACTGATATGAGTTTGTTTCAAAGGGTCAACTTCTGTGTGTATTACTCGAAGGATTGTATGAGTGAGGCTTAAATTTGATGTTTGGGAATGCAGCGTGTTGCACCCCTCCAGTGTGTTTGGGCTGAGAACAAAGAGCACAGACTCCCTTACAGCACATTTTGAAGTGTTTTCACCAACATTTGCACAGCTCCTTACTATAAACTGTTTAGACGGCCTTTCAGAATTTGCTTACAAATAACAGAGAGTACAGCAGAAGCAGCCATACCTGATCATTGCATGTTAATATTTACTAAGCCATGCTAGCAAAAATAGAGAGATTGGGAGCTTAATTTAGAAAGATATTTGGCCTGTAGCACACCATGTCCAGTACCTCCAGCAGAGGCACAGAAACATGGCATGGCAGATAACATTTCCTTTTAGTCTCTGCAGAAAATATTAGGACTACACAATTAGTACTATTTCTGTGGAAACAAAAAGTAACAATAATAATTCTGTGAAATAAAAATAGCAGAAACAATTGAAAATATACTTGAGGAATGCTGGGCCAGTTCCACAGAGACATAAGTAAACACTGCTTTAAAAACAAGTAGAGCTGTTTATCAGTGGAGAGGTTTTCAAAACTGGCCTGTAGTCAGCCCTTGCTGTGATGGTTATACAAAATCCTTTCTATGCAATACTATGATCTGAAGTGAGGTTGAGAAGGTGGTCAAGCAGACTGACCTGCAAATACTTCATTTTAGTTAAGTATTTGGTTACTGTTTCTTACAATTGCCTCTTCCTCCAGCTACTTTCAGTCAATTAGTTCCAGTCAGATTCTTTCCATCAAAACACCTTTTACTTCAGAAGATGCTAGCAAAGTGGAAACACAAATGGTTGCTGTAGGAGGCTTGTTTATGATCTCTGCATCCCAGCAGACCTTCCTCCTCTCAAGGTGAAAAGGAGAACCAGCTGCCCAGATCAGTGCCACCTTGTTACTGTATGGTAAAACTTCTGTAATGGGTCGGTTTCCTTCTGGGTAGAAGATGGTAGGCCCACTCCCCAGATCTTTCTAGATTCCCAAGAAGCAGCTACTACTAAGCTAAGTACACTTGTGTACTTAATTCTTCTGAGCTGTCATGTAGAGCTACTGTCTGCCTAAGCAGGTAGGAATGTTGCTCCAATTTAAATTGCTTCTCTGTGCCCATGTTTTCCTTGCAAACCCATTGCTTTCCCCCTCATCACACTTCCTTCCAAGTGCAGATTAGGTAAGGTAATGCATGGTAGATGATCCTCTTCCTGAGCAGTGGACTGTGTTGTTGCCAAACTGTTTGCGGCATATTTCTGAATGACTACTGGGTTTGCTTTATCACTGTGCTGGGTTTTGTGATGGTAGAATACCTGTGAGGGACTGGAGGCTTACACTTCATCCTTTCATCTTGGAAACTTAAAATTGATTAGCATTCCTCCTGTATACGTGGGAACTGATTGTGCTAACATAAGCAATGAGACCAAGATTCACCTTGTTATATATTTTTGATTGCATACAAGCAGTTATGCTAGGCTTGAAAAGAGTAAAGCCATTTAACATTCAACATAAACAAAATAAGGTGAAAGGAAAAAAAAAAAAAGTAAGAAAAAGAAAAGTGAAACAGCAAACAGATGTAATAATAGAAATACTAGCTGCCATGTAAAAGGATTAGACATGTATACAACTGATTTGTCTCTTACAAATTACTTTGATTTGGGTCCAAGTGGAAAAAAATGTAAACCCTTTACTACCATATTCCTGACTGTTTCTGTTCCATTTGTTTTTCAATTCCTTTTTCCAAGTGTAGAATGACATAGTTGAGACAGCTAATTTCTTATGTTTCATAGTAGCTAAAAGAAATTCTGATCCCTTCCTATAGAATAAATTGAAATTTGTATACATTTCCTTTATTTTTTATATATATATACACACACACACATATTAATATATAGCTTTACATATGTTCAGTTTCATGTATTGTTTGATTAAATGTTCAAAACAACCTCTTCACTAAAATAACATTTCAGTTTATTGTTGATTAGGCTGGAAATCTTTCATGTGGTTCTTACTCAGATTTCTCTCTGTGTTGATCAATAGTCAGTCTCTTAAAACTGAAATACAGGCCTGATAACTGTAATCTTGTCTTTTTAACTTTGATAACTCCTTTAAGCTTAGGAGATAAGGATGCTGGAGAATCTCACATACATAGCAGAGATTATTTACAAGATTAAGTTGACCCCGTACACCTTGATTTAGGAAGTTTCATATTCTCCTGTAGAAATCTTCGAGTAAAGGAGTTGCTCTAATACTTAGTTGTTGAATTATGGATGTTAGCAAATAGAATCAGGCAGTGAAGAACACTTTGTGTAAACACAGCCATTTTAAAGAAATTTTGCATCACTTTTCAGAAATTATTTTAAACCTTTAGCCAATGAGGTCACATACCTTGAAAACCTGGACACTTGGCCCTTCAGTGTCAGCTTCCAATGGAATAAATGTGTTTTTCATACTGGAATCTATTCAGATCAGTTGTAATAAAGTACATCAAGAAGCTAAACTTGTCACATATGTCCATTCATGTCATTCTTTTCAGTATACATTTGTTATGATCCAAATGCATTTCTGGTAAAAATGAGACCTACCACCTTTTCTTCAACCTCTGCTGAGAAACAGCTGCTTAAAAAGTAAGAACTGCAATTGTGCTGAAGATAATAGTAAAACACAAAGGTTAAAAAAATGTTTCTTTTTCTCTTTTTTCCCCCCATTTCTGGTGGGCATGAATATAATCACTTAGCATCTGGGGCTACTCCTTTTTCCTATGAATGCCCACGTATATTTTAGGTGCTTGTAGTAGCTCTGCTTACTATAGCAACTCAGAGGTGGTGCAGCCAGCAGCACACAATAGCTGATGAACAAGGGGCTCATTCCAAAATGAGTGGAAAGAGTGTTGTTTATTAAGTCATTAGCAGAATTTCTTAAGCACTTTGGGGACCTATCAGATAGCAGGATAAAAGTGGAAGGATGCAGGAAAGGATGAGAAGAATCATGTCCTCTATTTACATGCGTATTAATACATATTCTATAATTACTGAACAGTTTAATTAATGCTACCATGTTTTTCAGTAACTTCAGTATATGTAATGTACTGAGTATTGAGCAGTGTTTATCATTAGTCTGTGACAGCCAGCAACATTGTCAAAGGTGTGTGTGCACACGTTTAAGAGAACTGAAACCTGAATGGGTTGTAAGCTGAAGTGTTCTGTATGTGAAAACACTTAGACACTTTGATTCATTTGGTGATTTTTATTTTTACTGTTTTTACACTAAACAACCCAATACATCTGTACTGTCGTTTATAGTTGATAATGGAAGCAAGGTCATCCCTTTAGTCTTCCAAAATAGAGATGTATTTGTTTGCTCTTGAAAATTCATTTCTAAATATCTGTGAAACATAAAGCAGGCATTGGGCCGGGGCGTTCTGTGAATCCCTCTGAATGCTGTGTCTTTGCCTCTCTAGCGCTGATCTGTAGACCAAACACTTCTGTGCTAAACACAATAGATCTGCAGCAAATACCAGTAAAAAAAAAACTAAGGGAGAAGATTGGAGGAAAAACCCAAACCCTGTATATTTATTTTCAGGTAATTTTCTGGCCTTTGTTGTGTTAATTACAGTTCCAGAAGAAAAGCATGTCATTGTGCCATTCTATTCCCCCACTTTGGGGATTATTGCTATTTGCACGCATTACTCTTTGTTAGTTCATTCATATGTATGTATGGCATACCTCATTTTTTCTTGCAAAGGAATGGCAATTTTTCAGCATTTCACATAATCCATAAGGTTTTGGTGACAAAGTAAATTCTATGCTAGGTTGTATTTTTAACTCATGTTGTCTAACTCATTACATGTGCAGTTGTCATCAATGACCATGACTTCTGAAGCATCAGCCTTCCCTGTTCTCATGAAAAGGCTTGCATGATTTTTGCCGTGGCTATTCTAACTTAGACTGGATGGCTCTTCTAAGGCAGGCATTTATTATGACTTGAGAGTGCAAAGTTTAATAGGCACATTGTAATTTATTTAACTGTTTTTGCACAGATTCAAGTTTTTGAATTATAAGTGCTTAAATTCCTGAGTTCCTGATACTATTGCTGATATCAGGTGTAATTAGTTAAGCCCAGGACAAAGCCTTTGAATTCAGGGAATGAGTAAGAGACCAGAATGTAGCCTTTTGATAGGAGAAGGGAACAGCATTTAAAACAAACCTAGACTGGCATGCCAACATAGACAGTACAGTAAGTGCAGCCTCTTCAGCTGCATGTGCATAAGCTGTAAATTGGATGGTGGAAGACTCACCAAAGTCTGTTAGTTTGAGTGCTTCTCTGATTTAATTGGAGCAGCGGAGAAATCCAGCCGGTCATGAACCTGCCTCTGTCTCTCCTTGTTGCCCCCAAAGTCCCTTAGAGCAGGCTGTGACAAGCTTTCCCCTTGTCTGGGTTTTCATCTGTCAGGGAAATAAAGGTAAAATAATGTTTAACTCGCAGTCTCCAGTGACTAATAGGTCTCTTTTCCTTGTTTGATGGGGATTGTTTTTATTCAAGGAAGGTCTTTGTTCCTGTCCTAAGGTTCCAGATGGTTTTCAGGGATGAAGATGAACAAAGAATTGTTCCTACTGTGCTGAAGAGCTTTTCCCCCTGCTTGTCTAAAAGGCAGCAGTTTTTACCAAGAAAACAAATGCTGACTCTGAGCAGAGCTCAGAGTTTCATCAATCAGGAGACCGCGAGCAACGGCATGAGGCTTGCACAAACAGACACACACTTGCACACATACTCTGTGCTTACCTTTCCCTCTTCTCTCCACTCAAATCATTTAAAACAATTGCTATCGGGTTGCTTTTTTAGAGAGCATCTCTGTACTTCTCGAAAATATGATCAACTATGTCAACTGCAAGTGCTTAAATTCATGCAAATTGAAACAGGAAAAGGTTTTGTTTGCAGCTATGTAGCCTCTCTCTGGTATTGTCAAACAAAGCAAAATGAGAGCTTTGCCTCCTTTAGAGACATATAGTATTTAATGTCAGATGAAGGTGTGGCTATCAGAGAAAAAAGGGAGCGGAATTATCGCAATATCTTTCTCCTTTTACAAACTACAGTTAAGAGTGATGTTATTGGTAATTATTTTAGACTGGGGGTTTTCAGAGCTGCTCAACATTAGCCTCGTATTTAGCCCACAGCAGCTTTTTATTCCCCTGAGAAATAAAGCTGAATCTCATTGCAGTGCTATGGCAGTATAAAGTGATTAGCAAATCCCTGCAGCTGGGAGAGAAGGGAGCAGACACTCCCTTAAAATTTCCCTTCTGTAGTTTTATAAATGGACGTGCTCAATAAATGACCTCATCTCATAGTGCATGTTGGAAGTGAGGGGATTTGCTGGGAAGCAGAGGTGTTCCTAGCGGCCTATAGATGGTCTGGGTTGACAGTAGTGTTTGTAGCCCTTAAGATTGTTAAAACTTAACCAAGCAGTGCTCTGCTTGATAGAACAGACTGCAGTCCAGGAGTACAAATATTGGTTACATGTGCTGTTCATCTGAATGAGTCAGTACTGTGTTTTATTGCAGCAACAGAATTATACCGATACTGAGTTGTGGATCTACCTACCTGCACAGGGGGGTCTTGGCTATGTCTTCTTCCCTAAGGTAGGAACCAGGTCTTCCAGCACAAGTATTACCTTCTCAGATCAGCTCTCAGAGTCTGGGCTTACCTGGTGAGAACTGCAGGATGAGATGGCAGCTGCAGATAAAACAATAAGATTATTCACGTTTTTTAATGAGCTTTTTTTTTAATGGTACCTTGTGGTAAATACGATAAGGAAAGAAACAGCGACAAAGAGCAGTTATAACCAGTTCCCCGTAGTTCTGGTTTTCAAAACATTTGTATCAATTTTGGCAAAAAATGTGGGAGTGGTAGCAGCAGTGAAGGAGAGAGAGAGCGCTTAGCCTGGAATATAGTTTCCTATTGCCAAGAGCAAAGAAATTATAAAAACAAATTCTTGGCTGAAAACTTAAAAGGATAGGTTTGGAATGTTATCTTAAAGGACGTTACAATCTTGGAGCTTCCAGTCATACCCCAGATAAAACACTTTGTTTATACATTACCCCATTTCATGTGCAATGGCTTCTATGGTAGGTGAGCTAGAATTATTCATCCTGGCTTTGGAGAACATATAATTTAATTAGAAGTTTGCTTTATTTCCTTTTTGTACTCTGTTTTTATACATGACGTGAACAGTCTATATTTCTGCAGCAAGAAGCGCTAATTAAACTGTTCAGATATATTTTGTATTGTAGTTTTGGGATTTATTCTCTTTCCTGTGTAAATGCTGAGAAAGCCGAGGGTAAAGCTGTAGAAACATACAGGGTTTACATCAATGTGACCTGCAGCAGAATCCAGAAGAGGGTTTTTATTAAAACCTTTTACCATCCACTTTAGGCTTTGATTTTAGATTTTATCTTTGTGTTTTGTTTGAAATAAAATGAGACTTTCAGAGTTGTCAGGATGGGATTAAATTAATGTTACCGTTTTTATACTGACGAATTGCCTAAAGTGCAGCATTTCCAGAAATATGCCTTCCCTCATGGCTGAGATCACAGTCTGAATAGCATTTAGCATTAACAGTAGTAGAAAAAGCCGTCAGCTTAGAGCAAGCTCTGGATACCTCTGTACACTGTTAAAAACAAGCCACAAAAGGCTGAATTTAGGCCGTATTGATTTAGATAAGGGTACAATTCTAGCTTCCATTGAAACTGATAGCAAAACTCCTGTTGGCTCCACTAGCGGAGGAATTTCACTCTGTACTAAAAAGCATGGGAAAGGGGCAGAAGATCTGTAAATGTTTTTGAAACTTGGTGCTTTGGTTCTCTATCATGCAAAGGAAATACTTTGATTTTTCCCTTGAATGACCATCTTTTTTGTTCCTTTTAATTGCGTGGTAATTTGCAAATACTTGAGCCTGACAGTACCAAGAGATTAGAGAATAGAAGGCACGATCTTTTTACATAAACTTGTATTGTTTTGGGGTGGATGCCTCACTCTTAAGGAGTAAGAGCAACTTTTGCTGACAGCTGAAGTAATTGCTGTACATGGAATAAAACTGATTATCTTTCTTTTCTCACTCTGGTTCTAAAATTTCTGTGGATTCTTACAGATCTAAGCTAAAATGCATGGATTATTTTTTCCCCACATGCAATTAAAAATGTTTATATGATTTTCTGATGCTTAAATGTTCAGATGACAAATGTAACCATTATTGAGAGGTAAAAAGGAGTGGGGCATATTTAAAAGCAAGAAATTTTATGTTCTATTCTTTCTCGTTGCTTTTCATTTCTTAAAGCTTTTCTACTGCTTTTTCCAACTCCCCTTGAAATTAATGAGAACCAGACTAAGTCCCAAGTGCTTTTTGTGGACCTTAAAAAGCATGTAATGATCTTTGGTTTGAGAAGTGACAGAGCTCTGACTTTAAAGCATGTCTTGCTGAAGGGAGTTAGGAGCCATCTGCTGGTGCAGCAGGTTGGTACTGAGCCCGAGTGGAGGCAAAGCTTGAAACAAATAGCAGTAAGCGATGCTTCTGTCACTACATTTATCACGGTTTCTGCTTCCTTCCACATTTGAACACTGATGGAAAAGATGTCTGATACATGAAGCTGACCAGATTTGTGCTGAATCCCACTGGACATGGGTGACAGAGTGGGCATTTTCATAGTGATCAGTTCACTTAAGAAACCAGCAAACCACACAGACCTTGAAGGTCAAGTAGAGGAAGGAATAACAGCACGGCTTTCCCTGAAGTTTCTTATCTCTCTGGTCGTTTTTGTCATGTCATTATAAGATGCCTACTACAGAAGTTCTTTTTTGTTGTTGATTTTTAGCTCTTTTTTTCTTCTCACTATGCTGTCTCAGTAATAGAGGGATCTGTTTTCAATGCAGGGTACTTAAGGAGGGTGGAGACGCTACATAAGGGTTGTGCTGTTTGACAGTGAGAATGAGCTTCAAGAACCTTTTGCAGCAGTTCAGTTATTATCTGTCAGCTTTGTTGCATCTCTAAAAATCACAGCTGTGTAGCAGCCTGGGGTCAGTTTTGCTCAGAAGTTCCATGGCATCCCTTTCCTCATATCTCAGCCCCTAAAAGCACACTTTGGCCAAAGGTGAGAGCAGTAGAAAAGCTTGTGATTCTTCAGAAGAAACATACAGTGACATAAAGGCCTAGGAAGGTTTTTTGTCTGGTCATTACTGATTATATTGCAGACTTTTTGATTGCTATTGGATACCTTTATGGCTGCATACAATTAATTATTTTATCATTTAGATAGTGACTTATAATTGTGTGTAATTATTATTATTATATACTTTTGTACTGAAGGAGCTAGAAAACAAGACGTGAGAAGTGGCTGAAGGATCTGGGTTTGCTTCCTCTATAGGAAAGGAGGTTAAGAGAAGACCTCGTTGCTGTCTCTGGCTACTTGAAAGGAGGTTGCAGTGAGGAGGGTGTTAGAACACCCATGTGTTCCTGACAGCAACCTGTTTAATTTTTCTGCCCTGTGTTGCTGGAAGACTTTCAAAGACTTTTCGATTTCCATTCTTTCATACCAGGTAGTATTACTTTATGAAAGAATATCTGGTTGAGCCACATACATAGAGACAAGTGCTTTTGTGCCGATTTTAGCAAAGCTTGTGATGAATGTAAATGGAAAAACCCACATTCTTGCTGCGTGCTGGAATGCACAGCTGCATTCCCAGAAGAGCCGGCCAGTTCGACAGTCCTCTACTGTCTTTTCTTCTTTTGTTTGGCCTTGGGTTAGGTGACTATGTTTCATTTTTTTCTTTATCTAAGCTGCAAGACTGTCTCATGTTTACCACAAAACACCTGTCTGTAGTCCTATGTGTATGTGCTGGCTTTTGGTCAGAGGAAGGGATTCTTTTCTAGCATTTAGTGGCAGACAAGAAAACAGCATTTCCTCCATACGTTAGATTACTCAACAGAAACAGGTAGCTAGCTCCATGCCAAGTGAAGTGCATGTTAAGTTCAGTGTCAGTCATCTGCCTGGCACATTCAAGCTGTAGTTTGTATTCTGCTGATTCTGACATTAACAATGTTTTCTTGGAGCAGTGCAACAGCTGACTCAGTATTAAATCCTCAGGCAGGCTGTCCAGTTTACCACTACCAGAGCCATCTCACTGTGACAGCAGAGGGTAGCTGATGTTCACTGCTTGATGTTGGTGCTGAGGCAGGGAGTCAGCAGGGTATAGCAGACCAAATGGGCAGTGACACTTAGTGTTTGTAAGGTGGTTCAGAGTGTGACTGAATGTCACACAGTGATGGAAGGCTACATCCAGCAGCTGATATCTGGCATGGTATAAGGACCCAAAATCCTGGAGGTCTTTCAGATGTAGGATTGTACCCAGTGAGGTCCATTGGCTCTGTTCAGGAGAGTGCTACTGTATGCACAAGTCAGTGTTGTCAATGGAGCTGTAAAATTTAGCTTAGTCTCTTCTATCGGTACTCTTTCTGATATGATTCATAAAACCAGAGTTAGAGTACGTTAAAGTTGTTTATTGTACCTGACATATTTTCCCTTCTTCGCAGATAAAAATTGTCATTCTTTTCAAATTAAAAGAATGGCTGCAAACAGTGAAAGAAATCTATATTCTAGTGCAGTGCACTGTCAGCCACAGAATTGTAGTTTTCAGTTACATTGCTTAAGTTGCAAAGAAACACATTTATCTAAAGTAAGGTAATTTTATAGGCCTATAAAACCTGCATTTTCTCTCATGTTCCTCTGCTCTCAATTTTAGACATTTGGAAAAAAAAAACTAAAACTGTAAAATAAATCTTTAGATGCTGCAGAAGACTGAGCAGAGCTTTTACTACATACCTCTGCAATTAGAACTAATTTACTGCCCTGTGAGACAGGGGGAAACGTGCAAGGTACTTCTTGGATAAATATACCTCAGTAAGAAAAGCATAGCCGCTCTGTGAAAGTTATCTGCTTGTATTCAACAAGTATCAGGGTCATTCTTACAGCTACATACCGCAGAGCACTAATTAATGGGGCTGCAGCTGGTGGTACCACTTTGGCTGCTTCAGCCCAGCCTCTTATTCCATATTTCTCAGGTTCGTATGACCAGTCTTGGACCACGTCCCATCATTTTTCCCCCAAAGTACAAAAAGTACTTAAGTCTCTGCTGGAAAACTGCCAGGCTTTCATAAAAAGAACAGAGCTGTTTTTTTCTTTGTTATTTTTTTACTTTCTCTGCCAAAAAAGACACCACGTTGTATTGGCAGTTGTATATTTAAAATTACCTTTTATGTTGAGCTTGTCAGCAAAGCATGGCTAAGCCACTGTCACTGGCCCACATTCAGTTGCGTGCTGTGGTCTGCCATCTGGAAAGGTCACAGAGCTGGAGGTGACGCAGGGTGAATGGGAAGTAAAACCAACATGCTAGCTATGTGACAAGGAAAGGACCACAGTGCTGCGTGTGCCTACCAGAGGCTACGTGGTTCAGCCTGCAGAACTGCTGCAAGGGATTTCACTAGTAATACTTGAACAACGTTAAGCAGTTTTAGCGTGTGCAATTGTTGTCATCCATCGTCGTATCAAAGTGAAGCAGCATATCTCAGTATGTTAGAACTGCATTCAGAAAGGTTTGTTTGCTGAGATTAAGAAGTGGGACATGCCGTGTTGTGCAGCAGTTTCACACGTTTATACGGATGCTGCATGTGTTCCACTTTTTGCAGCTTTTCTTCTCTTCAAATGACTGTAAAACATTTAGAGCCCACAAAAGGCAAACATTTGTGGCATAAATATAATGAAGTTTTTAAAATGAAGATGCTCACTGCCAAAAGCATGTAAAACTGTAAGCAAACTGCAGAGCGCCAAAAGACTTTATCAATATTTCTCATTCTGATGAATTATGATTTAAGGTACCTTGAACTATGAAAGGTAAGTGTTCATTACCAAAATGCTGTCTGTTTCTGTAACTCTTGTATTTATCTTTGAATGAACGAGTAATATGTCTGGCCCCTTCAGGGGCTACAAGGTCTAATTTGCATTGTGCGGAAGAGCTTTCAAGATTATGACTTTCTGCAAGTTATATTATGGATGCAGATAGAGTCTTCAACCCCAAACCACCTTGGAAATATCTGTAGCAAACTGTACAACACCCCTGTGACTTATTCTTCTTTAAAAGAAAATTGTGTTCTCACTCCAAAAATAGGAGTCTAAGTTAGTGTTGCCATTTGTTAGCCAGCAGCCCATTCCATGTACAACAATAATTTTGGAGATCACGTGGATCCCCTAAAACCATTTGTTTAAAGTGTGCCACTAAGGCCTAATGTAAAGGTTCACTGCCATAGATGTGAAAATACTTGAATTTGTCTCTGCCAGCCAGCTTGTACATGCAAATGGAACATTGGCCTTAGCTGTAGTGAGCTTCCAGACGGTTTTCACAGGGGTGTGCCAGAAGCAAAGTCTTCAGCTGAGTTTTTGATAAAGAGAGTCAAGACTGGCAATTAGGAAGTGCATGAGTGCTAACTGAACTTATGCCCTCTTGTGTATTTCTATTGTTATTTGTAATTCCGTTGCTTGGTGCCATTTAAATATCCGTATCTATTTATCTATCTGTGTACAGCCACGGAGAAATGTTTGGAAAACAAGGCTAACAGTCACTGGAGCAGAAAGAGATAGTGAAAGGCTTTGTGAAAGATGTCCTGCCACAGGCAGCACGGTTTGCTGTAGAGTGCTGAGTGCTGAAAATCTGATCTCTTTTATTCTGCAGTGTTTTTATGGTTATTCAACTCCTCATAATCCTTATAACAGTTTTTTTGAAGTAATTTTTATTAGTCATGCCTATTAAAAAGGCTTTGTAGGTGAACTCCTGCTTTATTGAACTAATTATAGATGAAGTAACTTTAATACTGAGAAAATAAGGCTCAGTCATCTCTGATATAGGTGCTGAATAGAATATAACTAGTGATTCCTTCTGAATGGATAATGAGTTTTCTCTGGCAATTTGTAAAGGACTTGGACACTTATGCTGCGATGCCCTGAGGAAGATCAGCAGCAAGAAAGTTACCTTTAACTTCTTGCATGCTGCTTTAAATCATTAACCGAACGCACTCTGTAAGAGAATCTTTCTGTAAGAGAATCTTTCAGGTCTTACTCACATGCAGAACCCACACTCTGATGTTTTTATTCATGTGCTCCATGCTAGGTTCAGTTAACACAAAGTCCTGGACAGCCTTCCCCATGCACAAGTGCTGAGCGAAGCAGTATTTGAGGGAGCTTGCAGGCTTCATGCTTTAAATGAGCAGTAATTTATGGCTTTTGACTGAGGTCATTGCTTGGCACATAGGGATGGCCAATTTGATGGATTAAAGGCTCCGACAACTCTAGGGCCCTTAACATTTGTAACCGATCATAGTCTGGCTGGCAGTGACCACAACAAAAACACACACACACAAAAGATATGTATTCTTGTTTGGATCTATTTTAAACTTGTTTGGCTTCATTTTCTTCTTGGAGACCTATAGCTGCCATTAGATACTCTTTGATTTGTTTCCAAGGATGGGTCAGAGTCACATTTTTCTTTGATAAACCTGCTTTATTTCCCTCATTGATGTACACTGCTGAAAGCTGCACATTTCTTTTCAGACCACTATTACATTACCACATCAAGGAGGGCTTGATGGGCCAGTTCTCCAGAGCAGGAAAGAAGGGATTTCATAGTGTCAGTGAGAGCATATGCACTGTTTTTCTTCACTATCTGCTGGAGCAGCAGGTCTCAATTAACAGCACCTTAGATATCATCAGTTCATCTACACCTGCACAGTGTGTGGAAGGCAGAGTGCTCCACAACAGGCATTTTCTCTGTTGCAGGAGCTATAAGGGGGAGTGGTGAACCCTTAGAGAAAATACGCTTTCCTAGTTAGACCTGTGTTGTACACCGTCACCCCCGAGCTGCTAAGCAGTTGGTAGTCCAGCCCTGTGGAATGTGGACCTTTCCTGCCTCTGGAAGGTCTGTGCAAACCCAGAAAACACTCCTTTGGGAGAGCTGCTCTCTGTTTTAGCCATTGCTATCTCTTGGGGATGTCCTGAACCCCTTCCTTTCAATAATGTGCCATTATTTAGTCTCACTATTTTATTTGGATCATATGGTATTTTGTAACACTGGTATTATTGCATGTTGCGGTGTGAAATGAATAGCATCCTCCTAGGCAGGGGTGGAAGAGAAGCTCTGGTTATGGGAAACTGTGAATGCATCATTCACATGTTTTAAAAGGGAGCAGATTTCAAGAATAAAATAGTCGTATCAACTACAGTGCTCCACAAGGCTAATAGTGAAGTCATTGACAGTGTGCTGCTGTGTGACCTTGTTATTGAACCTCCTGCTGTAAAGATGTGTGTGTCACTATACTGCTATGAGATTTTGTTATTGAACCTCTTGAGGTAAAGACATGCTTTGAAAACTCTCTTTTCTGTGTCAAAGTTTCTTCCTGCATTCTATGCTTGGGAAGGAGATATTTTCCTGATGTGTTGTGGTAGGCAGTTAGAAAAAATACATAAAGTAAAAGAATAATTACTCAGTTCTGATATAGCACTTCTCATCCTCTGGGGTGAAATGGCATCTCTTGCTCAGGAAAGTACCATTTTATTAAGGCAATCTGCTGGTGACTTTTTTTCCTACAGTATTTCACAATCCCTGGAATTTATTTAGAGGTTATTGGTATGTCTTAGAGGGGGAGATCATTCTCTCTGTTACATTTTAAATGACTAAAATACAAGCTTGAAAATACATTTCCCAGAACAAGGTCTTGTCATTATTGGTCCTCTTATTGTTTTGTTCTGTGGCAGTGGTTTGGAGGGATGATGATTGCTCCCTCCTCAGTGACAGGTGCTGTATAAATATAAAAATAAAAGGTGGTCTTTGCTTTAAAGAGAAAGGAAAATATTTCTGTGGCATGCAGAGAAAAGTAGATCCCAGGAAGGCTGCTGTTTTCCTCAGAGTAGCTTCTGAGCAAGCATTCAGTAGCAGAGTGACAGGTGTGATGAACAAATACTTCCTGAGAAGATCCTCCAGCTCAAAGATGTGTGTAATGCTCCTCAGCTAAAATTTGTTCTGGGAACATCAGTGCACACCTGAAGCACTTTTGGGTTCAAACATGTCCATTCCATAGGAACTAAGAACTCTCTTCCCATCCAGTCCCGGATGTTGATGTTCATCTAACGAAGAACATATACTGCTTTTCACAGACGGAGGTAGAAACCAGGTTCTGTGTGACTGGTCATACCGTAAGACCCTGGAAGAGACAAGACCAGGACCCACTGCCTTGTAACCTTGTCACCTCTCCCTTGTTCACAGAAGGGTGGGGATTAAATGAATTGTCTTCAGAGTGCCAAAAATTCCAGCAGGCGTCCAGAGATCTCCAAACCTTAAGTCTCCAATGCCTTCTCATGAGTCCACGGCCTCACCTCTTCCCCTCCAATGCAGCTGCCAAAACCTCTAGCTTCCTTTCACTGACAGTTTCACCAGTGCAGCTGTGTATTTTCAGTGAGTATCACAAAGAAAATTTGGGGATGGAATATAATTAAATTTTTAAAACCCACAGGAAAGTTTCTGGTTTGTGCATATTAGTCACTCAAGTTCAATTAAAGCTTAATTTCTGGAGAAGTTACTTGATGCTACCTCAGATGATCCAAAGGTGGTCTTTGGATTACACAAGCCTAAGCACTGTCACTCAGATCCTGATTTGAATCAGTAGGAAAACTGAGGTACTGAAGCTCAGCGACAGACCCATGGAAGGATCCATGTCAGGACCAAGTCTCAAGAACCTCTGGTTACTGTTGTTGTGCCATGGCAGTGTTCATGCAAGCCTGATTCAAAGGAAATAAGGTAATCTTTCAAATGAATGTTCTCCTGCCTTGTAATCCTCACTTTTCTTTTCCTTCTATGGAGCCCTAGGGACAAGTCTGCAACTAAAGCAGATGGATATGTAATCCCACTTGCTTTCTAAGCAAAGAATTCTTTAATTTCTAGGGGCTGTTCTTGTAGCTGGTGTCTCTTCTTGTATTTATTCTGAAAATATGGGAAGTCAGTGGTGCATCAGATCAGATGTCAATATGCTCTAGATGTAATTGCTGGCTGTGGAGGTGTTCAGTCCTAAAACAGAACTTGTCTGGACAATGGGAAATTCAGCAGCAAAAAATGACAGCTGAATATAGCTGATGGAAAACTGTATGGGCTCTCATGGGCGTACAGCTCTCAGAGGTACAAGTTCCAGCTCTGTTAATGTATCTATCAAGGCGAAAGGGCAGTGATGGGAAAGACATTCAGCTTTAACTCACCAAAAAAATCATCAGTGGGTCTTGTGGTGTGAAATCTCACTCCCTGTCACCACCTTCTTTGTAATCTTTTTCATTACATATCCTGTTAAGTAGCACCTAGGAAACAAAGAAATACACCTGACATACAACGGACTGGAGATGGTGCCAAAATAGAATATGCAGACATCTCAAACAGCCTTCTTTAACTTTGTCCCAAGCCTCTTTGCCCCACTCCAGGCTCCTGAAATAACTCTGCTGCTCTCCTTCAGCAAGGACTTCTGTCTGTACTGAGAGACACCCAGGTCTGTTCTGCTAGCATGCTTATATGGCTCTTTAAGGCTCCCATACCTTATCCTACCTATCCAACTAAGGAAACCACCTACGAAAGCTACTCTGTGGACAAATCCTGCTGCTTCTTTTTCTACAAAGATACCACACATTAAATCTGAACTGAAAGATCAAGACACTTTTCTTGTCTGCAGCATGCTTTGGCCATTTATTTTCAGAATTAGGTGTTGGTGTACATAACCAGTCACTTTCTTTCTCCTCCTCCCTCTATCATAGTTGCAGTGAAGAAAAGTAAGCACAGAGGCCCAGTGTAAGCCATGCAGATAACTCAGAACCAGGTTTTCAGGACAAAGTGTGGCAGGTACAGACAGTTTAGACAGAACCACTGAGACGTAAACTTCATTGTCAAGGTTTAGCCCTAAGTGCTACTAGTCCCACTCCGTAGATAGCAAGACACTGAAGAATGGTCCAAAGTTACCTTTCCCATGCGTACTGAATTTATTCTGTGACTCTTGATTGCTACTCACTGGAGAAAAGCCATCACCTCTGGAGGACTGAGATCTCTGCACTTGGACAATATTGAAACCAGGGGTTTGCACCGCTCCTTTAGGGATGGTTTTGTTAGAAATTACAACTCAAGTTTTAAGTGAAGGCTACTGATCTGATAAATGCTAAAACTCACTCCTTTGGTGATAAAGATGCTTCTGCCCTTGTCAATAGCTCGCCTCTGTTAATAGCTGGCTCCATGCTATGCCTGGAACAAAACTGAGGTGCTTTTGGATGTCACTGGATGCTTAATGGTGTTCAAGATTGGAAGATACTTGCTGCTATCTAGTAAGTTTTTGACAGAGCAAGGAATTGATGCATAGCTCACAAATAAGTTTGTCAGGAGTGGTTTCTGTCAGTTAGCCTTTTTTTGTTGTTGTTTGTTTCCTGGCTTTTGTTTGGGTATGTCGCATCACAACTTTTAATGGAGTCCTTTATAGGAAATGGAAGAGAATTGGTTTACATCCCACTTAGAAGAAATGACCTCAAACAACTTCTTCAAAGCTCAGCAAAAGTGATAGCCTGGATGGTGAAGTCAGCCTCAAGTAATTCAGTATTTCATTAACTCTGCCTTTACTCACACATTCTACTGTTCCCAAGCAGAATACAAGGCTGGCTTTTAGGAGACGCTGGTACAGATGAAAAGAAGCAGAAAATATCCCTGTTTGGAAGGATACTGGCTCTTCTCTGGAGTTTAGAACAACCTGATGCTTACTGCATTTCTAGACTGATGTTGTTTTGCTCTTTTCCTACCCCTATCAGTGTGATCATCTTCTCCCTGCACAAGTCTTCATGGTTAGACCTGAAATGCCAGCAAATCAAGGTTTTGCAAGTCTGATATCAACTGAGTTGTGCGAATAGCTCATTTTTCTCGTTTCCTAGCTGAACTGAAAAACTGAGTAACAAATTGTGCTTGTGACACTGGAACTAATGAATCCTGGCTTCCTGGATTTGAGTCCTTGCCTCGGAGCTTTTTGCCCACCCCTTTCACCCCTGCTCCCTCTGTTTCCCCTGTGACTGCCTCCCCTCCCACTGCCTTCACATCCCTTACTGCTCCCCAGATAGTAACTGGGCAATGGCAGCACACAGTGTAGTTAGTTCTGAGTTGAGTTGGGCCGGGAGGAGCCAAGCAGTACAAATAACTGCTGTGTTCATTTGGCAGTTCATCTTTCAGTGGGGGCACTCATTTGAGTTCTTTTGTTTCTGCTGAGCTGCCAGTTTTCCTGATGCTTGTGCGTACAGCATTACTGGCAGTGTCATGTCTCTACAGACTTCATCTGAAACAGGAGAAGTTATCTGAGACAGATGCACTGGCAGTGCAGTCATACAAGCTGTTACCTAATGCAAATGCCTTCAAATGCTTTGCTTGAGCAAAGATTAAATCCTTTTGTTTTGTGAAGTGCTTGCCTAGAACCAAGCAAATACACATTTGAAGTGATACTTCAAGCATGTTAGTACTTTTCTTACTACCACAATACTCTTCCCTTGATATCCTTTTGCTTTCCCCCTGCATTTGACAAACAGTCTGCGTTGCTGTCTTAGTAGGAGAAATGTGCATTATCTATGAAACTTTGTTGACTTCTTGAAAGTTTACGGAGTTAGTCCACAAATGTGTGTCTCCTCCCATTAGTGTGGTTTCAGCTGTTTGGGCACTAGGTAGCTTGATCAAAAATCTTAAGAGAAATGGCCAAGTACCCCTTGAGCATTAATAAACTGTCGCCTTTGGAAATGACTTTTCCTAATTTGCCATTTCTTTGAACAAATATTAAGATTCTGTAAGTGCTTTTTTTCTTGACAGACAGATAGACGTGAAGACAGATGGAGTTTCTGGCATGTATTGCTCTGTTATAGTTAATGATAAAGATATTGTGTTTTCTTCTCCATAAGTGTAGCAGCCATCAACATTAATGAGTTTGCCATCCTCATCAGAAAAGTCCAGTTCTTAAATGCATCGATATCAGTAACATTATCAGCTATTAATCTGTTCGGTGAATTCTATGTCGTCTTTACATCTGACTTTATTTCCACATCTCATTCAGAAACATTTTTTTCTTATGTATACCTATTAAATTCTGGCCTGCTGTAGTTCATTTAATGCAATGTGTGAAATATACTGAGAGCGGCCCGGCCCGGCCCCCCAGCAGCACCCGGACAGCGCGGCGCCGGCAGCACCGCCTGTGCTACAAGCAGAGCTCAGCACGGGGCGGTGCCCGCTTCCATACATTGGCTGAACGAGGTCCTGGGAGCAGCAGGAAATGTTCGCCTTCACTCAGTGTGGCCCAGGCAAGCCTAAAGGTTGGATGCTCACGTGCAAAGCTGTACTTGCCTTGAATTCTGTGTGATCGTTCTGTGCTACAGGCAAGCTTTAGTGCATTAGTGTTTGCAACATTGATGCCACAGACAGAATTGCTAAGGCAGGAAAGAGATGCTCACTGAAACTAAGGGAAAATATAAATGTCTCAAAAAGTCATTAAGCATCCCTATGTAGAGATGTTGCATCTGTTAGAACAGATGCACAGTTAGGTGTGTACTTTCTCAGTTACAGATGACAGGCTCATCTGAGCTTTCTGTTTCTGAAGCTAGGGTGCTTCTCCTGAAGGAGGGAGAGTGGGAAAGAAGTGCCACAGTGCATAGAGAAAGCCAGAGCAACTACTGAGAGTCAGGTGAACTCGCTGGGAAAAACACAGGACCAGTGTTCTTTAGGGAAGCCATTTGTTCCTGTCTGCTGTAGTGGCAGTCCCCGTTTCTCCAGTTCATCTGGCTGCAAGTGCAACTCTGGTAGACATGAAGGAGATGGAGGAAATGGGGTCATTTTGATGTTCTGGATGGCCCACTCGCCCTGACAACATCCTTTCGGGCCTCTGCTTAAGGGAGCACTGTGTACAGCTGTTGTTGTTTGTGGCAATGAAGCAGATACCAAAAAGCTGTGCACCCAGTTCCCAAATGCAAAACTGACCCTATCACCTGGTGGCAGTGTATATTCTGTCTTCAAATGACACAAAGCGTATTCTTAAAGAACTTTTTTGAGTTATAAAGGCCATTTAAATGACATATGACTTTCAAAACAAAGTATTCTACGGGGCCTATATATCTTTCCCCACTACTATGTTTGCTTTTTCTGCTTTGGCATCTGACATCAGTGCCTGTCACTGAACATCTCAACCTTTGTATTGCTCTCAGGGGAAACACAGATCAGATTGCTTAAGCTTTGTAATTTGGCATTGCTGGCGTTTTTTGTTCTCCACTAGTGTTATGATGGTAATTTTTGCAAGTTTTGGAAGAAAAATCATTAAGAGTAGAATCCAAAACAACCTTGGTGATGTGAATTACTCTTTGAATGAACTCTGTGATGCTGTCATGGAGTTTTCTAGATCTATCTGTGTCTGTGACAGGGGAACAGCACTAAGATGCAAGATCCATTATATTCTATTTGTGCTAGGGAAGGGGCTGTTTGCAGTTATTTATGGGGAGAAATCAATGTCAGATACTTAAAGCAAAAGTTTTTGGTTTTGTTCAGAGAAGATATGACCACTGATCAGAACTATGTTCTATATGTTTCCAGTTTATTGAGGCATATTCGTTTACAGAACTGAACCTGCTGTCTTATTTTTTACAGTCTCTGATTTAACTAAGATCTGCATTCATTGTTACTGAGCTTTAATAATCTAAGGGTCACTTGAAGGGCTTTTGTTTGAGAGACCTTTCAAGCCAAGCCAAGGCAGCAGTTTAGAGAACGTTTCTTGTTTGTAGACAAAAATATATTAAAACAACCAAGGGAGCTATTACTCTTCCACATAATTATTTTTAATGTCTCACTGGACATGTATGAAATGCCTTTCTGTTCCTGTGGGAGAATTACTTTTTTGTTTTTACATTTTGCAGCGTGGCTTTTGTTAAATTTCTGTGCTGCTTTTCCATTGAGCAATGTTCACCCCAAAAGGCTTTATAAACAGGAACGGGATCTCTAGGAATACGCTTCCAACCTAACTCAAATAGCAGTTAAAGATTTGTCAGTGGTCAGAGGGCCCAATGCCTTGCATACCTGGTACTCCTTTTTTTTTTTTTTTTTTTTTTTTGTGGTCCATAATCAAGAAGGAACATGGCTGGCTCACAGTGGGAACAGCCCCAGAACAGCTGAGAGGGCCGCCTTTGTTGAGGCAGAGCCAGATTGCTGCATCAGCCAGCATTCAAGATAGGAGAGAGGGCAGAAGTGCTGAGGCTTCCTTCACTTCCATTGTGCTGGTAAACACCTGCCAAGTAATCAAAGCAACTTTGGGTCCTTGGCATGGAAATTATCTACAAATGTGCTGTTCTGTAGCATTTTCCGGTTACCTAGGAAAGACTGAAAAGGAATGTAACCTTCTCTTTTATGACAAGAACAAACTGGGGAGGGAGCAAACAAAGAAACTGGAGTAAAAGGGAAAGAATGGCATTATGGAAAGACAGAAATCATCCTCTAGTCATGTAGTTCTAGAACAATTGTGCTTGGCTTGGGGACATGCATGTTATGTACCCCTTTGCTGCACACAGATGCAAGCTAGCAGCTATATGCAGGTGCTTCACTTGGTCATCTTATTTCCTTCCTATTGAATGTTTATGATCCTTTAAATCTGACAGTTTCTTGAGGTATTCTTTCCATTCTGAAAGTTTCTTTCTCTGACATTCCAGAGTTCCCCCAGTACGTGGCAGTTGCCTTAACTCTGGTATTCATGCTTTTCCCAGATGGAAGTTTCGCTGACCCCAAACGGTCAGTGCTCCTCTAACATATACTTTAGGCAAGGTCCCGGAAAGCACAAAGACTCACTTTCAACCTGAACCTGATGTAGATTAAAACAGAAATTACAGCTTATCTGTGTGCATGCAGGTCATTTAACACACTGCGCTGCATGTAGCAGTACTAGAACTTCTCTCTTATCTTTTTTCTCAGGGCTGATGCACCTTCTGAAGTTCCAGTCTTCTCACCTTTCCCTTCTGCTGTAAAAGGAAAATCAAACATTCAGGCAGTGATAATATAGTTCTGTCTGCACAGGCACCTTTCACAGACACCATTATCCTTGTCTTGTCAGAGCAAAACTAGGAGAATCTACTAAAAGGTGCCTGGATAACTGTCTCTCTTAGCCAGATGTAAACCCGGTTTCACATATATGTCGTTCTCAGGTTTTGATTAGGTGAATTAGCAGGTTCACCATCTTCAGATGACTGAAGTTAAAGTATTTCAACCTCTAAGCTTATGAAATTTTAGGTTATATAGATAGGGTATAATTTGTAGTATGGTTTGCTTTGTGGAATGACATTGCGTTATTCATGGATAAGAAGCACACATTTCTAGCAGGGAAAGGCTGTGGAAGCTTCTGCTTCAAAGTAGTGTGTGATAATAAGTATTGAGTAACATGGTGATACGGATGTTCTGATGTTTTGAGCATGAATTGCTAAAAATAAGTAATTCAATTGAGCATGAAGTTGACTCTACATGAACTTCAGTGTTTCAGAACTTTTGTCTCAACAGTCTCTTATAAGACTGTGAGAATAAGTATGGTATGGAGTTACCATTATCTTAATAACATCATCGTGAGAGAATGCTTATAAAATGTTTTGAACATAAAAATCACTACAAATATTACACATTCCTTGAGACAAGGACCATAAAACAGATCAGGGCAACTTCTGAAGACACCATTAGTTAAGAGCTTGCTGTGGAGCTGATCTTGCAGTGTCATCCAAAGTTCCCTATCCTGACTTGACAGTTTAATGGCTTTTGATTCTTAGTTTTTCAAGGTGATTTAGTCATTGGTTTTCGTGGCCATACATTTGGAGATTTCCAAGTAAAGCTATTTGCAGAATATTTGATTTGACATGGGGTGTTTCTATTCTGGAGAGATGCTGTAGGATGGAGCTCAGAGGACAGCAGGAAAAGTGGAAAGGACTAAATATATATAGCCCAAATAACAAGTAGGAAAAGTTGGGATGAAAGGGCATAGTGGTCTACATGGAACTGAAATACGTGAGCATGGGAGAGAGAGAATTATGTCGTGTTTGGCAGGAGGATGTAATGAGTAATAGATGGAATGATGAAGGGGAAATAAAATTGGCTGAATGAAGTAAAGCTTCCTGACCACGAGATTTTGTTTGATTACTGATATTTCCCAGGGGACTTCTGTGATTTGGGAAAAGTTATACAAGAGTATTCAGAGCCTCACAGGATTGCACAAAGCATAGCTCCATAGTCACCTAATAACTTGGCATCAAGGACTGGATAGTGCTTCCCATTTTCTAACTGTGTTTGAGGTTCCTTGGATTCCTTGTGTTTGTCGGGCAGCTTTCATCCCCCGTGTGCTGGCTGGCCTGAGGCCACCCTTTGGGTTGGGATTACTAAGTAATACTGCAGGTCTTGAAGAAAACCTACCTCATGTGAGACTGTGCACTCAAACATGTATACTGAGGCTGTGGGGACAATCCTGTTCCTTTAACAGTAAGTGTAATCATTTATGTTCTTGATACATGGCATTGGAGTGGAGCGTATTGGAAGTGTGAAATATTCTGGAACTCTTATTTGACTGGAGAATTGCTGATGTTTCCACAGAGACAAATAATGTAAGGAAAATTATTCAAGAATTTACTCAGCTTACTCAAGAACTTTCATTCCCTTTGAAGCTGTCAAAGGGTGTTCCTGTCACCTATACATAGAATTATTTCATGGTGCCTTGGCTAAAGCTGACTCCAGCAGTGCCTTTGAGAGAAGTTTGTTTGATGAAAAGTTATGCGTGTTTTTAGCTGATCTCCATACGATTTGCTGAACTTATTTTGACTTCTGCTCAGAAGTTTTTGGAGCAAACTGATAAGCGGGAGTCCATTTTGATTACAGCAATTAAGAGACCAGCATGTAAAAAACAAGAAACCCAGAACAGTGAAGACCATTCTGGCTTCTACAAGTTGGGAAGTTCTGTTCACTGAGTTAGAAAGCTGTGCTGATGGACTGTCCTCTTCTGGTTGGCCTTTCACCGTCTTCCTTACATGTAAGCAGTAGAACCCATCTCCTCAAATGCACATAGTCATGGCTAAGGATGCTGCTCTTCAGGGTGAAGCAGTGGGAGAAATATTGCTGAGAACTGTTTTGAAACTGTTTGCAATCCATCTGCTCTCCTCCTAAGAGCTGACCGGTTGGCAATGTGGAAGACCTGAGTTTTGAAACAAATCACAAAAAAGTTAGGTATTTTTGTTTGTTTGTTTGTTTTTTGTGTACATTAATCCACTAATAAGTAATAATAATGAAACCTTGTTATAGGATACTCCATTTTTTGAATTATCTTATTTGAATTCTATAAGTATTATCTCATGTGGGCATGATTAACTCTGTATCAATGGGTGCATAACTTGTGCATTCTGAGATATATCTAAGGTCTACCAAAGAAAAAAGAAATAAATCATTTAGATCTGGAACAGTGATCACAATGGAAGTTTCATTTGCAAAGGATTTATGGAGACTTGAAGTCAGCATTATGCTTTGAATAAATGCACCGTTGACCAGTATCAGATTTCCATAGGCTTTATCTTGTTTTTCCTAAGCAACTGCTCATAAACTTTTAAAATATCCTGATTAGCGTTGTGGTGCTACTTGCAAATCTGTTCATGGAACAGTTCATCTAAGATTGTGTGATCCCTAGAAAGGAGTCACACTTATTTAGCTGTTCCTTTCATTGTTTTATTTCAACATATATATAGAGAGAGAACAAGTTGGCAAGGTTTCTTTTTTTTTCCTTGTTTTGCTTCTTTCGTTTCAAATAACATGTAAAGTACTTCAAGAGAGGCTTGTTAAGCCATCACGAAAGCAAGTCTTGGTTCCGATCTGTAATTAATTGGACCCTGCTATGATGTTATAGGAGGGAGAAACAGGGAAGTTGTCGAGATGAACAGCGTAAGAGTCTCTGACTTTGTGGCTACGGCAAGATCTCGGTGCTTTTAGTTCTTTTGTCATGACAGTACTCAACTGCATGTAAGGGGATCAAGCATCCTTCAGATCCGAAGGGAAAGGAGTCTCTTGTGTCTCATAACAAATAAATTTGACTTCTAAGTCAAGCTGAACACATGGGCTCCCTCTCTCTCCTTTCTTCCTGCACCTCTTCCCACAAGCTTCATCTCCAACTGTCCATCACATGCAGCAGTGTTAGCACATAGCAGAGGGCCTGACCATAAATCTTTGGCCTCAAACAAAAGAATACATTGGGAAGCTTCAGAGTAAAGAACTGGGAAAGTTCCCATTTTGATTAGAGCTACGCTTTTACTGACTGTTGATTCTTGCTGACTGGATGAGGAAAATAGTGAGCTCATTTGCTTTTTGTGTACTGCTGCAATCCAGACATATCAATACATACAATCCAGAGAGAGAGAAGAGAGGTGTGCCTTCATATGACTGCAGTTAAGTGCAGGACGAGGTGTGCTCAGTTCCTAATGAAGCTGCAGGGCTGCACCTTGTCTCCTGGGCATCTGTAATCAAAGAGGCTTTGCCTGCTTTCCCCCCTGCATGCAGCAAGGTGTTACATCCCGATGGACTGAAATCCTCCAGTACTGATTTCGGTGGAACAGCTCTTGCCCTAAAGCACCCTTAGTCAGCTGCTTATGTGCACTAATTCCTCTGAGTACTGTGAGAAGTGCTGAGATCTCAGCTCAAGTTAGAGCAACCTCCCCAAAACATCATTTGCTCCCCCTGAGAAGGGCTGCTGGAAGGTGTATCTTCATGCAGGGTTACTGCAAAAAGGGGCTTTGAAGGAACAAAGTGAGATATGGACTTTGCTTGTGCTGTTGCAGTGTGCTTGTTTCACAGTGACGCTGTAAGGTGAAAACAGGCACAGCTAGTATTAAGAAAAACATGGTTGGTTCAGATCTGCTGGAGAAGCCAGGACGGAGCAATTCTTGTTCTGTGCCCCTTCCATAGTGCCCTACAGGCAGTGAGACTTGAGGCTGCTGGTGGTATCACCTGCACTTGGCCACTGCTTACCCACCGGTGACCACAAAGACTGCAGTGTGGCAATGAGTACAGCAGGTTTACTCTGTTTGAATGTTTCCTATCACTTCTGAATCTGTAAATGTTTCTTTTACATTTCAAGTGTGTATCAGTGCTCGAAGGCAACGTCCCAGGGAGATCAAACAATTCTTAGGATCTCTGTATGTAACAGGTACCGTTTCTGATTTCCTTCTGTACTATTACATTGAGAGTGAAGTAAACTTATGTAGTGAAGACTGCATTCTACAACAGGAAAAATGGATCCCTTAGATCTTGGTTTCCATGTATCCATTTGTATGATGTGTTGCGTTCTACAGTATATTTTTATTTTCCTCTCCAAAAATAATAATTTTAATTACTTCAGAACCAGTGGGAATAATGCAAAGACCTGGGTATTTCTATCTATATACCTAAGGGCTTTTTTCCCACAGTTTCTTTCCTAACTACCAAAAACCTGTAAGAATTTTATTCCATCATTTTAGCTGCTCCGTGAATATTTCCCCTTGTATACCTGAGACTTCCAAAACGCCACATATACCGGATCCGAGAGGTGTGGCCGACTGCTGACACAGTCTGAGCATCCGTTCCCCAGCACCTCGGCCAGGGCAGGGAGCGCAAAGACACCCGGCGGCCCTGCGCGGCTTCTTGACTGGTCCCAACAGCACGCCGGCCGTTCGGCACGGCCCGCTCTTGTGCCCTTCTCGGGGCCTTTCGGCGCTGCAGCGCAGCGTCCCGGGCGCCGATCGCAGCGCCGGGTGGCCGCGGGGCCCCGCAGGTGCGGGAGGCGGGGCGCGGAGCCCGTCCCGTCCCTCCCTGCGCCGCTATCCGGGTTGAGCGCGGGGTCAGGTCCGCAGAGCCGGCGGGGTGCCCGGGGCTCGGCTCATCAATTTCCCGTGCTTGGTGCCCGCGGTCCGGCGCGGCGCTAATGCGGAACAAATTGAAACACATCCCCTCCGTAATTAGTTCCAGCGTTGCGAAGATTTACGGTAGAAGAGCGGCTTGAATCCCGGCTCCCGGCCGAGACCGGCACCGAGGCCTCGGGCCGAGCGGGAGCTGCCGCCCGCGGGGGGCGCTGCGAGGCGGAGCGGGCGGCCCGGGGCTCTCCCCCGCCCGATTCCGTTCCTGCGGGGAGCGCGAGGTCGGGCCGCGGTGTGAGATTCGGCCCCTATTTGCCTCTCCGCGCTCCTGTAAAGCGGTTCGCAGCTCTGTTTCTGCTGCTCTTGGCGCTTAAGTAATCAAACTCTGATCGGCTCCCCGAGTGAAAGGAGACAGATCCCCCTGCGTGCCGTGAGCGGCTCCGACAGCGCTGGGGATTTATCTCTGTTTAAGCCAGTCTCCCCCCGCTTCGAGCCGCGAGGGGATCGTTTATGGAGCTTAGTAAAGCGTGTTGAGGATGGCTGGGCCGTTAACTGGTTGGCCCAGCAGCAGAGAGCGGAACGCTGCCTGGGAGGTGCTTCACGGCTCGGAGCAGCTCCCTGAGCCCATTTTTTCCAGGATCGAGTGGGGCTTTCTGTAGAACAACCCCTGTCCCAGAAATACTCGTTGGTTGGTCGCGTACCGTTAG
The DNA here is from genome assembly GCF_039878825.1 of Excalfactoria chinensis. Classification (NCBI taxonomy): domain Eukaryota; kingdom Metazoa; phylum Chordata; class Aves; order Galliformes; family Phasianidae; genus Excalfactoria; species Excalfactoria chinensis. The sequence continues at coordinate 53,031,387 of NC_092829.1, read as the reverse complement.
CCCGTGAGCTGGATCGGACGTGGATCGTTTCCCGGGAATTATAGGTTAAAGCTATTTACCCATCTTTCTGCCCGTCCGAGATTTGGATCGGACCGACTTTGGAGGGCAGAGGGTGGGAAGGTCCCGGCCGCGTGGGTCGGTACCCGGCAGAGCAGCCGCCGTGCCCGGCGCCGCCGGCTCTGAGTTCTGAGCCTCGACGAGGCCGGGATGGGCTGCAGGGCGCGGCGTGATCTCGCCGGAGGGGCCCGGGAGCAGGGTCCGAGCACCCGGGAAGGACGCGAGAGACGTCCCCTACGCCTGCCGCGCTGCTTCGAATGGGACGTGCGGCCCCGGGGCGCTTTCGACCCCGCAGCGGAGGCGGGAGCTTTTATCTCTCGCTTCTTCTGACTGTAAGGAAACGGCTTGCGGGAGCTGACTCCGGCTGTTTCCCTCAAGTCTCCAGCCCGCCCCTCTTCTCGGGCTGCCCCTGTCGGCTGAAGCCGTGTCCCGGCTCAGCTTTGAGGAGCGTCCGTCCGTTCCGTGCCGGCACCGCTCGGTGTCCCGGCGGGCTGCCGTGTGCCGGGAGGCGCAGGTGGCAGGCGGGGTGCCTTCCGCAGTGTCGCTGCGGGCCGAGCCGGGGGCCGCCGGGAGGGAGATGCGCTGATGGCCGAGGGCGCTGTTTGCTTCAGCGCTCGGCCGTGTCTGCTGGGAATGCGAGGGAGAAGATTTGGAAGGGCTTCGGTATTCTTCCCGGGCGGAATAACGCAGACCTAAGCGATCGAGAAAACGTTGCTCCTTTTCCAGAACATTTCTCAAGTTAGCTTACTATAAAAAGAAAGAAAGAAAGAAAGATAAAAGCGTGCAAACTAAAGAACCGTTCGGCTGCAGGAAGGGCTTTCTGTTTGTACCAAGAGAAGTCTGGTTTTCACGGGAAATCAAATGCTCTGCTTAAGCTGCACAGTGATTTGTACTTAAGTACGTATGTCGTAGATTTTGGAGCCGGCGGTTAACGGGACCGACTCCATATGTTGGTCCATGGCAGAAAAGACCGGGTCCAGCAGCAGCCCCGACCTTCCCGCACCCTTCCACGCCCCGGGACCCCTCGGCTGCGGGAGCGGCGGGTTGCGGGCTGCGAGCACACAGCGGGGGCGGGCGGGGGCAGAGGGGAGCGGTCTCCGCGATCTGCGGGAGCGGGCTGTGCTCGCTCATCTCCCGAGACCGAATTCGTTTTGTGTGTCCTCACAGAGAGCAGCAGCTCCTTCAAAGTTACGCAGCCCTCAGTACGGGCTAAGAAACCTTTCGCACTTTTCGTACGCGCGGATTTCTGTAACAAACGCATTTATGTACACATCAAAGAGGGCGATTTAAAAGCTATTTGTCTGAAGAGTGCCTGTGAAAAACGCCGTTTCACTGGTAGCAGATCACTACGGGTGTTGCTAATCAATGTAAGGACAACATGAAATTACTCTCGGCTTCGCCAGTAACGGGCCGTTTCGATTTATTTTGTTGCAGCAATTTTAAAACATCGTTTGGAGGTCGGCGATGGAAGCAGCGGTGACCTTTAATGCCGCGGGGAATGGGAACGCCGCAGCGCGAGTTTCCACAGGAGGACATCGGGGCCCACCCTTCCAGCGGCAGGTAACCGCTCCTCACGGCGCTTTTATCACTGCAGCTTCGGGGGAGCGACTTCTAACCGGGGCCGCGGCGCGGGGGTGCGAGTGTTGCTGGGCGAGTTCGGAGCGTAACGGGAGCGCACCCGCAAGCGGCCCGGCGGAGCTGTCACACGAGTGCCCTAGGGGCTAAGCCTTGCCCCCGCCGGGTCGACAGCGATGAGTGCTTCGGGAGGAGGGGGGCAGGATCTCGCGCTCGGTGCGCTTCTACCGGGGGAGGCGGCGGGCTCGTATCTGCGCCGGATGCCGTGGTGCGCCTGGCCGCGGCAGGCACGGCCGCGTCCCGGGGGCCTCGCCGTCCGCCCTGCCGGTAGGGGCGGGGAAAAGGTCGCGGCCCCCTGGCCGCCGGGGCTAGCCCCCTACCCGCCGAGTTGACCGGGAGGGCTGTCCGAGATAACGCTTGAGGTGCCGCCGGGTTCGTGCTGCGGAGCCGCTGTCCGGGCTGGGTAGGGAAGGGAGAGTGCGGGTCCTCCCCGGAGCTGCGCCGGGTGAGTCCCCGATGCGGGCGCTCGTTGTGCTGCGGTCCTTCCGCAGCAGCCCGGCCACCTCCTCCCCTCTAGACACGGGCGGCTCGTGGGACGCGGACGTCTCCCGCACGGGGAGAGCACCTGGAAGGACATATTTTTCCCTCGCCGGGTCGGCTCGCCTGCAGGGGTGGCGGCTTCTCCACTCGGTGCCCGGGGCTGCGACCCCGCCGCCCCCGGGGTCCCGCGGGACGTGCACGGGGCTGCGGGAAGCGGTGCGGCACGTACTTACAGGGCCGCCCGCATCCCTCTGGCGGTCTCGCCAGGTCTCTCAAAGCGAAGGGATGTTAGGGTGAGATTTAGTGGCGCTTGCACCGGAGGAAGAGTGGGAGAGATGCGTAAGGGAGATATGTTCTCCCACAGTAACCTCTCCCCCTCCGTCCTCGCGTCCCCACCCCCAGCCCCCCGCGCTCCCCACCCCCGGCTGGCCCGGGTCGGTTCAGCAGAGCGGGCTGTGGGCAGCCCCTTGACGAAGGTTGTGTGAATGGAGGATCGTCGCAGCTGACTCCTCCTCCCCTGCGAGCGCCTCTATTTGAGCTTTGCAAAGTTGAGGGCGAGCAGGCAGCCGAGGTGCGGCGTGCGAGGCGGCTGTGCCACCCCCCCACCCCCCACGGCACGCGCGGACAGACACACGGACACGGCCGCGGCCACACGGACACGCGCGCACCCCGCCCTGCGCTACGAGCGGGCGCGGCCCCGGAGGCGATCCTGGAGAACAACCTTTCCCTGTCGCTGCTGCCCGCTCCCGCCGGGCTGGACCCGGGGAGCTGCGTCGCGGAGCAAACCTCCCCCAAGGGGCTGAGCTCTCCGGCCTGGTGCCTGCAGCCGGAGCCGGCCTCCGGCCTGGCGGGCAGAGGCCAGGTGTCCTGGAATAAGTGCGGCCCGGGGGGAGACTGGCTGCCCGGCGGCAGGCAGAAGGTCTGCGAGCAGATGGGGTCCGACGTCCGGGATCTGAACGCGCTGCTGCCCTCCGTGCCCTCCCTACCGGGCAACAGCAACTGCGCCATGCCGGTGAGCAGCGCGGCGCAGTGGGCTCCCGTCCTGGACTTCCCCCCAGGGGCCTCCTACGGCTCGCTGGGGCCGCACTCCTTCATCAAGCAGGAACCCAGCTGGAACGGGTCGGACCCGCACGAGGAGCAGTACCTGAGCGCTTTCACCGTCCACTTCTCCGGGCAGTTCACGGGCACGGCTGGGGCCTGCCGCTACGGGCCCTTCGGCGCCCCACCGCCCAGCCAGCCGCCCTCCGGCCAGGCCAGGATGTTCCCCAACGGGCCCTACCTGCCTAACTGCCTGGAGAGCCAGCAAGCCATTCGCAACCAGGGTAAGGGCGGCGCCGCCGAGCACCCGACCTCGGGCTTAGCCCCGCGGGCACGGCCGTAGCCTCTCCGACCCGCGTTTGCCGAACGCACGGAGCCCCTGCCGCTTCCCTCCCGCCGCGCCCCTCCGGGCAACTCCGGGAACCGCTCTCGGCTCTCCCACGGGCGCAGCGGGCTACCCCCTGGCTACAGCAGCCTCCTCTCTTCTCGGGGCTGTATTCGGGCTGAGGACGGTCCCGACGTGGAGATGGGGTGGCTGCCCTCAGACCATTCCCTCCGCAAGCCGTGCAGTGTAGGGGCGGGGGTAGAGTTGTTTACCTCCTCCTGAATATGCGGGCTGCTGTCCGCGCGGTGCTGTTCTCCAGGAGCTTGTCGGACTGACCTCGGGAGCGCTGGCTCGCCGGGCCGCGCGCACCGGGCGGCTTCTGGTTCCCTCTCGGCGGCTCCTGCAGGGACACGGCGGGCTGCCGAGCATCGTGGCCCCGCTGTTCGCGCTGCACCCAGAAATTGGCGTGGGTGAGCGGTTAACGATCGGTCAGCCCCCGCCTACGGAACGGGGTTATCGCTTAATGGTTTTTCTTCCAGCGGCGGCAATGTAAACATCTGCTGGCGCTAACGCGAACGAGAAGGGAGAGAGCGCGGAGCTCTCGCTGGGGATCCCCAGGCTGCGCCTCCCTCTGCGCTCCGTCCCCGCGCTGCCCGGCCCGGGGGAAGCTGCCCACGCGCGGCGAGGCTGCTAGAGGAGCGGGCCCGGAGCAGCGCTCTCGCAGCCGCCCGGAGAGTCTCGGGGCCGGCTCTGTGCTGCCGGCGGGTGTTCTGCTCTTCCGCGGCCCAGCAGCCAGCCTCGGGACGTAGGTAGGGTGCTGCGGGTGGCCGGCGCCCCAGCTCCCGGCCGTTGCGGGATGCCTTTGCTCCCAGGCGGGCAGCAAAGGGAGGCGGGCCGGGGTGAGGGAGAGGAGGCCCGGACCAGGCGTTTGCCGGTCTGCCGATGTCAAAAAACTGGGAGTGGAGCGCGGGGCCCAGTTCGGTTGGGGAAGTTACGCGGCATTCCCAAAGGCGGCCGTCGCAGCACGGGGCCGCTGGTGTTGTTCGGACACCTGAAAGCAGTTCAGATATCTGAGACGGTTTTAATGGCCGAGCAGAAGTAATGACGAGAAGGGCAAGGGTATCAGCCTCGACTATGCGGGTGGGTGAGCGGGTGTCCTCTGATTTCTAAGCCCCCAAAGCGAAAGGGTGCCTTTAACGCTCAGAAACACAGCACCCGTCTTGGCTGCGGCCTTAAGCCCGGCAGGGTTCCGTGCGGGCGGCTCTGCACCCCGCGGGCACACCGCTGTACCCCCGAGACGGCGACAGCTCCCGCACTTGGCAGCGAGTCGCGGCGCGGCGCTGTCCCGAGGCGGGTGAGCAGGTGTGTGCGTGGCCGTGCCCTGCTGCGGGGGGCAGAGCTCGGGCAACACGGCTGCGGGGCAGCCCCTCCTTCCCGCTCCGTCCCGTCCGGGTAGCGCTCCTTCCTTCGGCGAGGAGGAATTCGGCAAAGGGTGCTCGCTTTTCTATTGATTGATTTATTTATTCTCGGCCACGGATAAAACGTTCTTGTTTTCGCTCTCCTCAAGGTTGAACTCCCGGGCTTATAGCCTGTTCTTCTGACCGTGGGAAAGACGTTACCTTGGCTCTGCGATGACACTTCAGCCAAGTCTGGGCCGGGGCGTGGGGGTAGGGAACGAGGCTTTGGAAGCTCTGTTCAGCTTTCCCCTTCTGGTCCGCCCGTCTCCTTCATCCAGCTGGGCTCCTCCACAACTGGAGTCCTCCTGCGGGCCCCGTGCTGCAGCAGCTGTATAGCTTTCAATTATTTTCAGCACATTTTAATCAGGCCCGACTCTGATAAAGCCCTAATTAAAGAGACCTCGCTATCGGCAGCTCGGTTCAGAACTCGGCTTTCTTATCACATTCCTGAAGCTTTGGGTCAGGCAACACCGGAAAATGCGGCCAAAACATCGTTCTGCTCCGAGCTGCGTTGTGAAGGTCGCCAAAAATCTGCGCCGGGCCAAAAGTACCGTAGAAAGTGTCAGTGTTTTCGGAACGTAAAAAAAGAAAGAAAGGAAAAAAAAGGCAGAGAGAAAAGGGGGAAAGGGAGTTGAAGGCTGAGCCTCTGTCCTGAGGGCCAAGGGAGGAGATAAGGAGCGAGAGGCGCAGCTGTGGGCCGGCAGCCCGCACGGTACCGCGCTGTCAGCGCCGCTCGCACCGCAGTGAGCGGCTCCGGGCTGGGGAAGGCGATGGTCCGGGGCGAGTGAGCCCCGTCGTGCCGGGTCGGTTCCAACCCGTCCCGAAGGTGAGGACTATAAAGCTTTCGGGATTTTTCTCCCTTCCCATCAGCAGGTTGGTCAAACCCCGTAGCGCGGCTGGACCCAATTTATTGTCCGCAGGGACAATCAACTGCAGAAACAGCACCCGGATCCTTGCGTTACTCCCATCGTAACGCCTCGGAAAAGCGCCTGTGATTATCAGCCGGGCACCCGGGTCCGAAGAGAGCGGGCGCTCGGGGTCGTTTGTTTTCCCAGCCTGCGCCGGGCTTTCTGTTTTGTTTTTTTGGAAGAGTGACTTCGGAGGAGCTCGGTTCTGGGGGCAACTGCTGACGAGCCGAGAAGCCGCCGAGATAATATTACTTTGTAATTACTTTCTTAGCCGAAGTTGTTTAGCCAGCTCCAAGTCATTAATGAAAGTCGGTGTCCGAGCACCTGATTTACGGGCTCGCAGCGGCCCGGGGTCAGCAGAGGTGCTCGCGTTCCATCTGAATCTGCCCAGCTTAGGAAACCAAATCGGCTGTTTGTTATTTTGGAGAGCAATTTTCGCTGAAAGGAGGAGTTTTAGTTTTGCGTGAAACATTCTTTATTGCAGACTCTTCAGAAAGCTGCTCTTAAAAAAAAGAGAGAGAGATTAAAGGGTAACTTCTAAATTGGAAACGGCAGAGGAGTACACAGAGCAGATGGGAATCTTCCTCTTTAATATGAGCAACAATTAATGAAAACATCCTTTTTATTACCGAAGCCGATCTGTTCTCTTGGAACGTGAACGAGACTTCCGACTTTCCTCCCTAAGGAGCGGGCTGCCCGCCTCGGCCCTCCCGGGGGCTGCCCCCCTGTACCCCGGCAGCCCCACACCCCGGTATCCCCGCACCCCTCGGGGTCACAAGGCATTTCCCGGCGCCCCCAGCCCCGCCAAGTGTCCGTGGGTGTGCTGGGGGAGCGGAGGTGGGGACGCCCCCGGCTGCGCCTCTCCCCTCGGTGCCCGCGGAGCTGGGGCTGCCCCGGGGGCGTCTCTCACTCGACGGCCGCGTGGAGCCACCCTGCGGGGGGCAGGTGCGGGCCGGGCAGCCCCCTGACCCCACGGTGCTCTCTCCAGCAGGTTACGGCACCGTGGCCTTTGACGGGACTCCGAGCTACGGCCACACGCCGTCTCACCACGCCGCGCAGTTTACGAACCACTCTTTCAAACACGAGGACCCCATGAGCCAGCAGCCGTCTCTAGGTAATGCCTCCCGGGAGGCCCGGCCGGCGCGGCGCGGGGCTGGGCGGCGGCTGCGGCACGGGCTAACCCTGTCCCTTTCTCCGCAGGGGACCAGCAGTACTCGGTGCCCCCCCCGGTGTACGGCTGTCACACCCCCACGGACAGCTGCACGGGCAGCCAGGCCCTGCTCCTGCGGACCCCCTACAACAGGTACCTCCGCCTCGCCCTGTTCTCACTCCCCTCGTTTCGCATCGGTTGCTGCTCGGGCAGCTCTGCTGCCGGCGTGTTGCGCCAACGGCTTTCTCTTGCAGAGGGAAAAGAAAGTCGGGTCCGCTTTCCTCTTGAAACAAACAAACAAACAAAAGCAAAACCACGACAACAACAAAAAGGAAAATAGGATGCACGCGTTTAAGTAAAAACCTGGCACTGGCCCCATAGCCCAGACCCGCCACGCCTCGGGCTTTCCCCTGCCGAGCCGGGCACCCGGCAGGTGCCGTCCCCGTTCCAGGGCTGCTGATGCCGATCCCGGCCCAAGCGTGTCCCAGAACATCCCTCGCTGCCCGATGCGGGGCCCGGTGCCCGCAGCCCCCCGCGCGGCTGCCCCGCTCCGGTCCCACGGCGCGACGACCCGGTTGGGCAGAGGAGGGCAGGGCAGGGCCGGCGGCTCGCGGTGCGGGTGCGCGCAGAGCATGTGCGGGGTCGGGCGGTTGTGTGTCAGTTCCATGAAAGGTTTCGGCTCCACTCCTTTGAGCGGAGGGGACCGGACCGCAGAGAAATGTTTTTTCGAGAACGGGGCAATACAGCCCTCGGATTTCCTTGCTGGGAGGAAAGTGCTTGTGGAGTTTTGCTCCCGCAAACAGAAGGCCCGCTGCGATCGCGGCTTCCCTTCCTTTTTGGTGTGGGGTGGGGGATGGGCGTGCCTCTCGCAGTTTTACAACGTGTTTAGTGAGAAGTTCCCCAAAATTTATTCTTCAACTTTTTGTGAACTTGGAGCCGGTCCCGTATCTGGGAGTTGCTAAGTAACTGCAGCACACAAAACAATGTCCCTGCGCGAAGGAAGCCGCGGCGGCTCTTCTCGTAGGCCGGGTCTATCGCCTCTGATTAATCAGAACTGGAAGTGGGACAACACAATTCTGTCACTTCCAGAAGTCGCTTCGCTAACGAACGTGAGTTGACGTCAAGGGAAGGAGGGAATGAGGTAATGAAGGAAGGAAAGAAGCCTATCCAGAGAGATTAGCGTGTGGAATAATTGGCGGGGAGAGCTCCTGGCCGAGTGGACCGAAGCGGCTCCCCTCGCGGGGCCGTCTATAATTAGGCTATGCAGGGAGCCTTAGGAGGGCCGCGCGCCCCGCGGGGTTTCTCTGCCCTCGGCGGGATGGCTTCTTCGCCGCTCTGCTCTGCGCTTTGGCCACCGGCTCCGAGCTCAGTGAAGGCTGCAGCCCTTCCCCTCGAGTGGGGACCCTCCTGGAGAGCCGGTGCGAAACCAGCCCCCAACTCCTGCCGTTTCCCCGGCGAGCAGCTCCGGTTCTTCTGAACGGTCTGCAAAGCATGATCCGAGGGGTTCTTTTTCTCATGTTCCACCGAAGTGGTCTTTCGTACGTGTAGTGGGGTGAGCCCGATCCCGGGAGGTGTGATCCCGACAGGGACAGCTGCTTGTGCCGCGGGCTCTCGGGGCAGCCAGCAGGGACGCGTGGGGCATCGGTCGGGGCAGAGCCTGCTCCATGCCGAGAAGCAGCCCCGTAGCACACGTCCCCCTCCAGCATCGCGGCCAGAACAGGTGGCTGAGCAAGAGCACCCCTGTCCTCCCCTCCAAGGCCGCAGAGGCATGCGGAGAAAAACGACTTTCCTTGCACATAAGCGTTTTGTTAGGAGGTGCCGCCAAGGCAAGCGAGTGGCCAGGTACCGTGCAGAGACGAGTCTGTCTCGCTGGCCGCGTTTCCGACGAACTGGGAACAAACAGCCCTCTTTTTGTCCGACGATGATTTGACAGAGTCTGTATTACCATTTGTAAGCGTGTATTCACCTCGTGCCTGTCTGCGCAGCTTCAGGTTCAGCCCCGCAGTGTCGCCGCCGGTGCTCCTTGAGGCCCGTGCCCATAGAGCGGCCGCTGCCGGCCGCCTTTAGCAGAGGAACGGGGCGGTGTGGCCGGCAGCACGAGCTCGGCATAGTGGGGCATTGCCTTTTTCCTCGGCGGGGGTCGGCGGGGTTTGTCCCACACCTCCCGCCCTGTTCGCATCCGTGGTGCTGCGGCGGGGCTGCCGAACCTGCCACGGAGGGTTCAGCGACCCACGCCCCATCCGAGCTTTCGGCTCTGCTCGGCCTTACGCCCTCCCCTTGGGTCCCTTCGGGCTTCATCCGAGCAGGCGGGTGACCGGGGGGCGGCTTTTGCCCGGGACGCGGCCGGGCACGGGCGGCGGGCTGCCGTGGGGCGGTGACGTGGGGATGTGAACTTTTCTACCTCGCGCTGCTTGATGTAGTAAACATGCCCGATGTTGAAAATTTACTGTGAGTCACACTTACAAAGACTTTAAAAGTGGAGGAGTCTCGGTTCAGATTATAGCTCTCTCTGTGCAGAGGTCAAGAACTCGGTAATACCGTGGTGCAGGCCAAAACAAACTCTATATGATCTACTACTGGTTTCCTTTTAAGTTCCCTTTTTGCTCCGCGTGGACTTCCTTTTATTCCACTCCAACTTACATTAATCCCGTTGTGGAAACGTTCCCCCCTTCCTCTCCTTTCTCTTTAAAAGCATCTCCGTAATGAAAATAAGTTATTTTTAGCGTCTCCTTTGTGGCCGTTTGGAGGGCCAACGATTCCGATTGGAATCAATGCAGGCACGTCCCCAGGGACCCGCTTCCCTTCTCCTAACCCAAGCCTCGTTTGAAGCAAAGATGTTGACTAGAGCTACTAATTCCACGAGCTCATCTCTCGGTCCCGTCAATGAGAAGCCGCGCCGACGCGTGAACGGGAGCGAGGGATGTCCCACACTCTGTCACGCGTCGGATGCGACGCGCTCCATCCTTCGGTGATGTCCCTGTGTCCCACCGCAGCCCAAGGCGTGCCCGAAGGCCAGCGTGGCCCCGGACCCAACTCTCAGCTTGCCCCCGTTGGGCCGTCAGTGTCCGGCACCGGCTACCGAGCGTGTCCTTGCCCCCCTCCTCCCGAAGCCCATCCCTCCGGGAAGCGCTGCGCCGCCGGGCTGCCGTCGGGGTTGCGAGGAGGGGAGCGGAGCGCGGCCGGGAACCGGGAGGCAGGAGGGGGCTTGAGAGAGGCTGGAGGTGGAACGGCGGGCTGCGGCTTAGTCCGGGGCTCTCGGTTTGGATGCTGTCACCCGACGGCGGAGTGCGGTACGGTGGCTGCTGGCGAGTGACAAGATGAATAAGTGTATTACTTTATGAAAAAGCAAAGGAGGGGAAAAAGTGGATATCGTGGGGGAGGCTCTTATAAATGAACTGTCAAGGGAGAGAAAGTTAAAGGGAAATCTCCTGCTGTAAATGCATCGGGCGGGCACTTCTAATAAAAATCAGGGTCCTGGAGGAATTAATTACGGCAGCATTACAGGAAGAATTCGTGGAATTGCAAAACGTAGTTGGCACAGACCAGCACGAGCTGCTATTGCAAATGGGGAAGCTGCAGGAGAGTTTAACAATCCCCGAGCTGATATGCGGGACATTGTAGTAGCATAATAGCGGTTCAGACACACTAATGAATAATTGCGTCCGGTGATACTGACAAATGGTACCGCGCATACTTCGAGATTGAAGTCACTTAATTTGTTTTTATATGCAAAAGCTTCCCACTGGAATCTGACTTTTTTAGGTCGCTTCTACCTGCCACGCAGAAAAAGAAGAAAAAAAATGCCCTCTTTAGTATCAGGATGAGAGAAACTCACTGCCCGAGCGCGGTGAATCCCGGCGCAATTAATCAGCCCTGACGCGCCTTATTGCGAATGCCCGTTCCCCACCCGGCATCGATCGCGGCGCCCGGCGCAGGGGCCGCTCTCTCCCACAGCCCTCCCCGGGAGCCTCGGGCCCGGCTCCGCCTCTCGCCGGCCCCCCGCGGGCCCCGCTCAGCCCCGCTCCGCGCAGGGAGCCGAGCCGTGCCCGCTCCGAAGGAGCCGCGGATGCCGCCGTCGCTGCCGGTTCCCAGCGCGCCGCGGCGAGCGGGCAGACATCCCAGCGCGTTCCCGTCGCGAGCTTAGTTTATCGCTCAGCCACTCCATTTTTCTTCTGCCTGTCAAGCCTCTAGATGTAGTGCCATCCATCACGAGTCACGATAGCTGTTTCACTCCATTAACCACGTGATCTTTTACACTCCCGGTTAAAACAGTTAACAGATTTGCCTTTTTAAAACAAATAATCTGCTTTGTTAGCCCGCGGGTCCCTTTTCATTACTTTAAATGTGCCAATATCGGATGTGACTTTTCTGCAAGGGAAAAAGCTTCATGTCTCAGCTTGTAGGTTACAAGGGAGTCCCTTCCCTTCCCTTCCCTTCCCTTCCCTTCCCTTCCCTTCCCTTCCCTTCCCTTCCCTTCCCTTCCCTTCCCTTCCCTTCCCTTCCCTTCCCTTCCCTTTTTTCCTTTTCCCGATGAACCAATGATTACATCGATAAGATGCATTGCATAAGTAAGTATGTTGCTGTTTTTAGATGTAAAGACAATAACGAAATGTTGCTATTTAGACGAGTCGATGCTAAACGGGCGGCAGTGCGTTTGGTTCTAATTCTGGCTGTTTCCACCACAGTGACAATTTATACCAAATGACGTCACAGCTGGAATGCATGACATGGAACCAAATGAATTTGGGATCCACGCTGAAAGGGTAAGGCGCTGCACTTTTATCTAGCCTTTCGCCCAAAGCGGTCGCATTAGGCAGTCAACGTCTCGTTTGATTTTACGGCCGGACCCTGGTGTCCAGCACGAACAGCGGAGCCGTGCCCTGCTGCAGAGCGTCTGCAAGCTGCCGGCACCCCGCGAGCCTAGCTCCCTGGGGCCGCCCGCCCTCCCGAAGGGCCGCCCCGGCTGCCCCTTCCTACCGCCCCTCTTCCCTTTCCCTCCCTTCGCCGAGCCCTGCGTCCTGTGTCCCGGCCCGCCGCCTCCCGGCTTCCTTCCTCCCGGCCATTGTCGCCCTCCCACCTGCGGGGAAGAGGCTCCGGCCCGCCTCCCCCGCGGGGCTTCCTGCCGCCGGCCGTGCAGGAAGGCCCCGAGGCGCCGCGGGGCCCCGCCGGGGTGGCGGCCACCGCGGGGACTGCGCTCCCCGACCCGCGGCCCGGCCGGGGTCTGCACGGCGATCCTCCAGGGCGGGCGCCGCGGGAGCTAAGGGGCGCGGGGCAAGCCCGGCGGGGCGGAGCCGTACAGCAGCCCGTGCCCAGTGCCCCGACGGCGCTCCCGTGGGCTGGTTGTCCCCCGAGGGAGCTTCTGGTCGGGGGAGGGTCACTCGGCTGGTGCTCCGCCGTAAGTTCACCTCACTTCAGACCATTGCTGTCGTGAGTGAAAGAGCCACCTTTAGATCCTCCTCGAGGTAGAGCCAAAGACTGTCTGCTGTGCCCTGAATACATGGAAACTTCCCTCCCGAAGGTTGGTATCACCGACATGCTTTGAGACGTTCCCATTGCCTAAGCACATGCTGGCAGTCTCACTTGAGCAGCAAGAGAAATCTAGAAAATAGCACATACATCTGTGCTTTCACAGTTGTCCATGAGTGCGGAAGCCTTGGTTGATACTGGCTTTGTCCATACAATACAGTGCTGCAGCATGAAGGAAGCAATATCCTGGATCTACTCCTGTCTCACTCACAAAGGGTGCTGGAAGGCTGAGGGGACAGATAATAGTGTAGTAACCTGTGTATGTTGGAATGACCTGAACTGAGGCTAAGGAGATCTGCCAAGGACATCTCTTGTGTTTAAGAAGATCTCCAAATCCTACCATTGTGCACAGCTCAGTGCCTTTTTTGCTGCCGATTCTTTCTTTTTAAAGGTTATTTCATTTCCTACTTTTTTTCCCCCGTAACTGTTTGTGATTTCCTCCTTAATCTGTGCACTTTAAAGATCAGTCATTGCAATATTAGACACTGTTTTGTCTCTTCTGAAGAAAATATCCTGCAAAATGGAGTAACGCATCAACCTTGACTGAGGTCCAAGTTATTAAAGCAAGGAAGAGGTTATTCTTTGGGGAACTCAGCAAAGAGGAAAAAAAAAAAAGAAAGACACAATAGAAATATTGAAGGAGCACTGAGCAAAATAAATGGCTTTTTGCTTGTCCAGGAGTCAGACTGCTAGCAGTGTAAAGTATGTGACCTAGAATGCATGAAAGAGGGGGGGGGGGGGGGGGGGGGGGGGAAAGAAGGAGAAATCATGATGAATGATCTATGGTAAAACAAAGCTGAAAGTTTTGGTGTAGGCCAAGGTTGTAGAATCTGTGGAAAATCAGTGCTAGACATAGCCTCATCTCTGGTAATATGAGCCAAAATAGTTATCTGTCTTTTCTGGCCGAGAGTTACAATACACAGCACCTCCAAGCTCGGTTGCCACGAACATAAGGTATTCTTCCCAAGATTTACATCTTTAAAATATATGAACTGTTCATAAGTGATTCCCAGGCGTTTAGTATTTCAGATGCTTTTCTCAATCTTGTAATTTAAGGATTTTGGAATCGGTCTTTCTGTTGAAATACAGAGCTTCTAGATTCTGTTCAATGATGACAGTCCTTGTTTAGCTCCTTGCCTTGGGCTCTTCCCAGCACTTCTTCCTGGCTTAGCTAAGACTTGTGTGCTTTGTAATCAGGAAGGAAACATTACCAGTACGTTCTGCAAGTAGTTAGACTTGCTATCATCTAAAACTTAGGTACACTAAACAGTGGACCAGTTCAGCAGCTTGTTTTCTGGGTTCAGGATGAGTTTATTAATACCCTGTAATGAAGTGGTTGCCATGTATTTTATGTAGAGATAGCAGCTTCTGTCCTTAACTTGTGAAGCAGTTTTGGGGCAAGCATTCTGGTTTTAGCTGGTTACATTGTTTTGCTAGCATCTGATCAATCAGCTGTAAAAGCTCACTTTGAATCCAAGTTTGCTATTTGGCCATGAATACTGTCAGGTGGTCAAAGCTGTGTCCTTTTCACTCATCATGACAATCATTCCTGCTGAGCTATGAAGACAAGAAGCTTCTTCAGCTCTGTGGGTGCCTTCTGTCTTTCTTGACTTCAGTGTGTTAAGGAATGGCAGAAGGCATGGCCTGTGTGTCAGGCTGAGGCCAGCATTAAAGGAGATGGAACAGAGTGCAGGTCCAGGCACTGCTAACTGGTGGAGAGAGAAACACGGTGAGCAGAGGTGTTGTCTTCTGACTGCACAGCCACGTGAAAGACTGGCAAGTGAAAGGGAGAGGTGTACGCAGGGAAATGGGTAGAAGTGTTGCAGTCAGACTACTCCAGAATACAGAGTCGGTTCCTGAATGTTAAATTCTAGACATTTATGCCTGTTGGTAAGCCAAAAGGAAGACTGAGGGCCCTAAAGAAGCCTAAACAAGCAACCTCTTCAAGGAACTGTCCTGGAGACTTCTCTGCTGTTCTTGAGCTTTAGGCAGAAGAGAGGGCTGTCTTCTTCTCTGCAGGAGTTGCCACATAAATGGGCAGTTTCAGGGATCTGAAGGGGGAGCTTCAAGGTTAGTGCAGTGAATGTCACTGTTTGCTGATGGTATTTTGTGGTACTTGATTGGGAGGCTGGGACCTGGTTTATACTGCTGTGTGTCCTCAGATCCCAGATGTCTCAGACTGGGTGTCATAAATCTGTGGACACTTTTCCTCAGTTTCTGCCCTTGTATTACTTTTTTATTTGAACTATGTGGAAAATGCTATTGGCCTTCATAGTACTAGTGCAAAGGCTGTCCTCACAACTTTATAATCCTCTGATATTGTGACATATTCTGTGTAAAAGGGACATAGAAATAATATATACCAAGCAGGAAATTATATGGCATGATAGACAACAGCAGCCACGTACCCAGTGACAAGACTTTATAGAAATGTTGCATGGTTTTATTTTCAGCTGCTTGAATGAGAGTTGTAAGCTGTATTTCTGACATTAACCTGAAGTTATATGTAAAGCCAGAGAAATGTAGTGGCTTTTTTTTTTTTTTTTTTTTTTTTTTTTTAACCTTTTTACTTCTGCTTGTGTTTTAATTGGTCAGTGTGTCTGAAGGACATATGTACATATTCTGCTTGCTCATGTCCACTGGAAGGAAAATTAGGTATGATCTTTATAGAATGCTGTGAGAACAATGTAAAACAAGACAGAGATAACTTATTTTGTCTAGTAGTGAATTGTAAAGGTTTTTCTGTTTCCTATAATGGTATTATTAGTAAAATATGGAGGTGTAAAACTTCCTACTCGGGGTCAGTTCTGCAGTCAAGATGAATTTGGGATGGACAGTGACCCACTGCCTATGGTGCTCCATTTTCCCTTTCCCACTGTTAGCTGAGGGCCTTGTTTTGAAGGGAAGTGTTGGGTGAAATCCCAATTCTACTGCAGTCAAAGAAAAAAAACAACCCTAAGCTGTTGAAGTCAATGAGACCAGAGTCCCCTGCAGTCCAGTGCCTTCCTCTTGTCAGCCAGATGGTTTTCTCATTGAAGATGGCAGAATGGCTGCAGTATGTGAAATAACATTTTTGTAATGTTCATTGCCTTGGAAAGTAGAGATAAAAATGCAGCTTTATAGTCCACACTCTGTAATGGTGTTAGACAAAAAACAGGCAGACACATGATCTTCTATATAACTAATCAGAATCTTTTTGCTGTCTCCATACGTATTTTTCCCAGGGTGCTAGGATGGTAAATATTTTAGCAGAGGGAATTAGCTCTCCTTCTCTTCCTTTATGTTCTGTTATCAACGGGACTGGCCCACACCCTCACTTTGCCTCATTTTTGGCTCTGTTTCTAAACCCTAAGATTCCTGTTCTTGCATTGAAACACAATTAAATTGAAGCTTAATGCGGTGCCTGTTTTATGTAATCTTGCTTTCTGGCTTTTTTTATTCTTCCAAGCCTGAATCTCATGAATCAATTTGTATTCATGTTTTCATCTGAAATTTTCTAAGTCTTCTCAGTGTGCCCTAAAGCTTCTCTTTTTTGCTTCACAAAATAATAATAAAAAGCTTAACTCTACAGATTAAGCTGTAACTGGTTTATACATTAGACAGACAATTTCAGTTTAACAAAGTAAAAATGGTGTGAGAGAGAAATTGCAGCTTGATTATTATTTTTTTTTTTTTAAATATTCAGATTAGAATGTCATCTTTTATGAGGTTTTTTTTATAACCACTTAGATTGATATAACTCTCTAAAGCTGCTCTGTTTTTCATCACACATTCTCATCAGTAAAACCTTCATTTTTATTAATCTTTGTACGATCTGTACAACTTTGAGATTAATCATTTAAAAGAGCTACTCTCCGGGTGTTCAGGATATGCTGGACCAGCGGTAAATGCAAGCCTTTCTAACTACTCTGCAACACTATTGCTTGCTTAGCATTTTGCCTTGCAAGTATCAGTCTTTGTTTCCCAGTTATCTAGAGTTACATTGTATGGATATGTTTCCAGGTCTGTTTCTGGCTGCCTAGAATCAGAGAACAAAATACTGAGAGTGGTGAGGTGCTGGAACAGCTGCCCAGAGAGGCTGTGCATGCCCCATCATTGGAGGTGTTCAAGGCCAGGTTGGATGGGGCCCTGGGTAGCCCAGTCCAGTTTTAAATGGGGAGGCCGGTGGCCCTGCCTGTAGCAGGGGGCTTTGTGATCCTTGAGGTCCCTTCCAACCCAGGCCATTCTGTGGTTCTGTGAGTTGTAGTTTCACCAGCTAACGTGATGAATTGTAAGTATTTATAGTTCAATTCTGCCCATGTCCTGTTCCCATTGAAGTTAAAGGGAACTGTATTTACAAGCAAAGGCAGAAACAAACTGTGAAGCCAAGTCCTTCGGTCTTTACTCAAACAGAAATTCTTGCTAGATCCTGACAGGTCAGTTTGGCTGCATCCAGCCTTGCTTAGCTTTTGAGTCCTTTTAGGACTTGTGGAGGGACTGGTGTAGCATCTCTCCCAAATACAGCTAAGCCTTACTAGGTTTTACCCCCCCCCCCCCCCCCCCCCCCCCCCTTCCACTGCTCATACCCTGGTTACCCCCCTGGCCTCAGCTGAATTTCTCCTGGGGCTGTTCAGTCCCTGGAGCTTTAGCCATGCTACCAGCTGTGCCCAGGGGGCACAACCGTGGGGCATGGGGGACATTGCCTGAGCAGTCCACCCTGTGGGAAGGGAACATGTGGACATGCTGGAGAAGCCTCTTGCTCCTGAGGTGTCAGTTCTTATCTGGCCTGAACCATCACTGCTCATCTGAATAGCATGGTATCATATCATCTCTAATGTGCCATCTTTTTGATTCACAATGTGGATGTTGTTAGAAGGATCTGGGATGTATGGTGCAGCCATCATAGTGCTTTGGTGAAGGTCTGGAATGTTACCTGTTCTGGAGAGTGTCCTGGGGCAACTTTTTTGTTGTTATTTGTATAGATCTTATAGATCTTGTGACCTATGTGCGTGAAGTGTTTTCTGTTTGTCTGTTTAAACACAGATTGCTTGACAAGATAAGTTGAAAGCTAAGGGATCTCTTACCCTCTGAAGATTCTCATTGATTTAATGTGCTGGAGCCATGCATTCACCGGTTACTTGCATCATTCACATGCAGTCATTATCTTTTGTAGGCAGTAGACGTTTGAGTTTCAGCAGTGTAGGAGATTTATATTTGCAGTCAGAGCTTTTATTTTAGTATGTAAACTACAAGCATTATAAAGCAAGCCTGCTGTGTAAAGCATGGCATATGTTTTGTGGCATACATCATGGGGACACAGAGCAAAAATAATCTAATTTCACAGTAAGGTTACTACTGATGGAAGGTGAAGTTCAAGAGAGCAGTGATGGGGACTGGTTTTGAACCCCCCCCCTTCAGCGTTCACGTTTCTCCACTCATCAGGAGGAGCAGTCACATGTTAATTTCTTTCTATCTCCTCAAGGAGCAGATTATTCCATAGCGAATAAATATCACCTTGAGCATAAAATCTCACTGCTTCAAAGTCATCATCGTTATGACCAACCAGACAGCACTGATGAGAACATTCGTTATGTGAGATGGGAACTATGATTCCTGCTTGCTAGAACATTTCTCAAAGAGAGCTTTTTGAATAGGTAGCTCTTCACCTGTTAGTGTCCCATTGGTCAAGAAGCTCTGAAAAGTTTTTATCTTCTAAGCGTAGCAGTTTTGTTTAAAGCTATAATGAAGTATAATTAGAAATAATGGGAGGAAATACAAAAAAAGGCTGAATGTTGAGGAAGCCATCCCAAACATGCTATAAAAACTGAGGTGGAGAACATCCAGAGGATAACTCCCGCTCACAGAGTCACTCTTGAGGGCACAGACAGGCTCTTTGTTCTGTTTCTTATTCTTGGGAGGAGTTGCTTCAGAACCAATTGCTTTTAACAGAAGCATTCAATACTGGAGGATGAAAAATGTGAGTTTGGAGGGGAAGTTAGCTTGTATTTGATGCCATAACGTTTTACTGTACATTACCGTTCCTCCTTTAAAGTCTCAGCCTTGCAAATTCTTCTTATCTGAGTTGGTGTTTCTTGTTACTGGCACAGGAATGAAGTGAGAGCACATACAGCTACTCAGGATAACTGGTGCTGGAGTTCACATTTACCCTCTGTTTGTTGTTATGCTACAGATCAGTGATAGCTTCTACTGCAGGAATTCCTCCTTATAAATAGGCGTTCTCATCTAATTTCTGTTTTAATTAGTGATTAACATGAGTATCCTAATGGACCTGGTACTTTTCAACTTTTATCAACTATGGGCTTTGCTGTCTTTAAGTGGAGAGGAAAATTCAGTGCTGGTGGGAAAAGTGAGTTGTGCAAATGGCAATTTGTTACTTGTATTACAGAACAAAAGGCCACATCTGGACCTTGAGCAGAGAGGAGAACCTGTTTAGTTAGAAATGGTACGTGTCTAGAGAGGCGTTAATACATCTAAATCAGCTAACAGTGTATTCCTTTCTCTTATTATTGAAGATAATATTTCGGATCAGAGGTACTTCACTGCCAACACCCTAAGACTTATTTCATTATAACCACCTGGTTGGCACCTAAAACTGAAACAGAATTTGCTTTCCTAGAAAGCGTAGCCTTTGTTTTGAGCAGCCAGGTGGAGCCAGGATTTGAATCGAGTATTTTAGGCAGCTCCTTAAACTAGAGGAACACATCTGCCAGGTGGCAGCCTCCGAGCTGCTAAGTGGAGGGATAACAAGGAATGTGACCCACGTGCTGGAGTAACAGCAGTTCACAAATAGGGCTCCCCTTCCTCTTTAGCGAAGTTCACAAACTGTTGAAACATCTCCCGCATTCCAGTTCCACTGGCTGTTCTGCAAATCACTTAAGAGGTTTAAAACTTCCTTGTAATTCTACTCTGCACATGAACTTTGAGTGAAGAGAAAGGAAGGCACAGTGAAACGAGAGCCTGGGCCTCAGGGACCCCTTAAAATTGCTATTGCAAGCATTTGGCAAAGGCTGGGATAACATCCTATGTATCCATCTTTGTCCCTAGCTCCGTGCCCTTGGGCTTTGTTCCGGGCTTTCTAATTTCTAGTGCAGTGTGAAATATGAACATTTACTGTTGCCAGTGTACATTAATACATGTGGCAATGTCCACACTAATCTAACAAACTTATTTAAGGTATATTGATATTATTGTAACATTAAGAAAGTCACTAACTGGAAGAAGAAAAACCCAAACCCTGCAATATTCCTAATGTTCCAGACAGAAGAGTGTAAGATTTTGAAGATTAAACATAAATACATAAATATGTGGCCGATTCACCATGAAAACAGCACAAATTACACGTTTAAAATTGTCATGGTGCTGCATAAGGAATCCTGATCATGTATACTTATTATTTTTATAAACAAAGGGTTAATTTGTAGTGCATCCTGCAAGCTGATACGTAGGATAAATAGTTTGGACACTGATTTGTAATCTCTGTTTATGAGTACATGACTGCTGTTCTTATAAATGTCATCACTTTCTTGGTAGTATCTGGCAATATCTGAGTCATGAAGTGCTGACAAAAATCCACTGCACTTAATGTGAAACTTGAAGCATTTTGCTCATTCCAAAAGATATTAGCAATAGCCAGCCCCACATTTAGCTGATAAATAACGTGTACATGTGCACATGACACAGTTATGCTGCTATGTGGATTTTTTCCCCTTACCTCGAATCTTTGTGGAAGTACATCAGAGTTCAGATCATGAGGTGTTTTTTTCCTCTTTTCTTTCTCTCTTTCTTTCCTTCTTTCTTTCTTTATTTTTTTCTGGACTGTCTTAAGGGATACCAACAGTTGTGTGTATGGAGTCTGTGCATTGTGCTATAAGGGAACGGGTCCATGCGAAGGTAGAACAGGCTTCCTTTGGTGAATTCCACTTGAGCCTGGATATCCTGCCTATGGAAACAAACTCTGCATATGTTATCAAGTTAAGAAATTAAACCTCTTACATGGAGCAAAGTACTGAAAAATATTTCATTTCTCCATTATTCCTTTCTTTATTTGTAGCCATACGACAGGATATGAAAATGAGAACCACAGTGCTCCCATGTTATACAGCTGTGGGGCCCAATACAGAATACACACCCATGGAGTTTTTAGAGGCATACAAGTAAGTACAGTAGGGCACTATTCACAGGGAAGTAACACTGCTGCCTGCTTGTAATGTTCATTTACTACCTTACTGATGTTTATAAATTCAACTTTGATTTGAGTTTCCCCGTGGCATTAAGAAATGGTTGACATAAGTGTCGTGACTTCACTGAAACCACTGAAGTATAATGTAAGATTTCTTTCTGGCGCAGTCATTTAGAACTGTTTATTTCTTTAGAAGATATCTGTGGGGCAGTATTTCTTACCAGCTGCTCCAGATGGTCCGAAATATAAGATTCGGCTTCCAGCTTCTAGCTCCAGCTACTTTGGCCATGTGAAACTTGTGTTACAATGGACTAAGTCTGATAACTGTGTAAGAAAGTGCTAGATGACATTTTGCTTTTAGGGATTTCTGAAGCTTTACTAATTCAAACACGTTTCCTTAAAACAAAAATAATATAAGAAGTGATTGTTTCCTGGTGACAAAGAAAAGATTTGGAAGGAATTTTTCATTCATGGAAGTGGATTTCCTCTTTTTCTGAAGCAGTTTTATCATTGATAAATACCTCTGTAACAGTTAAAGTTTCTTAAAACCATTGGAAAAGTAATCACATACCGCTTGCTTCTTATGTGTTGCTCTTTTTGTGTGATCAGCATAGATGAATGCTTTTAGATGGCATTTTTTTCTCCTTTTTTTCATTCTGTATTAGTGTAACAAGTCACTATTCAGTAGCAAACTCTCAGAAGCAGGTTTGTGAGAGAGCTTTTGGCTGAGTAAATAGAAGTAAACAGCTGACATGTTTATGGACACTCGTCTCAGGAGGAGAAGATGGTCTTTGGTGGAACCTTTGATAGACAGTGGCCAAAACTCATTGAAGCTGAACTGTTCACCAGCTCCACCTGGACAGTTTTTCTCTGTTTATTTTTTAACAGTGTGTATTAACCCAATACAATAAGCCTGCACCTTAATTTCATATGAATATTTAATGTAATATAATGTTACTCTGGCTAATGCTCTTGTCTATATGCTGGTATATACTTAAGGCTATTTCTTATGCCGGTCAGTCTTACTTCCAGGATTGTGTGATTATATCTGAGGCCAGAATATTTAATCTTACGTATAAATATTAATGAGATAATTTTGAGTTTACCATTTCCTCTTCGTTTCATTTTAATGCTCTGGAAATAACAGATTGAGATATGCTAAGGTTGTATTTAATCAAAACATGGAACACGTTACTGTTTGCAGTGTGGTGTATTTAAGTATTTCTTGTCATGGAGAAGTGCCTCTGAATGTCTGCCTTTTGTTTCGCTGAGCTTGTGAACATTCACGTTGCATTAGCAAGTGTCTGCCATTGTAGGATGTGCGACGAGTGCCAGGAGTAGCTCCGACTATCGTCCGATCAGCAAGTGAGACAAACGAAAAACGTCCCTTCATGTGCGCATACCCCGGCTGTAACAAGAGATACTTCAAGCTGTCCCATTTACAGATGCACAGCAGAAAGCACACTGGTAAGTGCTGGCACTGAATGGCACGCATTGTGTTACAGTGGGTAGGGTGATTTTAAAACAGCAGATGGTGCAAGAAACAATCTGCCAGGTCAGGGGCAGGGAGTCTCTATTCGTTGAGGGATGCATGTGCTCTGTCATCTGTGAGGTCCCTCTTTTGGATGCAGAAGACTGGCTGTGAATCCAGTGAAGTAAAACGCAGAGCAGTACTGATAACAAGTAGATCACCTCCTTTCCTCTCTTACTGTTACAGGGCAGCATTCAGGGCTGTGATTTTATTTCTTTATAATTTAAGAGCATCAAAGCTTGATCCAAAATATAACAGTTGTTAACTATTAAGAAGTTTCTTCTGCAAGAGCAAATGAGACATTTACCATAATCTTGCCCCCCTGTATAAACCTTGTCTGGTTGGGGTTGAACACAGGGATTGGCACACGAGCGTATTTGCTATGGGATCATCCCAGGAAGAATTGAGCTAGAAGCCAGTAATTTGTATGGTGAGATCTGAGTTCTCTCTGAATTCAGGCCATTCAATTTGCATTCAAAAATGCATAAATAAAATGCCCTGCTGTACCCCACAAAAGATTAAAAGGGACCATTTGCCCTATGTGAAGATTTATACTGTTGAAAATATATGATAGTATCATCAGATATGCTCCATATGCATGTTTTTGTTGCCTATCACATTTCCATTTAGGCAGCTTTTCTGTGCTAATTCAAAACCTGTGAATACAATCTGTAAATATCCATGTTCAATCAACATATAACAGAAGGTCAAAAGGATGAAACAACAGATAAGTGTTAAGACTTAGCAGGTTGTCAGGTATTTCATAGAAAAAATAGTTGCACGCTTTTCCTTTTGGATACCATGAGCTGACATTTGTTACTTGCATAAAGCAGGTAAGAAATGAACATTACAAAGCAGTTTTGATTTCTGAATAGGCAAATCACAGAATATTCTGACAGATATGTTCAGTTTTGCTAAAATTCTGGATAAAATAATCGCAATTGTTCTGTTCCTGTATTTTATTCCAGGTAGTTTCTTGGCTTTCACAGTATTATTGCTGGATGCACCACAGGGCCTTCTGCTTACATCTTTTTAAATGATTATTCTTAAACTAAAGAAGATATCCAGCATTATATAATCTTTATGTGTAGAGTCACAGAAGCCCCAGGCAAGATAGAGAATAGGACTATAATAGCCTAGCATCCCTA
This sequence comes from Excalfactoria chinensis, assembly GCF_039878825.1. Taxonomy (NCBI): domain Eukaryota; kingdom Metazoa; phylum Chordata; class Aves; order Galliformes; family Phasianidae; genus Excalfactoria; species Excalfactoria chinensis. The sequence goes on along the minus strand of NC_092829.1, from coordinate 53,007,953 downwards.
GAGAAACTTCTTCCCTTGTATTTGAGGTCATAAACAGCCCTTCTTTCTCCTTTGGTTTATGCTGCAGTGGAACTGAATAGAGAAAAAAGGCTTTTTTCCCCTCAAACATCTCTTCTTTACAAATGTACCCAGATCCTTCTGCCATCCTTAGTGTGTTAAGTTGACAATAAAACTTGTTTTTTCTCCATCTAACCTTTGCAAGTGGCTCTCTATAAGTAGTGAGTCTGACACCCCGAGTTTGTCTTTGCTGATAAAACTGCTGCAATAGAGAAGACCACATGAACTTTCAAGGTTGCTTGGAGCTAAAGAGAGGAAGCAAGGGGAAATTGCACTGCTGGTGTGATTGCTGCTTGGGTAATTGGTTAAACTGTATGGTGGAGACATTCAGGTTTAGGATCAGAAAGGAGTTTGCCCCATTGTCAGACTGGCAGGGACAGTTCCGTTCTTGTCCTCCAGCTTGTTGCACAAGTACTAACCATTTCCTATAACTGTTATCTGGAAATTTTACTTAGTAAATTCCCAGCTGCTTGTAGATACTAAGACTTGCTGCCCTTCATTTCTTGTATCTTCCTGTAGTCAGTTATTCCTAGCTTTTATGAGTGCTTTGTGTACTATGCAGTATGGGAGCATCTGGAATGAATAGACCTAACATTTTCTTGGCTGCGTGGTACAGTGGAGGGTGTGGATTTGGTGCCCATGTGGTCCTTACCAGTCCCATGCTCTTCTGTACTCCTGGGTAGCTGAACTGACTATTTGTGGCGTAGAGCCATTTCCAGCCTCCTAGGTGTCTTGGTGCCCTGTGCCTGCCAGTGTTCAAGGGGTATTTGGATGACATGCACTGAAGGGGTCAGGCAGCTGGACTTGGTGATACTAGAAGGGCCCTTCCTACAGCGCCGTTGTCTCCAAGGGCAGATCAATCACTGCTACAAAGAATGTGTGTGTTTTGTTGGTAGCAGTTACGATTGCTACAGTTTACACTTACCAACTTTCTGTTCTCCACCTGTTTGGTATTATGTGAGGGGATATCTTAAGGGACCAGCATGATTAAGATGAGGCTGCTGGTATATGTTGATAATTATGTAGCTGTCTCTTAGGCTCTCATGTCACTTTTCTGCCTGCAATGCAATGAACTCCATTCCATACCACTGCTCTAGAGTTCACTGCAAAGTATAGAAATTGGGCTTGTTGGAATCAGCATACTCATTTAGATGGAAGGAAACTGGTGAACATAATACCTCATAGATACTACATCCTTTCTTCTTCCATTCTGATGTTTTAATGGGGAATCCTGACAAGCCATTTTGAGGTTAGAGGACTGTCAGGTGCTAACTCAAGTGGAGAACTGTTTGTTTGGGTTACCTCCTTACAGCCAACATGAGATTTTACGCATCCTCCTGTAAGGTGATCCTGTATTCACTCATGGGTTTGAAGCCCTTCCCACCTTTCTTAATACAGTGGTAAGACAATTTTTAAATTATGGACACACAATTTGAAAACAAGCTGTAACATTTACCTGATATTAGAAAAAAACAGATTATATCATGATGAAATAATGTTCACTTTTGCTTATCTTTTTACTTTCTATCATAAATATTTGCAGAGAACTTGGCTCATCAGATCTTCCATTCACCAGTCTGTAGTATTGCAAAATCAAACAGGGCCCTGACACACAGCACTGGGTTCTGTAATCTGTTTTTACCACTAATGAAAACCAGTGTTTTTGTAGAGAAAATGCTCTCTGCCTTTTTGCTGGGGATATTTCTTCAGCCTACATGTGCTCAGCTGCAGGTATCAGTTTCTACAATGAACTATGACAACATGTAATAAAGAAAGTAAATACTTTCTGTGGCAGGGGGTAGCTATTGGAAGTGAATTTCTGAGGCTCTAGGCAGCACGGATAATGCAGATTACCAGTTTCTTGCTAATCATCTCAGAGCAATTTCTTTGCTTTGACTAACAGAATATCTTTTCTTTATGGCATGTGCAACCATGCTGCTAAATGCCTTACAGTCATAAATGCAGTTCATCATTACTGCACCTTTGAAAGACAGAGGTCTATCTTCTGTGTAAGCAGATGATAAGTGGGTGGTGTTGTGCTTGAGTTGGGAACTGCACAGACCCCTAAGGAATCCAGTGCAGGATAATAATCCCATTTCAGATACTCACTGAGGCTCGTTGTCTTTTGTTTCAAAATCAGCCTCCTCTCCTCATGTTCACTGGTTAGCAGCAAGCTTTTGCAATCGCTGTGTGCCTTAATTAAATTAAATGATTATGAATATTTGTGCAACTGCTACAGCAGTAGGACTTTCTGTTTTCCCATGTGTCTGTGTAAATTAATTTGCACCAGAGATGTACAGTCTTCCTCTAGTTTGAGTCAACCTGCTTTGAGCAAAAAGGTTTATTTTATTAAGTGTCTTTATTGCAAAGAATCTGAAGGCCGAATGAGACTTGTGCTGTGATTATTGAGCTTATTTTTTTTCTAAATGTTTTACTCAATATTATTCCATTACTGCTATTCCATCCATCCTCTCAGTATACACAAAGTTTAGCCTTTTTTGTTGCTCTCTTTCAGTAATAAAATGTAAGTAATTGTGCAGTCCTTTGAGTCACAGGTGAAAGGACTGGTGGAGCTTCATCTTCTCCTGTTTTGTTTTGAAACTGTATATGGTCACATAGGAAGCTGACAGTATTATGGGATATTTTTTGTACATTGAGAGGCTTGAGCCTTTTACTGGAGGGGCTCTAATAGGCTGAAGGAAACACGACACTGGTCTAACCCCTTTCTGTATAGTGATTTCATGGGGCACCAGCAGACTTCTAACATGGAACATCTCGCTGATTCTGTTTTCGTTGAACTTACAGAAGTTAACTGGTTTGTGGCAGCTGGCCTCAGCAGGCTTTTTACTTGGCACTGGTTGGCATGGAAGATGTAGAAGGAAAGAGAAGTTAGGCTTGCTGGCCAAATGTTGTGTTGTTTATTTACTATTGTTATATCTTGTTTATTTACTATTTGTTTTCTACAGCATCAGTGTAATCTCTGTGTAAGCATATTGGATTGATTCCTTTAAAAAATGCGTTGCTGAAATTTGTCTTTAATTTAATCATTTATATTCAAAGTATTGAAAGAAATACTTCAACGCACATGCTATTAGACCTGCTATACTGTTTTATTCAAGTACCTCCTTAACTATCTTCTGCATTTACATTGCAATTAGCAGACAATCATCCTGTCACTGCATTCTGCACTGCTGACATTTCCCCTCTTAAATCTGCCAAAGGGCAGAATTCCTTGGAAGTAAGTGGTTTCTGAAAAGCAGGCACCCCCCTGGGAGCCCTTGTGGTCAAAGTGTGCAGAACTATTTCAAACACCTGTGGCAACTTTAATCCTTGATGCTAATAAATTAAGCACAGCAGACATGGAAGTTGTCCACACCTAGGTTTGAGAATCAGTAAACTCCTTTGGGTGACTGTCACAGGAAGTTAACTTGTTCTTGCAGATTTAGCTGCTTTTGTGAAATCTTGATCCTAACTACAGTGGTATGAATTTGGAATGCTCTTCTTAACTTGCTGCTTCAGATTAAAATAGTTGGTGCTGATATTTAAGACCATGGTCCTGAATATAGGATAGTTCTATTAATTAGCCTTTCAAATTATTCCGTATTAGTTCTTAAATGACATCTAAGAAAAGGCCAGAAAAAAAAACACCACTTCTTTCTGAAAGCAGGAATGTCTTTAGCCCCTTACATCACGTATCACATCCTGTTATCCTAATGATTCCAAACTAAAATTTATGTGAGATACACCATTTAACTTTCACAAATAATGAACAACATGGATGTGACATCAGACATGTTCCTTGGCAGTACCTTAATATATACTGTTCCCAGTCAACATGCAACAGGTGCTAAGAAAAGCCTTTTATTCATCATAATCTAATCAGAAATGCAGATACTTCCAGTGAAGATTTGAATGATTTCTGTTTAAAGATGCACTCAAAGAAATCAAAACTGCAGCTCCTGTATCTTCAGCTGATTTTTGTTCATTAGATCCTAACTGCTGGATCTTTGTTCCATATCTTAATTTTCCACTGTAAACAGAGCAGATCCCAGCTGTTCTAATGTGTATCTTCCAGATAAAACATAGGATCTGCCCGCTTTGCAATGAGAAGTGTTTCTTTGGCTTTTGTGCTGAGTGAGGGTTCTCCGCAGGGCTGTGGCACTGGAAACAGATTTTATGTACGTAGAAGTACAACTATATCTTAGTCTCTTGCAGGATTGCAGTGTTGTGCAATGGGGCCTTACACTAGGTGATAATCAGATCTGAAATGCCACGCAGCTCCTCCTGTAACAGTATACAGATTAGGGTTTTTTTTAATGCTGGCTGAATTTTCACTAGCTCTTTGGTATGCTACATTCCAGCAACGTTATCCACTATCCTCAGCCTCCTCAATTGCTCATTTCTTGCATCTCTTTGCGTTTAATGGGGTCTTGTGCTTTAAAAAAACTTTTGCTTTTAAAAACTCAGTTCATTTATGGCACCGGCTTACCTGGGGATTTCAAAATATTAATTAATTCATCCCTTTTAAGTCAGAAGCTTACTTTCAGTTCCAGGGAGAATGCATGCTGAAGGTCCCTGCTGAACTGTACAGGGTGGAGGAAGAGTTTGTGTTTACACGAGCCTTTGTGATAATTCACAGCCTTGCCTGCAGGATGTGTGCAGCTACATATAGAATTCTATTTAGGACTGCTTTATGGAAGAGACATCATTTGAGTTTTGGGGAAGAACATACTGTTTTGTGGTTGAATTTTGCTCACTTTCTTCGAATTCATTTAGGATATTGAATTCATTTAGTACATTGAAAATTACCACATCATTTACTTAGTTTTTGCTTGAAATTTGACTTAGAGCGAGCTGCAGGTTGTTCCCTTGTGCAAATCCATAAGTGGAACAGTTGGAGAGGGTTTCTTGTGGTTTTCAAAGAAATATGGGGAAAAAAATCTGTTCTTTTTCAGCAGAAAACAAAAAATATTATGCAACTAAGAGTTCTTATAGTTTTCACACAGTGGGCCTTTTTTTTTTAGGATGAACAGATTCAATAACAGTGACAATGTGGTAAATTATGCCAGCCTTTCCCCACTGGTTGCAACACAGTTGTATGGTTCTGTAACAATTGAGACTGTCCTTAAGTTGCCTTAGAAAGTGGGAATCATACATTTCTTATTGTAGCGCATTTAGTCTTCTGATTCTAGCTGACACACTTCCCAGTTTGACCACATTTTCAGATAAACTGTTTGTACTTTGCAGGTGAAAAACCATATCAGTGTGATTTTAAGGACTGTGAACGAAGGTTTTCTCGTTCAGACCAACTCAAACGGCACCAAAGACGACACACAGGTACGCTGAAAGTGCATCTCTACTCTTTAAAATAGTTCACATCTCCATTAAAATTGGAATCCAAAAAGTGTACTTCTGAACTTCTACTTTTGAAGTAGATTTCTAAACAAAACTGCTTGCTATATAGTATTCTCAATGTAATAAAGATAATGTTTTTTAAAGCCAGAGAGTTCTGCAAGAAAGAGTTGCCAGTGAGTAACCAGATAAATGCTGCTGTAGATGTTTTGATGTTTGTGTGGCAATGCCAATATGTGAGCGCTGCACGTGTGCACCATTAAAGGCTGGTGGACTTAAAATGCACTTCCACGTGGAAAGCAGAAATAAGGAAAAGCCATACTAACTGAAGTACTTGATTCAGCAAGACACCTAATCTTAGGTTTCAGCCTTTCTGCCAACTAAAGGAAGGGTTCTAGGAGTAGCAAGGAGAGAAACGTCTAAGATCTGTCTGGTTGGATTATACTGGAATGCAGCTGACTAAAAATAGGCAGGAAAGTGTATAGCAGCTGTTATCATCCAGTGGAGAAGGCAGCAGCAGTCATGATCAGGACTGAGTCCTACATAGATTCAGCAGTCTTTCTTGGTGAATCATTTACTAGTTTATCATTTTACCATCATATCACCACAAAAAATCCCGTCTTTTGAAGATTCAGAAATAGCTGATGTCATTCAGTCTTCCAAAAGCTGTTGGATTATAAAACAGATTTTTTTTTTTTTTCCTCTCTCCAGGTGTGAAACCCTTCCAATGTAAAACCTGTCAGAGAAAGTTCTCCAGATCTGATCATCTGAAGACTCATACCAGGACTCATACAGGTAAAACAAGTGCGTAAACTTTTCTTCACATTTATATTTCATTATTTTTTAAGTTTAAAATAATATTGTTGTAAATTACATGATTAGAAAGTTTCTTAACAAGTATTAAATCTTCTAAGCATCAAAAATAATAGCAGAGTGTGCTGGCTTGCCAGTGTGACTATATTCCCTAAATATCATGGTCACTTTTTACAATGGGAGTTAAGTGGCTTTTGAAACCATGCTTGCCTTTTGTCATGAAACTTCAGCTTGGTAAAATATATTCTGTTAGCTATAGTGAAATGAACATCATGGCCTCAGCCCACAACTGTCAACTCCATCTATTGTGTTCACTGAAAAAAACCTACAAGAAAGAAATTTTAATTCCAGCTCCGGCTGAAGGTCTGTAATCTAAAGTATTCATGCCTACCTGTGCTTCTCCTAAGTGTCACTTGAGCCTAATGCAGTGTAGCACGGCAAAGATGTTGCTGCTGCTGCTTTGTAATCTCTCCAGAAGATAAAAGAGTGCCTTTTGCAAACTCATATGAGCAGACGCTGAAGTAAAAGCTTACTCAGATATTCAAGGACCTTTGTGCAGAAACTATAATATTTCATAGCAATATGTGGAAGAAAATAGCAGGCATTTTAGTCTACTCTGCCCTCATGTAAATGTAAACACCATTAAGAAGCAACTGCAGCGTCATTTGTATTTTAAGTTTTAGAGTTGTTCTTGTGAACTGACACTTTCTGTTCCCTTCCACTGCATAGGCAGTATTTTTATGAAGCAATTGTTTACCAAGCATTTTGTCATGTTATTAGACATCACAGTATTTTCCATACTGAGCTTAAACTTTTAGATTCAGTTTCTCTACTGATTGACCAGGAGCTTGAAAATCCTTTTTCCTCTGCTAAGGATTCTTTCTTCTCTTCATGACCGTAAAAAACACATATTAAAGACTTGCAAAAATAAATAACATTTTCATAAAGGAAACAATCTAAGGATAATGGCATTTTCTGTGGCACCAGCTGGATAAATACATCAAGCAGTGGCAATATCAGCATTTGCAACTTGCAGAAGATAAAGAGCATATCTCAGTTCTCTGTGTAGCTCATGGTGAACTGTAGGACCTGGGTTTGGTGCATGTGCACGAAGAAAGATATTTTCTTAATCATCAAGAGGTAACATTCTCATGGAGACAAAATGGCAGTGGTTACCACATGTTAGGAAGTTAGGAGAAACTACATTCCCCTTCAGATTTTACCACTAGCTGCTCTGCTAATTCATGGAAGGACTCCGTACTCTCCTGACTTCAGTAACTTTTTTACCCTAGGCCAGCTAAATCAGTGAAGAATTGCTCTCTCCAGTGAAACTAACCTCCCTTTTCTAGTTCTCCCTTGCTTCATGCAATCCAAGCCCATGCTGCCTTTGTTGCTGAAAGCAGTTGCACTTGAGCGCTGATAGCCTCATAGCCCTTCTAGCTCAGGTTCTGCACGAGCTCTGCAGCCCAGTTGCTCCTGCTGTGATGATGCTCCCATTGGCAAGCTGGATGTTGTTCTCTTTTGACTGTAAAACATACCTAACCTGAGAGGAACAAGCACGAATGATGGCTGGTGATTCTTCATGTCCATCTTGCCCTGTAGCTTCCTTCCTTTCTTTTTACATTCTCTAAGTCTTGCAACAAAATACCTAATTAACTTGTTAACTTGTTTTGTGCTAAATTTTGATGAAGCATAGTGCAAGTAACTTTTATCTGTTGTGGGATTAAATGTAAGTCAGTCAGTTTTTCAACTATTTGCTCTCTTGTCTCCACCAGCAAGTTTACTGTAAAAGCAGTCTTTGCTGTAAAAAAGCAACAAAAGAATCCAAAAGAAAAGCCCCACACATCTATATGCATTTTTAGCAATCAAGAAGTGATTTCTGGTATCCATACAGGGAAACTGCATAAGGTAGTTTGTGCCCAGACCAGAATTAATAGATGGTTGCCCCTGTTGTGAGTGGGCAATCACGCTGCTTGTGAAACAGCAAACCTGCATGCTGCTTTTGTGCTGATAGATGGGTGAAAATTTGGCCACAGCTCACATCAGCTCACAGGATGATTGCAAATGCTCCTGAAGTGAAAGAAGACCACTTGGTATATTCTGTGATTTTTATCAGTAGCTCTGACCAGATCGGCTTTGCCCTACACTGTTTTATGCACCCATGTGAGATGGTTGATGCTTTTGCCAGCATATATGTCACGTGGATGAAGTTGATTTTACATAGATTCTCCTGCTTTATGTGACCTGTTTATTGCATGGGATTTTGCAAACAGAAATACAAAACATTGGTGCCACTCCCAGATTCATTTTTGCCTGAATTTGGATGTTTGTGAAATGTACAAAGGGTGAGGCAAAGAAGGGAAGAAGATGGTTGGGGGAGCTCGTACTACCCTTACCCCATTGTGTCCTGAGATGGAGAGCACGAGGTGTGTAAGACAGCATGGAAGAGTCCCATCCCAGAGCTGAACCTACTATAAAAACCCACATCTATCTTGAGCTGGGGGGAAGACGAGGCAAGTCTAAAAGGAACAGGAGTCACCGGGCACTGCTCTGAGCTAATGAAAGCATTCCAGCAGCATTCCTGCAGCATCAGACACAAGGCCTGAAATTCCACATAATGTTGTAGAGAATCGAGACAGCAGATTAAACTGTAAAAAGGTGATGGCATTTCTTGTCAAAATCGCAAGCACTTTGTTTGGGGTCATTTTTAGCGGCTATTATTTATACTCGTGGGAATGTAATAAAAATACTAAGTATTCCGGTCCTTTAAAATCTCCTGTAGAAAGGAATCTATTTAGGCAGTAATGGGAAACTTTCAGTCTGGCTCAGCAAATTGTTGCTTCACTCACCCTCACCACCCTCACCATCATAATTTCAAATAACTTTGGGCAAAACTTATTGAACCTGCAGGAAAAATTCTTGACTAGAGTTCAAGCTCTAAATAATCACGATTCTCCTGGTCAAAGCTGTGACCAAAGCTTCTGTAGGTGCCAGTTACTTTTAAGCTGGTTCATCCAAGAATTGAGAGTAACGTATATGCGGCCCCAGGATGTCCAGTATGGGCCTGTCTTCAGGAATGATCCGCTGCAGAATGCTGTGCCTCACCTGCAAAGGCTGTGGCTAAACATCAGCAGAGCAAGCTGTAAGAAAGCACTGGGTGCTGAAGTGAGCAGTAATTGAGGGCATACTCACACCCTCTTGGGATGGCCCAGCACACCTTTCCTGATGGAGATCAGCCTAGTTTCTCCCAGAGCTGCAGGAAGAGAAGAAATAGCAATGTCCTAGGCAAGCTGTCTTCCCAGTTAATAACAGGGTGTTTTGTTAACAGGTGAAAAGCCTTTCAGTTGCCGATGGCCCAGCTGTCAAAAAAAATTTGCCAGGTCTGATGAATTAGTCCGTCATCACAACATGCACCAGAGGAACATGACTAAACTGCAGTTGGCCCTTTAGGCATTTCAAACAAGTGAATAAACCAGATGGGACATTATGAGCTACTGCAGACTTTATCAGCCATCTTCGATCACCTCTGTCAGAAAGCTGCAGCTGTCTTCGCATCCCATTTGACACAAGTTAACTAAACAGTAGGATTCTGCTCAGCTTCCATTTGGACTTAACAGAATTTCCTATCCAATAACTTCAAAAGATTTTTATTTGCATTTTTATTAAAAAATGAGCAAGATTACCGCAGTTTCAGGATTGCTCTAAGCTATTCTTACATTCTCTAGGTGTTTCCAGTTTTCTGGTTTTATTTTTGCTTGAGCTGTTCTAGGTACATTTTACTGTGCTCTTTTTAGTCCCTCCATGGGTAGGGTGATCAGTGCCTGCTGTAGGTAAGCTTCACGCTTACTACTTTGGTGCACACGCTGAAGTTTCCAATTGCTGTCCTCATGGGATGAAATGGAAACATCACGTGGAATACTTGTAAACTCCGTAGTCGTACTGCCAAAGGGCAAGCTTTTTGAACATGGAAGCAATGCTTCTGAATTTCACAGATCAACCCACTGTTTTATTCATCAATCAACCCTATTTCTCCCCCTCTCTTTCTGTTTCGATGTATTTGTTTTAAATTTATTCCATCACGAGATGCACAGATCTCCTTTACACAAAAGTGATTCCAATCATTGTAGACATTTGGGATTTGTTTACAATGTAAAGCCACACTGGTTATGTGGCTTAGCAAGCTGTATAAACTTAAAACTGAACTTTTAATGGGGCTGGTCCAGGATCTCCATTAACAGATTACTCTTAAGATAAGTAACTTAAAAAGACTCTTTGTCAAGTATATGTGAAAAAGACATTATTAGTGTAAGGAAATATATTGTTTCAGGGTTCTGGGAGGAGGGGTTTATTATTTACTTTTAATTGCTTGAAATTGTGTGTATATATATATATATCTGATAATGTATTGCTCTTAGACATCTAAAATTAGAAACTGTATAAATATTAGATGCATCACTGTTCTGATGTTGTTGCTGTTACAAACTATTGATAACACTAAGAATGTAACCTGCATTTTTCACTGAGCTTTCAATTAAAGCCCATTCGAAGTGAAACAAATGGGAGTCCAACAGATGTCTTGTTTCATGTCTGGTATTAAATTTCAAATGCCCTGTCCAATAGAATCCTTTTTTTTTTTTTTTTCTTTTTTTCTTTTTTTCTTTTTTTTTTTTTTGTATATAAAGGTACCACCAGCACTGATGACCACTAGTTAACCTGTCCAGGTCTTGACCACAATTTATCCATCTCACTTGGGAATCATACTGGCAGCAGAAAACAGTGTCAAGTTTCATATTGTGCTGTAAAACAGTTGCTTCAATCGTTCGTCTTTTTACAAAACTCTTCCTTTTCTTTAAACCTCTAAGATTTGTATACGAACTTCAAGGGACAGTAAAATCCACTTTATAAATAGAAGTATTGGCCTTCTGTAGAACTGTGCTGAAAACATAAGTGCAGATAACTTCTAAGATTAGGATGCTGTGCAGTGACTTTTACTTGAAAGTTAACTTAGAGTTAGGGCGGCTTAAATCAGTTCAGCAGGTTGAAAAAGACAGTCCTTCTTACATGATGAAGTGTGAAAATGGAGATAACAAAAAATGATTGTTTCTTTGTCATACTGCCTGCTTTTCTTTGGAAGTAAGTACAGCCTGCCTGAGAGCCCTTTGACCTTGCAAAATATTTGTATCTCTTTAGCAAAAATCTTTAATGTATCTTGCCAAGCTTTTTTCTCTAATGTACACAATGGAGTTCTATGATGGGTCGAGCTTTCTCTCTTAAAGTGCAGCTGCATCGTCAAGAAAACTCAACAGTTAATTCTTCAAGTCCTCTTTTTCGCTGGGGTATTGCATCACTGTTAATTACTGTTGGGGTACTGTGACTCATTTGTATCAGTCAACTTTATCTTTTGCTGCCAAAAGACAGCATCTCTCTGGAGAAACTCATAACAAGTGTGGCAAACATCAAATATTTGGAGTAAATGGTGTATATAAAACTGCACGGAATTAAAAAATAAAGCAACTCCTTCTTTCTTGAGAGAGAAGTTCAGTCATAATAACTATGTCCTCTGATTTACCCAGCAGTGTTCTGCAACTAGGAAACAATGTTCTTCAGCCTGCACCCAAAGTAGAGAGCTGCCTGCAGTGTTTACACTAAAAGACAAAAAAAGAAAAATCAGCCTCCAGTTGTGCCTGCATTAGTCAAACATAAATAAAACTATCTTTGGTGAAATATAACCAAAGCTCCGCTGCAGCATAGACCAGGCTTCCAGTGACCAGTAAATAACTACATCCATACTTGTTCTGCTTGGTGAACGGCATGCCAAATAATAACGGTAAACGGCGACAAAAAATGAAGTGTGGGGTGATGAATGACAGAGTATGTCCCTTCGTTTTTGCTGTCGCCCCTTTTCCAATGAAAGCACTTGCTGCTGCTCAGTTGCTCAATGCTCATTACGTCCTCCCATGCTACGACTACAGTGAAGACAACGGTGACGTTTAGAAGGTCTTTTTTATTCTTATTCCTAGTCATTTTACAGTCTTAGTTTTCTTCTTGTCACTTCATGAGGGACAATACATGTTGGGTAGGAAAGGGAACATGATGTCAGTTCTTTCTTATGTTGTCAGCCAAGAATCAAGGATACCTTTGCACCAATTTTTTCAAGGTAGATGAATCCAACCAAGTGTCCTCTCTGCTTGCTAAAAACTTAAGACCGAACGTGCCTAGACTGTAACCACCTGACTGTACTCTTGGTGCGTGCCATATTCTTTAAGAATACTGACTGCAGTGACCAAAAAGTACATCCCAAGATATTACTTTGCTGCTGTAAAGTGAACAACACAAAGGCACTCCTATTGTCAATCATTCCTCCAAGGGAAGCGGAGGACTTGCAGAGAGGAGCTCTTTGTTTCTCTTTCCACAGTGGTTTAGGCAACTTGTTCATTTTAGAAACCAATCCAATTTAGCCTATCTGTTCCAGGATGTTAGTAGGATTCATTAAACTGCTTCACCAACCAACCCTACGGCTACTGAGGATGGGTCCTGAAGACACAGGTGGGTGCTTTAAATGAGTGTTTCTTCCTCCCTCTCCTTCTGCAGGCAGGCACTGAGAAAATTGTATCACATGCAGTGTTTTCCAGTCATCAGTGTGATCTGTCAGTAAATCCAGTCTAAGGCTTTGGGGTGGACTGAGGGCCTCCAAGAAGATACCTGCAGCTCTACACTTCGGAGCTGCCTGCACCTAGTGAGGTGGGTACACAAAGGCAGCCAGCTGGCAGAGGTGCACTGTCAGAGGATGGTCAGACCTGTGCTGCCTAGTCCTGCTCGAGCCCTGCTCAAGCCTTGCCCTGTACATGGGGGCAAGAATGGGCAGGGGGAATTACCCAGTGTCAGGCTGGGGAACTCTTCCACACTTTAGGAAACCGCTCCCTCCACGAGTTAACAAAGATGTCATTAAAGGCAGTGCACGCAGTTCAGAATGGCATGAATGGACAAGAAGATCCAGCTGCAATATTTGGGAAGATCCAATAAAAGATTCGTTAGGATCCTTTTAGTTACTGGAAGTCCAGATGACACAAAGGAGCCTACTGAAACTGAAGATCTGGTCACAAAAGTGGTGAGTTTAATCAAAAAGCAACACACAACAAAACAAACCCCAATCCCAACCCCACTGACACCGTTCTAAAAATTAGACAATTAAGAGTAAAACCAGGAATGTAGCCAGAACTATTCCACCTCAAATAATAAACACAAGGATAAGTTGCCAAGTGAGGTCAAAGAAGCAAATGGTAAAGTGAGTTTAAGAGACAGCTAGACACTTTTATGGGGAGCGAGAGGATTGAAGGATACAGTGACAAAACCGGGGGTAGAGCTGAGATAACTCAGAGGACAGGCATGGTGGGCCAATCGCTTGGAGAGGGCTCCGAAGCCCATCCAAGGCGAGGAGCAGGGTGGCTATGGGTGTTCTGGGGAGACAGATGTACCAGGGCTGTCTGCAGTGTCCCATGAGGGGTGATGGGAAGCTGGCAGAGCAGTCTGAGAGGGAGCTGAGCCTGGCAGGTAGCAACAGTTTTACTCTCAGGTGCATGGGCTGTTGCTGCTGCCTTTGGGTTCACTACTGAGATGTCCTGGCAGACTTGCTAAAAAAGCTGATTTTTGAGGAGCTCCTACCTGAGCAGCTTGTTTTGTGGTAAGTTATCAGCGCAGAGCTCATACAGAGACACCAAAAGGGAAAAACAAAACAACCCCCACAACACAACTTTTGTTTTTAGTTTTCGTGAGAGACTACTTGTAATATAGGAAACAACAGGACTGGCTAGAATATGATTCAAATGAGTCAAAGACAAAATATACAGAGATTATGTTCTTCTCTGCTTGTACTAAGCTGCATACTTTCACGTTGACGTTGCCAGCACAGCCTCTGTCAATTCCCATAAAATATCCTGGCAGAACTTCCGTGGCTTCAAATAGCAGCCTGATGAAGCTGGGTTTTAAGTGCTTGGTTTGGCCATCAGCTAGATAATCTTTAAGGACCCTTCCAACTCTCTGCACCGATGAGCTGATGTGGCTCCACCAGCACAGATAGGTTCTTAAATAATGGCAGTGAGGGAACCAAGATAAGCATGGCCATTAAATATAAGCCAAAGCATCAATTAATTAAAGTACAGTTTTCCATAGAGTGTGAAATCCAGTCAGAAATGCCAGCTTTGAATCCTGAAAGGGTTCTGAGTGTTGAGGGTGGTCTGAAAGGTGTTATTCTTGTGGAAGCCACACTTAACATGGGCAGGTCTTGGCCTAGGGACTGTAGGAAGCTCAGGGAAATGCTGCCATAAAGAGCTTGCAGGCCATAGGCAAGGGGTTCAAATGCACTTGTTTATTCACTTGTTTAAAGGCACTGAACATCTTGAATGATAAAAGTACAGTCCCAGGCAAGGCTTATTTAATCCTGATGAATAAGTGCATATCGCGTAGGTGTAAATATTATTTAATAGCATCACTGTTTTTCTGTCTGTCTGTTTGTTTGTTTTTAATGTGAAACAGGCTGCTTATATCCTGGTTAACTCTTGCAAAGCTTAATCTGCAAAATCTTGAGATCTTAATCTACAAAAATAAGATGAACAGTAAAGGAAAGATCTGCCCAATCATCCTGGCATGTATTGTTGGATGGATCTCATATAAAACTAGGTGCCCTTCCCCAGCATGAAACACACTCTCTTGGTGCCAGAGGATTAAAGAAACACACAGAGCACGGAACCTCCTTAGTGTGGTGGTGCAAGAGGGAAACACAACAGTATTTATTTTCAGGCTGTTTCTTTTTATGTCTCATTCCCCTCTGAGTCATGCCCCAGAACTCCCATTCATATGAGTGAAATGTTGAAAAACACAGCTTAATAAATAATTAAATAATTAAATAATTAAATAATTAACCCCATTGCCTGGAAAGAAATCCTGCTCCAGAGTTTATTGGGAAATCGCGTGTCCCTGTGAATGTGCTCTACTAGTACTTTTGTACTAGGAAACACATCTGCTTAATGTTCCCTCCTGGAAGGGTCTCTGACACTTTTAGCTACATCACTGAGCTTTTTAGCTTAAGTTATGGGCCTCGTGCCGCAGCAAAGGTACACTGTAAATGCAAATAAAGAGGTTTTTATCTGCTGCTTGCTAAGAAACCCAGCCCAACAAAGAACTTGGAAGCTTTTTCATTTTCAGACACTAGGTGGCTCAGCCGGGAAGGTTTCCTTGTTTATAGGGCAGCTGCATTTCTGGGAACACCCGCTGCCGCTGATGGAATTTCCTAACTTGCAACAGTTACAGTGCTTGCAAGCAGCAGTGGGAGCTGAAGAATATCACGTAACACAGCTCAAAAAGAGTTTCAGTATTCCGAGCGTTGTGCTGTCGCTGGTTTCGCAGCCTTTCTCCAAGTGGACCTGGGTGGCTACTGAGAATTACAGCTTTTAAGATCTGGTCTCTAATTGTCTCTGGTATTGCCTGGGGCCTTCTTTGAAGGCCAAGATCCTGCTGTCCTTGAGGTTGCCTAGAATGCTGCTTCATGCTCTGAAGGGGAGTTCACCATAAATCACTCACTGCTCCTTTCCCTCACTTTCTTTCTGTTACTGGCAGGAAGAATAAATGGGATCAGAGAAAGGCAAGAGCCGCATGGCAGCAGGATTTGAATTACCTGCAATGAGTACTGTCTACTGGGCTGCTAGAAATAGGATCCCAGATTAGTGCTCGTACTGCTGCAGGATGGATGAAACTTCCTAGTGACAGAGCTGCTTTCTTCCTCTGCCATGAGCTTCAGGCCTGCTGCATACTTCCCCTTTATGAAGGCAGTCCAATGAGAGTGAACTGTGGCGTGCAATACTGAAGGTCAGCACACATGACAAACAACCTAACAACAGTCTAGTATTTCTAAGCTGGGTAAATTCCTAGTGTCTGCTTCAGGCAGAATCCAAACACTTGTGTCAATTCTGTACCATGCCCCAGACTGCCAAAACCCATTAATACAAGCATATTTATCTGGGCTGCAGTGTGTTACGAGAATTCATTAGGACAATATGTGATATGGTGCTGAAACAGAAGGCTGGGTTTCTCTGGCCAGAGATGAGGAAGTCTAGTCCCTGCTGAACTTTTACTACTGATAAAGACAATGTCTGCTGGCAGCATTCATTTTTTACTAGGCCATCTGCATCTAGTCAAGGATAACTTGACTTTCTGAAATAGCCATTCATCAGTATCAACCCTGTACAACTTTCTCTTGATGAGTAAAGCAACACAAAGAAAGACCAAGATGGTTAATAAACTTCTTTGGGAGCAAAAGGTCAATGCTGGTGTAAACAAAGCAGTGTCATAGTACTACACAGAAGCATTGAAGTTTCCTATCTGTTTATATGGCTGATGCCCCATTTCTATTTTATCAGTGTTTGTTTTCATTTATTTTGCTCTGCTTTAGCTGATCTATAAATCTTTATAACGGTGTTCTTTATTTTCTTAATTTTGTCATCTCTCTTATCGGCTTTTATCACCTGTTTGTGTCCAGCATCTTTGCTACCCTCTCTGCCTGATGGCTGCCCACAATTGCTTTGTTAACCCCTGAGCCCTCATCCAGCTCACTCAGGCCTAATGGTTCCTCCTTTCAGAGTCTCCCTTCTTTGTAACTCCAAGTCAAACACTGAAGACGTTCCCATTGCACCTTTAATAAATGGTGAGATACTAAAGAAAAAAAACCTAACAACCAGTGCAGGAGTGAGGAAATTTTCCCAGCTCCAAATGGTAGAGCCTTGTTTTTAATTACACAGCACACAGAGCAGGCAGTAGCTGTGTATATTTTCACATCAAGCCTTTAGAGCTGAACTTCAGATCCAAAGTGGATTATCTTGGCCTTGCCCTTTGTCACCCTGCCCTCCCACTCTCTGGCTCTCACGCTTAGTGGATGCGCCTGTGTAGAAGCTGGGCACCGGGTGATGAGCATGGGCTAAATTAAAGTCAGTCAGCTCAAAGGAGGCTGTTTCATGGCCACAGTGACAAATGTGAAACGCCTGATACCTGGGTGATTCTTCTTCTGACTGAAGACCCTCTGTAGTTCACCTTGTTTCCTCTGATGTGTTGTTTCAAGTAGTCAGATGACAAAGCGCTTTGCTCAGGCTAGGTATCTCAAATTATACTTAACAAATTGGACCGACCCAATCTAATTTTCAGGGGACAGCCTCTGCAGGAAGTACAATATTCTTTTTAAGGTTTTACATCTTGAAATGTTTTGTTTAATAGAGACTTATGCAATGTAATTTCTGATGGCACCAGAGTATTTATTGGAACTAGGTACTGTGGGGAAACCAAACCCATGACAGATTGAATTTCCCAATTAACTATGAGTGTTGAGACTAGCCAGTTAAAACATTAATATCCCTTGTTAATACACATAGTATAATGCAATACTCCAGTATCAGCCTCTGCTGAATCCACAGTCTTAAATCCTGTAAGGGAAACTGTTGATCACAGCCTGAACCTCTGATTAACCATCTGAGGCAAGTGACGAGTCAGCTGTGGGAGCACAGGTGAAGGTAATTCAGCTGTGCTCCTGGAAGGGCTGGAGTATGACTTCAGCTCTCCTAGATCCCATTTAAAGGCTGACCACCACTAAGGTACCATCTCTTTTTGGAGGTTGCTCCTTTGTGGTAAGTTTCAACTGGAAGCCTCAGCACTGGTGAGTCTTTCATTGATACCCTCTGCTTATCCATTTATTTTGTAATTACAACTATACACATCCCTACTTAGAAAAGAGGGAAAGGTCCCATGTTCCCAAAGTTAATAGGGATAGAGCTTTGATCTGAAATTGTCAGATTAAGTTCAGAAAACACAAGTTGCTCCCAATTTAGCATTCTGGTTATTCCAAATGAGTGTGCAGTCTGACTGTGGAAAGCACACTGTGGGATAATCTTCTGCACAGCACCATAGGTCTGCTGTGTTCTAGTGTGCCTCACATGTGATTCTGCATTTAGCACTACAAGATTTGGATGTTAGTTAAGTAGAACATAATTTTATGCAACAGAGAAACCCAGGGCAATATTTTTTTATTTAAATAAAACAAACTTCCTGTCTCTGCCTGGAATTATTATTGAATATAAGGAGAGAGGACTGAGCTGATTACAAGACTTAGCTGAAATACTAGCCCAGAACATGGACTCAATTTAGGAGCAGTGTAGTAAATAGCCATGAAACATATTCCATTTTCTTTTCAGCCAGGGGAAATGCTGTCATTGTGTGCTGTTTAAGTTGGCCATTTTCTGGAAATAACTGAGTACATTCCTGGCTCTTCTTACAGGGATCCGTTCTTTTAAAGACAGAATTGTTGTACACTTAAAGTGTTTTTATTTGGACATGTACTGTACTTGGATACAACTCCTAAGTAATCCACCTTGATTTTTCACTTGTGCTTTTCAATGTAAGATGAATGTGTTTGAAGTTCAAGGCTTTTTTTCATTCTTTCTTTCAAATATTGATACAGTTTGATTTCTGACCTTTTCTGAAGTCATAAGTAACTGGTAACAACAGTTCTGCCTTCTAGTGGAGCTTCTGAATGCCTGTGCCCTGTGCAGATTGCTCGAGCTGACTGGCATGAGATTTAATTTGCATTAATCAGCCCAAGGCAAGGGCAAAATGAAATGACTGCGACCCACGAGAGTAGAATTTGAGAGTTCTTTACAAAATTAAGTTTCTGAGCAGCACAGAGCAACACAGGCTGATGTAGGGTATGTTCTGTCTGATTCATTAAGTGAATCGCCCTAATCCAACCTGGCTGTCAGAAGAATTCGGGCTGCGTTCCTTGAGCAAGAGGCCCTTCAGCTGTGACTTGACAAAGAACATAGGGTGTGATGGGGAGAACTTGCCACAGTGGATGCAAATTAAAGCATTCCAATGTGGGCAGGTGGATGTGCCTCAGCCCCAAATACCCACCTAATCAGCCACCTGTGCTAATGCTGCACTGGGTGAAGCCCCAGTGAGGGGCATGCCTGGGCTTAACCACCTCTGTGTAATGTTGGTTACAGTGGGGTATGTGTTTTAAAGACATGGAACTTAATTAGACACTGCTAAAATTGGATATACCTTTATTTCCAGCTGTGCTTTGTGAACATTAAATAACAGTATGCTGGTTGTTTATTGCATGTGATGTTGTGTTTGGTGCTGCGTGGTGTAACTGTGTGAGGAAAAAATCACTGTTGTCTTACTACAGGAGTTATTCATTTCTTCCTTAATGTAAATTACTCTCAGTTTCTCATGCGGTGTCAGTGCTTTTTCATTGCGGTAGTGTGACTTTGAACACTGTAATGTTGCTATATAAATTATATTGCAAAGTTAATTAAGGAAGAATTTGGTTGATTACCTGCTGCTTATGTGGGTGGGGATGTAGCTCAGTGGTAGAGTGTATGCTTTGCATGTATGAGGTCCCTGGTTCAATTCCTGGCATCTCCACCTTCCCCATTTATGTTTTGTGGAAGAAACCTTCTCCAAAACCAGAGAATATTTGCTGGCAGGGAATATGGCCAGTGCTTTATCTGTATACTGGTTCACAGATGATGGCAAGTGCCTTATGGGGGTGGTTACAGCAGTGGGAACAAAACTAGCAAAGAAAGATAAACCTATTTGAGCTGTGGAATGTTGCTGCCCAAGTAAAAAATATGGTTGTAAAGGTGTGCCATGTAGATGCTCACCATGGTGGAGGCAACCACTGGGTGGCTTGAAACTCATGCAGTATCCCATGCTACTGCCTGAAACACCCTATTGGGTCTTGAGGAACAACCTATGGTGACATGGCACCACAGAAAGAACCAAGTCAGATGCTGGGACTCATTTCAAAAATTCTCTTGTAAATACTTGGGCCAAAGATCACAGAACTGAGTGCGTTTATCACATCCCCTATCATGCACCAGCTTCTAGTGAAATCAAACAGTACAATGGTTTGTTGGAATCAGTGTTGGGAGATGCGTTTTGCAGCAGCCACCTGGTTGGTTAACACTTTAGGATCTATCAGTTGCAGTAGTTCTGCCCAATCCAGCTTCCTACGTACTGTAGAGGGAGGTAAGGTCCCTGTGGTACACATAACAAACATGTTGGAAAAGCAGTTTGGGTCCTTCCAACCTCAGGAAAGGGCAAACCTCTCTGTGGAACTGCTTTCGCACAGGGACCTGGGTGCACTTGGTGGGTAATGCAGAAAGATGGGGATGTTCAGTGTGTACCACAAGGGAATTTGTTGGGGGAGTGCAGTCAGTGATTCCATGTACATATATGTATATGGATATGTGTGTGCATAATGCATGTTAATTACTGTTTGCTTGTATGTGTATATTAAGCATGATGTAGTGATGCGGATTAAGGGGTATGTAAGGGAAACTGATCACAGCCTGAACCTGTTTAACCATCTGAGGCAAAGCAATGAGTCAGCTGCAGGAGCACAGGTGAAGGTAATTCCACCACTAAAGGCAGCATCCCTTTCTGGAGATGTATGGAGATGCTCCTTTGTGGAGTTTCTGTGACGAGCATCCATCTCAACTGAAAGCCTCAGCACTGGTGAGTCTTTTCTTAGATACTCTCTGGCTATTTACTCTGTAATTACAACTATACACTTGTATTATTTTGACTCTACAGGGTGGAATGTCCTGGTTTTATGATTTTTGTTCTCAGTATTCCACATCATGCGAAGCACTGGGAGTTAAAGAGCTAATGCCCCACTTCCATGGACTGCCTGTTCTCCAAATAGCTGGCTTTCAGAAGGTAACTACTTACCCCAGAGGACTTCGTGTTCAGAGGGAAGGTAAGACCCGCAGGTCATGGGACTCTCACTCTCTCTGCCTGGCAGTGTGTGGGTGTGCTCCCAGACCTTTTGCATTCAAATCAGAGTAGGGCTCTCAGTTTCAGACACTCTGTCCCACAGTTTATTTGATTTATTAGCCTCAATTCCAATTATATTGTATTATATTATGTTATCTTGCATTCTCATGCCATATTTAGTAAATATGTTAGTAAATGTTTCCATCTCCCCCCCCTTTTGCCTTTTTGGCCTGCTGTGTTTCCCCCTTGTGAACACAGATCTAGGTAATTCCATGACAGTTCACTGAGTGCATATGCACTGAATGAGTCTCCAGGTTTCTGTTCACAGCAGCATGACAAAAGAATTAAGTCTCTGTAGCTGACAAACTATAGAAGTAGCCAGAATCCAAATCTGTCTGTATTTATATTTAAGTAACTAACTCAGTTTTCGACATACGAAAGGGTTGATGGAACAGCCATGGAACAGCAATACTTCATGTTTAAGAAATCTAGTATTTCCTACTATAAACTACCAGAAATAGAACAGGGATGCACAATAGAATGGGAAAAATCTCAACTAAAGAGAACTTTGGACTGAGGTCACTACCTTGCAGGAAGTGCTTATTTTCTGTTTCCATTATGTAATGAGCTGCCCATAATAAGCATTCAAATATCCTTTTTTACTTTTTTTTTTTTTTTAAATTAGGGCTAAGATGTGTGTATGTATCACTTCTTTGTGGGAAACTTATTCTTCTTGAGGAGGAAATATGTCTCTTAATATATATGAACATTTTAATAGAGACATAACTAGGTAATCTGAAAGGATCTTCTTTACTGACTCCAAAATAATATGGAAGCAAGCAATGGTCTCAGATGACACCTCCATCTGCATTCTTCTCTGGTATTTGTAAAGGCTCACAGTCTTCCTTCTTTCAAAAGATTCTGTTTAAATAGTCAATTGAGCTGAACGAGGCGTTAGTGGGATAGCTAGCCATGTGTCACAATATACCAGATAAAGGATTATACTCCACTTAAGAATTAATAACATTTTAAACCTCTACATAAACTTTTTTTTTAATCAATAAACATGTCTCTGACAGAGGGCCAGATGCACTCACAGGTCTTAATTGTTCAATCCAGTGACTAATCCCCACTTGATCAAGATTTTACTGACTTTACAACTGTCCGAAGAGTGACAAATTTATGATTCAATTGCTATTTCATCTTAAACTTGAAACTCCATGATCATTTGTGGGTATTAGCTACCTGATAAGATAACGAGGGTGGAAGGAGTGCATCTAACTCTGTGCAGCAGAATCAGAGTGTTGCAGAACTCCTTAGGATGCACTGGAAAGACACAAATGGCCATTAAGGGATTAGCCCATCACTGATTGAGTAGTTGAACAGAGTTGAGGTTTACTAAATCACTGGAGTGGTAGGTCATTATCCTTGGATACAGGAGACAGTTGGATCCGTGTCCAAGTGATCGAGCAGTAAATTGGAGTGAATGGAGTGTGCCAAGAATGAAAAATAAAAGAACGCTGAACCCTTGTTCTTCAAGTGTTCAAATTTCCAGGTCATACCCCAAGACTTTTTTTCTTTCTTGGCATAAAAAATAGTTTTTCAGTGCCTTCAGGATCAGCATATTCCTGACTCTGTAATCTGCTCTGAGCGTATTGCTTCCCCTCGGTGCTCTCAAATTTGTGCTTAGCTAACAAATGCTGAAACTTAGATAATGTTGTAGAAACTGATTAGGAAAGCAATTTTAGGACTCTCCTTCTCCAGTTTTGATGGCTTGTAACCAGTTGTTATTAAATATGCACTTAAAATAGATGAGTCTTTCTCGTTTGGGGTTTTGCAATGATGGGAATTTGGTAAATCATCTTCTTTGATTGTTTTACGTGCTATTGAAGTGGACTGGAAGTTTTCTGCAATAGAGTTATTTACTTTGAAGAGTTTGAAAAAGCAACAACTTAATTAAAATATATACAAAGTCATTCATTTTATTTTAATTTTTTTTTTCTTACAAGAGAAACGAAAGAAATGCAGCAGGAATAACACAACCCCTGCCTTCCTTGGATGTGTGTTGATGCAGCTGATGAGTGAAACTCACTGCTGAGTAATTCTACTTTGAGGGCCTGTGACAGTGTGTCTAAAGAGTATTTGGCAAATCAAATAGCTTCAATATGTCTCATTTAGGAATTAGCTGTGCTGGCTATGGCCTTTGCTTAGTGTGAATGAGCTGAGGATCTCTTTGGGGCTATTTCTCTGTGAGCTCAACTTAATGATCACTTTTCCCAAGGTATGGATGCATCTAATATTGTTCAATTTTTCTCAGTCCAGGGGGACACATAACTTCAGAGGGTCTCTTATCCTGGAACAGGTTAATTTTTGTGATGTGATGAGCAGTTTTCTAGGAACAAGAATAAACAAGGGTTTGTATAAGGTTGGGGAAAATGAAATATAAAGATATGAAATTAGCTGAAAATCTTGATCTGTATCATAAAGCTTGGAATCCTTGATCTACTTACGAAAAGTCAACTGATGGCCAAAAGGCTTGGGAAAGTAGATGGTGAATAGGACAGGGAGAACAATCAAGGAAGAGTGAAAGTACAAGAAGAAAATCAATCTGCCAAATTAGACAGAGCAAAGGAACAGGAAGAAAAACAGGAAATAACCTAATAAAATATAGTAGAAAATAAATAACTTCCAGTGGCCCAACGATTTCCTCTCACAGTAAGCACTGACAGTATAAAGTAAATTACAGGCATGTTTCTGTCTGGCTGTGGAAATCAAGTTGTTTGGGGATGAGGTATGGCATTCTCCTCCCTGTTACCCCCAGTAAAATGCAGAATGGGTCGGTCTCACAGGTGCAGATGAGAGCACAAATATGACCCAAACAAGGCCAGGTGAAATGAGAATGGGATGGCTAATGAAGGTGAACTTCTGAGGGGCAGTCATGACATTTTTTTTTTTTAACCATTTTTGATGAGTTTTGCCTCAGAGCTGGTTTCACTGGGAATTTGAGGGATCTGAAGCAATGGGAGTAACGCTGCTGTGCTATAGTATACTATGTGTCTAGAAGTCTTCTGGGCAGCCGGATACAGGGGGTTTTGGGGACTGGAGCAGAGAAGGAGATGCCTCAGCTAGTTTTATAGTCAGCAGTACTTACCCTGTTAGGTAGCAAGGAGGCCAAAGAGACTCTTGTTCCCTCTCCCCCAGCGCTATCAAAGACAGCATTTGTTTAGGAATGATGGCACTGTACCAGCTGGTCAGTACCACCAAGGTATTGCAATGTCTCCCCCAGCAGCTACCTATGTAGATACCTCACTGAGTAGACAATCCTTTTCTGCTGGCAGGAAATAAGGCAAATAATAATGAATATGTTTTCAAGCTGAACTGTCATTCTGCAGTCTTCACAGTTTTTCGTGCTCTGAGGAGTGTGATTTTGATGAGGCTCAGGGCTTGCTTCAGATTATTAAACTAGAGTAAATATTGTGGCATTAGTTATTTGCCAAAATCAACAGAATATAATTAACTGGAGTGACTCCTTACTAGGCAACCACATGCATGATTTACTAATTTCACTGTGTTTGTACTGATCTTCCATGGAAGCTGAAAGCATATTCAGTCCAGCTCAGTCCCCTGAAACATAAATGTGTATTTTATGTGAACCAGTTGTTCATATAAAGCATTCCACAGGTGAACAAAAACACAGCATTAATGGAGTAATTTATTTACGCTAATTTCACCTTGTGTAAGGGTGCTGTGGGATACAGGAGACAATGAATCACAATTAACGTGAGTCCAAACTACTGGATGACTGCTGCTATAGGATCAGAATGCTTAGAAATGCACATGCATTTGCAGCTTCAAATTCATCATTCGCTGGAATAATATGAGTGCCCTTCACAAAAAGAGCTGCTTTTCTGTTTACATCGCTTCTAGTTTTAAAATGACAAAATGAACCAGGCTGTACCATGCTACGATTTCACCCGTTGACACAAATGAAAAGGATTGAACAGACATAATACATCTGGTTTACGACTTTTAATTGCCTTTGTGACCCAGTTCATACCAAATCCTCTCAGAGCAAAGTCTCTTTCTTTGTATGCATCGTGGGGCTACTTCTCTATCTGAGATATGTTGCTTAAAAAAACACCACCACATTAAAAAGTAACAATATTTCTTGCTCACATAAATCTTTCGTACTTGCAGGTGACCTGAGAAAGCGAGAAGTGGAGAGTTCAGTTGTCTGGTAAATGAGTATGTTAAACTTTCCAAACGAAAGCTGCTCCTAAAGCACCAGATTCTTTTAGTAATTAATCACTATACTGTTGTTTATTAAGAAGACACGCCTGGAATTTTTTAGTAACTCAGGTAACCTTTCATGGTTTGATGGATACAAAAGATAACGGTGTCTGCTGTGATTTAACAAGGGTCTCTGATGTAATATAGTAATCTGTGACTTCTGAGTGTCTCTGTTCTGGGAATAGGGAAGGGATACTGGAGGAAGGCATGTGTACAGAATCACACTGCTATAAGGACAACCTATTGCTAATCAGTTATTGGGAGTACTTTTTGTGTCACGTAGCAGGCCAAAATGGACTGCTGGGATACTAAGTCTGGGCTTCACAGGCAGACTGGAAATCCTGTGGTGATATGGAGTATAGAATCATAGAACTGTAGAATGGCCTGGGTTGAAAAGGACCACAATGATCATCGAGTTTCAACCCTCCTGCTGTGGGCAGGAGGTAGATTTCATCAAATTAAGTAAGAATTTAAAACTCTGGTCGGTATAACATCCCTTGGACATAGAGTACCTTTACTTCTCTGAAGTCTGAATGTTGTCGTAGTGAGAAGTATGGATTCTAAACCTCTTTGCTGTAACCAGTGTGTAAATCAGTGCGTTATGCTGTGGAGCTGACAGCAATGGTTATTTTTGTATGCTGATTTCTGAAATGCAGACAATCGTATCTCCCTCACATGCAGCACAGATGGGGTTCAAATGTGCACTGCACCAGCAGTACCAGGTTCCCAACAGCAGTGCCACATGTCAGACTATTAGGACATCAGGTGTAATTTAACAAAATGTCGTATCCTTGTGGTAGAAATAGGTTAAAATTGGTTTTCAGCTCCAGAAAAATGGGAATGTAAAAATGCTCCTTAAAGCAACCTGTTCCTATAGCTGTATACAGCAAACTTACTTATAACTAGTGCGTTTCCTGTTGTTTTTAATTCCTGGGACAGTTAACCCTGAAAAGTTGAAATATAATTCTTGTGCTGCATGAAGATAAGTATTGAATAAGTTCCAAATCTATGATCTGTAAGAAAACATTCCCATTCAGAAAACAGCTGATTATCTGTGTAGTCTACACACTGCTAGAGAGTGATGGATTTGCTCAAGTGCATTCCTGAGTTATAACCTGAGAGGCTGAAATGAAGGTGGTGAGCTCTCACAGATGTACCTGAGCAATTATTGCCTGCTCTGATGTGAAAAGTATGAAACATTTCTCTTTTAAATATTAAGATCCAAATGAGCTTGAAAAGCTGGCAGGAAAAAAGATGAGAACTTCTTGACATGGAGCAAAAGGCAGCCAGCTTAAGAATCCAGTGGTGGTTTGTTTTTATTTTATGCCCAAATTATCTGCAATAACTAGAAATTCTGACTACCATTTTTAAGTAGCCAAGCTGGGACGTCTTGAAAATATATTGTTTTCTGAAAGGGAATGTTATGTTTTCTTTAAGTACTTGTTCCTTTCCTGACAAATGACAGCCTTTTCCAAGTATTTCATATTGCAGAATCAGAATCAATGCTTCCAAAATTCACAGCACCGGTATGAATGAGGGAAATGGGACACACATCCAAGTATTGGTATTTTAGAGGTGGCAGGAGCAATAAATTCACTGGGATTTTGGAATTCTGCAGATTCCTTCCCTTCTCAGCCTTTGCAAACCATCTGTCTCCATTTGCAAGGGCACAATCTGCCAATGCTTTTCCAGCTTTGTCATGTTAATGTCCCTGAAGCCAAGAATACCAGTTCCAGATCTCTGTAGGTTAAGAATGAGTCTAAAAAACTGTGAGGGGGAAAAAAAAAACGCATCAGTAAAAATATTATAGTTTGAGAGCAAGAGTGACCAATACGCTGCTTCACAAACCTTAATAAAACCTTAACTGCAGTATAATGTGAGTTACATCCTGCTGAAAGCATGACAGGAAAACAGCAGATGACATTTTCTGGGAGATAATGGACAATTTGGTGTTAAGGATTTGCAAAAGCTGCCCCAATTCCTGGTATGATTTTTTGACGCTCTAATTAATATTATTAAAAAATGCACAAATTACCACTATGTATTCCTTTACCTTTTTCATTTAGGTATTTAATAGAGATTTTCAGTGTTAGGTTAATACATTGATATCAAACAAGTGTAAGGTTATACTGCAGGACTCTGGATGCAATCCCTTTCCGTTTGTAAGTTCCCAGAAATACTTGGAACGTCTCAAGTTTTGTTTCTAACACATGGGAATGGTCTTGGCATGCAACAAGACTATCTCAGGATCTGCTGTTTCAAATAAGCAACAATACATACTGTAGTTGCTGAAGTACATCTAAGAAGTGGTCATTCCTTTTCAGTTGCCCGGTACCGGGACTTGTTCTGTAATCTCTTATGCATGTGTGAAATCTTTACTCACACATCTAAGTGGGTCCCAGAAGGTCCCACTGAGCATGTACCTATGCCTGTGCTGACATTAGGCCTGTGGGTGGTAATATGCAAGAGAGGGTTCTGCACACTGCAGGTGGTGAGAATGAGAGCCAGCCATCACTTCATTCGTACAAGGTAAGCTTGCTAATTTCTCCTTTACAGAGGAAAGCTAACCCAAACTAACAGTCTGAGCAAGTGAAACTCCTGTCTTTCCATGGGATCTGCGCAGTCATTACAGTAGTTGGGAACTTGGCAACCATTTGTATTCAGGTCACCTTCCATGTCTTCTTTAACATACTGCTGTGTGACAAAATGGTTTATATCTTAATTCGTTACATTTATTTTTTACTGTAAAACAAATGATAATGAGTAGCTCTTTAAACTAATGTTTCATTTCCAGAGAGTCAAAGTTTTGGCATAAGTTTAATGGAAAAAACATTAATTTTCACAATCAAAAAAGAGAGTTGTTGACTAAATATGACCTGACAAAATTCTTTTTCAAAACCATTCACAGATCTTTCTTGTCAAATTTTAAGCAATGCATTTCTTGTTGCTGACTGCTGAGGGCTAACAATTATGTTTTCCATTAAGGTTCAGATACTGAGTCGTTTGAGAGATTTATGTTCAGAAGAAAGGTATATTTTAGTATCTACTAAGATGCTCGTATATGTATAAAGAACTGTCACGTGCAATAGGAACAAACATTTGTTAGTTATATTTAACCTTTGGTTATCTAATAATGATGTGAGCTGTAGTTCAGAAGAGGAAGAAATGTTTGTTCCCAGCTGTGTAATACAGACAAGCCTCCAGGGCTGTTGTGAAGCTCTTTGAATTATTTTTTTTCTCCTCTTTCCTGCTGGGAAATGTACAGAAATTGATACAAGGCCGTGCTATCATTCATGTGGCAGCAGTCTAGGAATGACTGCTAGAATATCCGGGACATGCTTTATGTTTAGCGCTGACAATCTAAGCAAGACAAATATGATTTATGGGACAATAGTTCAGATGGGGAATGAATGGAGATGTCGTGGTGGAAATATCAGTGTAAGTAGGTTATGTGAAGGAAGTAGGTTTTAAGGAGGGATCTAAAGGAGATTTGGCATGTGGCAGATGGGAAGTTATTCAAAGTAGAAGAAGCAAAATGGAAAAAGTGAAGTTGAGAGTGGGAGAGAAATACTATAGAAACAGTAGGACAAGAGGGACTTTTGAAAGTTCTGCCATTCCTTTCCATGCATAATTAAGAAAAAAACATTTTCATAGGCTGAAAGTGTCTAATTCTGTCTTATCCACATAGTCAGTAATTATTAACATTTTGGAAAACACCACATAGTCTTTCAAACCTAGTTACTCTAACTGAATAAATCATGAGTTTACAGTCTGAAAAACTCAGAAGTCGTTATTTTTACTACTGTAGCAGTTTTATGCGAGTGGCCGCCCTTGTTCTGAGGTGTTTATTGCCTGACCGGACAGAGAATGAGCAAAGGGAAATATCAACAGGTTCCTACTGAGGAACAAGAAAGAGACCTGCCAAGATCAAGTGATTTGCCCCTGGACATGGGGAAAGCCAAAAGCAAGCTGAAACTGAGACTAGGTATGTGAATCTCCAGTGTAATGATGATTACAGGACCAGCAGAAGATCCCCGTACTCATTCCTATTTTGAATAATGGACTCTGTGTGCTCACACTGTCTGTTTTGTGAGAGTCCTAAATCACATTTGGAGGCTAAATGTTTACTTGCAGCCTGCTTCCTTGCCAGCTCCTTAAGAAACAATATTTTCCCACAAAACTTTACAAGTTACTTCAGTAACTTTCTTTCCGTAGCTTAAATATCATGCATAGCTTTGCTTGTTCCTTCATTACGATATTGTTTCTAGTCCTTTTTCCCTGCCGTGCTTTGCTGGGGTCATAAGCTTTGTGAAATTATTTTTTTGCTGTTTCTCCAGTTAATATTGCAGGCTGTGTGGTGCTGATCAGAAGCAGGATAAACCCTTCCTTCAACCGACCTCTGCTTTCCAGCTCCTCTCCTTCTCTTGGTTTGCCTTCTCCAGCTTACCAACCAGTGCTCATCATTCTGCCAAGAGGTACAGGGACTTATGGATTTAATAGGAAAAGGAAAGAATGTTAACCATGTTTTTATGTGAAGGTTTAGCTACACAGTTACCACCCTTTTCATGGTTTTTTTGGTTTGCTTGAGGGAGAGCTAAAAACTGAATGTCAGAAGTAAAGAACACAAAAGAATGGGTTAATAGGGGGTCCATATAGATAAGATCAGAGATGGAAACATAAAAAATACAAAAGCTGAATTCTCCCCAAACTCCAGAAGAATAAAGGCTGACAGAATCCCCAGAAGTGTAAGCGTGCCAGGATTTACAGCCCACAGCAGCACGTTTTACCAACAGCAAGCAGTTCAGTTTAGCCTATTACTTAAATAACTCAGTAAGGAATCTTCTGGTTTGGGGCTAGTGTAGCAATAAAATCTTTCTCTGCACTATTCTGAGAGTGAACTTTAATCCATTTCTTATCTCCTGCTTGAAAATGAACATCCTTTCTATTCTTATCATGTTTCTGCGATTTTTTTTATTTTTTTTATTTTTATTTTTTTTGAATTTTTGAGCATTGGCCATATTCCTCTTGGCAGATACACGAAGTTGTTCCTGCTCGGCTGTTTGTTGTGCTGAGTTACCTTTGAAATCCTTCCCTCTTTTTATGACTACACTCCAGAGGCCCTTTTAATAACTGGCCCAGGGCTAATACTTCCATGAAAGACAAGCTTGCTCTGATACCCAACCTGGTTTCACCTCAGCTTCTACAAATCTTTCACTGGGATACACAGGGTGCATGATTATCTAACAATTTCTTCTCTTTAAACAATGGATCTGTCTCATGCTGTCAGCTAAACTGGCCTTGGATCTGGTGACAGCGCAGAGACTATCTACTTCCTTACATCTATTGGAGATAAAACAAGTGTTGTTTTTCCATGTAGGCACATCTGGGATGTCAGAGCTGCTTTATGATCTGGTTTCATCAAGCCATCTTTGTTGCAGTTTGATGTACTGTGTACTGAAGTGTATCTTGAAATGCCCCTGGTTTGGAACGTTCTCATTTTTATGTACATATTGACCCACTGTCTATTTAGAACAAACTATCTGTTAAAATAAGAGGACTCTCCTCCTGATTATAGCATTTTCCTTATGTAGCGAGGTCAAATGCCAGGCTGTTTTCCTTAAAATGCACCTTTGAAGGATAAAAACGTTGGTGTGACTGTTGGCAGGCGGGCAGCACGGGGCCGCGGGGATGGAAATGGCCTCACTGTCATGTTTTTGGAGTGATTCCACTAAAAATATTCTTTTTAATTAAACTGGATGGCTGATTTATTGTCCCCGTGGTTCGGACTTCGCTGTGCTGAAGGGATTTCCTTGCATTTCTTTCATGGTGATCATGGTGTTCTCAGCTGGTCAAAGTAACTCCAGCATATCTGAGGAGTTGAAAGGGCTTGCGGGTGTTGTCATAGTTTAGTTTGGCTCAAGTTGTCCTTTCAGTTTCTGAAAAAAAGACTTAAGGCGGAAAATAAGGAGAAATAAAACACTGTTTTAGACTGGATATAGGGAAGAAGTTTTTTACAACAAGGGTGGTGAGGCACTGACACAGGCTGTCCAGAGAGGTGGATGCCCCATCCCTGGAGACACCCAAGGCTGGGCTGGATGAGCTCAGAGCACCTGATGGAGCTGTATATGTACCTGCTCATTGCAGGGACATTGGGTTGGGTGACCTTTAAGGGTCTCTTCCAACTCAAACCATTCTATGATTCTATGGAGGAAAAAAAAAAAAGTGCTTATTTTCTTTTCTTATTAGTTTGGTCTTTTCTCTGTTGCTAGTTTGCTTTCTTTTTTATCACATCCAACCTGAGCATGAGGTTGTAGCATTTTGGTGGCTTTCAGAATAGCAATGGATAGGTTGTCGGATGGTGGTCTGCTCTGTGGTGAGCAGTACCATGTATTCCATCAGGCTCTCGCTGGATTCACGCTGGCTTCTGTGGAATCTGGGTGGGGTTTGGAGCGTGTGGATTTCTTTTAGAATGTTGTTTTTAAAATGGAGTAAGCACTTGTAAGAATATTTGCTGCCTGGTGTTTTACCTCTTGCTTTCTGAGAGAAGCAAGACTTATTTCTTGGATGCTCTAGTGGTGCAAACTTGTTTGTCTATACATACAAAGCAAGTATTGATTGAAAATCTGAATTACAAATGAGATCTGCTTCATTCCTTCAAGTCTCTACGTTGCCTGTATTTAGTTTTTATATCAAGTCACATTTGACACTAAAGTGTGAAAATTTACCTCTTTTATCACTGTAATTCTGAAGTTTATGTTTGAAATAGCGTTTAACAGCAGCAACAGTGATTCCTGCTCACAGACAGAAGGTGGATGTTTTCAGCAGTGTTCTAAAGAAGTCTGCAGGCCTGCCTGTTTGGGAAGGTGGTTTCCAGACAGCAGGATGCCTGCAGTAACACAGGAAGTGCTGCAGCTGTATTCATCTGGAAGAACATCAAAGTAACTCGTGACAGTGAACTTGGGTTGGAGATCTCTCTCCAAGTTTCTTGGTAAGGATCAATTTTGTCAGCTAAACAACAAAGTTTAGAAGGGTTGATGACTTACAAATGCATTTCAGTATATTTCAGTGTGTATTGCACCTTACTAGTTCCTTCAGAATGGAGGAACAGTTCAGATCTGGTGGGTTTTGGTTTTTTGTCTTTATCTTGTTTTTCTGTATTACTTGAATTGGAATGCAGGACTGCGTAAAGACTTAGATGATACCCTGATGCCTTGTAATTTACCTAAATTGCAGTGTTGCTGTATTAACAGAAATAAATTATTGTATAGAAGTTCCCTCCTTCCCACAAACAGTTGGTTATTGTGACTTGAGGGAACAACAACCAGATTGTCAGCATAATTTCTCTTCTTGCTTTTTAGAAAACAGCTGCAAACATTGGACAGGACAGCACCATGAAGTCGCCAAGGCTGTATTTTGGAGCATGCATATAGAGGGGCTTTTGATGAAGCAGGCTTTTGTTACTCAGCAAATGATTGCTGGTGAGTTTGTTTGCTTCTGGAACATGCTGTCTGTGCAGTTGGCTGGGGCAGCCTGTAAGCACTTCTCTAAGCTTCTATCTGAAACCTTAGGTAGGGTCCCAAGCTTTGTTAATGTTACCCAACTGCTCCCCCTTGTGCTAGCAACTGAGGGTTCTGTTTATACACTTTAACGGGCTTAGTCTAGAAGTATATTCTTTTGCACTTCTTTTTCAGCTTTTATTGAGAATTCATGCTGTATAGAAAAGCAGTTTACTTTCAGCCTTGTTCCATTCAGTAATTTCACATGGAGGGAATCATAACCATCAAGTTTCTGGTGACTGTGTTATGTCTTTACATGCTTTAATAGGATAAACGTGTATTACACTGAAACCCCTACTCTCAATCCCTAAATGGCTTTATGAAAACCAACACTTTTAAATTTAAAACAGCAGCATTTTTTCTGTATAAACAGCTTGAAAACATAAGCATTTACCAACATACATTTTTATGAGGTTTGGTTGTGTTGCTGCAGTTCTGTCATCAATGCGTATATTTTTGTTGGTAGGATGGTGTTCATGGAATTAGTACCTTATGATTAAAAGCAATAACATTTGCTGCCAGTTTTGTTGTTGTTCAGCAACAATGTTTTTGGGGGAACACCTAAATTCCTGAAGTCAGATGATTTTACAGAAAATACAGATGAGGGGAGATGTAAACCTAAATAACAAAGCTTGCGATGCCATGGAAGGAAGGAATATGGTTCTGGAAATGTAGTTTTTAAGATTATATGTCTTATCAACTAATAATTAGTTAAAACCGAGCATAAATGGTGGATGAAATCAGCTTTATATTCTCTGAACGTTCTTTAGTTGAGAGTGCCAACTACAGCAGCAGTTGCACCTATTGGGCAGCAGTGGTGAACAGACAGCAGTGCAGACACATGCAGGTGTAGGGGGGCCTTGGTGTGGGATCCCACCACAACCCAAAGCAGGTTTTTGTTGCTGCATTGCAGTCTGTCATCTGATGGTGTGCTGATAACATTTGGGGCATGGTTGCTCACAGCGAAGGTAATCTAGCAAATGGCAAACTGAATGCTGAAGTGATTTAATGGATTAATTCAATGGATTTTTTTGTTGTTGTTTATAATTTTTATTATTTAATAAAAAGGGGATCTTGCATCCGTTTGGTCTCTTTACTGCTAGAAAAATAATGATGTGCAAAAGTTTTGTGTGTTACCTTGGTTAAAGATCCTCTGGAAGTCAAACACTATTAACTTTAATGAAGTAGCTTTCATGGCAGGGAAGAGACAGCTGATACTACACTTCCCTAACAATAAACCACACTGATAGGTAAAAACAAACACGTGTGCAATAACAGATTGTGTTACAG
This sequence comes from Excalfactoria chinensis, assembly GCF_039878825.1. Taxonomy (NCBI): domain Eukaryota; kingdom Metazoa; phylum Chordata; class Aves; order Galliformes; family Phasianidae; genus Excalfactoria; species Excalfactoria chinensis. The sequence continues at coordinate 52,973,778 of NC_092829.1, read as the reverse complement.
AGAATGGAACAAAATCCCATGTAGACTCATGCATGATCTTCTCTGTCTTTTAGAGCCTCTTACTACTGCTGAAATGGTTATTTATGAAAACAAGGAAAAAAAGAATTCTGCTGACATGACAGATTTCGATCACCTTCCTGAAGAAGGCAAAAGTGAGTGGTTATATTTCCCTCTTATTCTGCTTGTAATCCTTAAAAAGCAGTTTTGATCTTGTAAGGTGATTTTACTTAATAATATAATTAATATTGATAATTATATTAATGGTATAATATCCGCTACTTGTGGTAACTTAGAAGGGAAATGTGTTTTGTTTTAATGATGTGTGTAGTCCTTTCTCTCTGTATCATGCTGGATTTCCATGAACTTTTTTTCTTCTCGCACTCCACTCTGGACATGCTAGAATATTTTTTTCCCTTTTATTTTGAAGAACTGTTTTATATTTCATTTCTTTTTCATTTTTATGGAGTTCTGGACTTCCATAAAAAGAAAAACCAAGCTCTTTGTAGTGAAGGCTGACTGTGTTGATAGACAGTGACCAGGGACATTCAAAGCACACCCTGCAGGGATGCTTTCTTTCATTCATGCTGTATGTAAAAGGATTTGTTTTCTTTTCACCCTTGAGTTCACAGTAGATGCTCTTCTTTTATCCTGCTATAAAACAAGAGCAGGTAGAAGATGGACATAAGCCAGGAGCCAGTGTTTTGGTGATCAGAGCCTGTGTGTGTTTGGTGGCTGGGTGACCCAGGAGCTGTCTACCCTACTGTGCAGCCTGCTGCTTAGAGTGTTCTGTGGGAGGTGAAAGGTGTTTTGAACTCCTTCCACTGAGCTGGTTGGACTCAGGGTTCTTGCTATTTTGGACGTTTAGGTGATTATTGGAGTGCTTTTTACTGTATTTCTTTCAAAGAAAAGTGAGCAGGCCATCCATATCCCACAGGATACAGACATCCGGAGGGCAGGGCAGGGTTTTGAGGTGTGATGATGAAGGTGGAATTTCAAACATGCCTGAGCACCTTCAGCCAAACACTTTGATGCTGAATGCTGTCGTGTTTATGCCCTGCCATGACCTGAACCATGCTGCCAGACACAGCACTGATGATGGTGACCTGACAGGAGCGTCTTTCCAGTCCAATTACTGCTTTTTAAGTTTATGAAGAAAAGCAAGATATTTATTCTGGAAAAGCAGATTGCAAAGATCAGTGATTTAAAGAAGTATAAAGTCTTGTAGCCAAAGCTGTTTTTAGGATTTGATGTATCCCAAAAACCTACCAAATGTGTATAGAATCTATGTTCTAACCACACCTGTATACTGTAGTCATCTTTAGAACACATTTCTTGTGAATAGTTGATGTCAGTCCCTATTTTTCATTCCTATGTATCTTGTGAGCTGCTATTCAGGTTCAATCTTTCTCATCCAGACCTCTCAGCAGATTTCTGTAGGCTTCACCTTTGCCATGAAGATGGGTGGTGTTAAACCAAGAAGGCAGAATGATTTGCTTATATGAAATGCCAGTATGGTCAAAAAGCAGAATTTATTTGCTTTTCCTGCTGGCGTTACTGCGTGTTGTGAAAGCACCATTCTTGGGCAGGCAAATTCATAGACTTAGTTGCTCTGAAGGCAGGTGTGAGACTTTATATATTGCACTGGCAATATGGAAATGGCACAGGCTGCCTGCTGAGAGTCTTGCTGTTCTGCTTTTCTGAACAGGGTGTTTTTTGTGTGTCACAGACTTAATGCAGTGAACGCTGCATTTTGTCCCCTGTGCTTACCTGGTGTTTATCCTTTTCCTGAAATGTTCCACTTTTCCGTTTCCAGGATGCTTTATGTTCGGGATCTTCATGGGTTAATTAGTTCAGGCTCTGATTTCCTGAAATAGAGACTTTAACATGTGTGATGTGATTCTTTTCAAGACTCAGATTTATCTTTGCCATGCATAAATCTTGTGTTATTTTACCAGCAGTATTTCAGTTTTAATAGAGTAGGTGAAGTTGCATGCACTTTAAGATTTCTGATCTGTTGCTTTGCCTTATTTTGACATGCAAGCTTTCTACAGGGAAATGGTTTGCAAGTAGGACAAATAAAGTCTGAGACAGCACAAGAGTTGTGCCCTCTTGTGTTCACTTAGAAGAGCAACCAAAGAGTAAGAAAATAAAGCAAGCTTCCAGAAATTAAGTAGGCAGAGTCTGATCACACATCCTTTGCCTGATCCATACAAGAGATCTCAAACTACAGAAGTACTGTGTTTTAAGATTCCAAAATGTGAAGGTCTTCCTTCTCCATTCTGAAGCAGTACATGTTAGATCACTTCAATTTCAGAGGAAAAGAAGGTAAAGTGTAAATATACAAAGCAATAATATGTAAAAAAAAAAAAGTAAATATTTTGCAAAATCATAATTGGACCAGTGTAACAGACAGTACTGAGGGCAGAGACAGACTTTGCTGATAATTTTCTGTTTTTTTAATAATATATATTTTTAAAGAAATGGTTTGGTATGCTTAGTTCTTGGCCAGTGAAATCACTTGATGGTATGAAAGCATACTGTTAATTCAATCCTTTTGAATTGTAAGCTAATAAATTCAACTACAAAAGTGGAATGCAGTGGACTGCGTGCTTGGCTCATTTTCAGTGGGGCTGTAGGTATTTTTAATTGGTCTCCATTATGTTAGAATGGCTACCATCATCTGTAAATAGATTGTTTTCACATTTGTCTGGTTCTATCTGTATTTCTGTTGGTTTATTCACAGTTGTGGTGGAAAACACTTGCATGGATTTTGTTTTATTTTTGCCACCAATTTTATAATATTAAATAGATTTGCCTGGAGTGCGTCCCTTCCTGTAGCTTTTAGGGTTACCCTGAAGAGAACTGCAATGTGTCTAAATCACGTCTTCAGTTTCTTCTTTCACATGGAGAATATTTGATTTATGTGAAGTAGAATCAATTTAAAAACAAGGTGGTCATATTTTGCAAATATTAATCTTTTTTAATTCTTTGTCATCATTTTTAATTATGTTTTTCAGTGAGTATTATAATTGCAGTGGCTTTTTGGTGTTTCTTGCAGAACTGCTGGACAGCTATGTATCAGTGCCACGTTACATGTAATACCTATAGCATCTCAGTAAGGACTTACTTAATGTAGATCAGCTGGTTAGTGGTACTATGTGAAGGAATCGGTCTGGAAAAGAAACAGGTTTGCTTCCTTGGGGTTATGATATGTAAAACTGGAGTGGCTCAAATGTGATTTTGGTGTCATTAGAAATCAGAAACAGACAATTTGGCTGAGTCTATGTTTACATTTTGCCAAGTCTAATCTGGGTTTCTTGTCAGCCTGACTCACTTCAGAGGTTTTCTTCTGCAGGAAATTGTATGGTGTACTTGCCTTTTAGGACTTCAACCCAGATAGAGAATGTGTGTATGAAATGAGATCATTTACTGGCTTGGAGTGAACATCATTTAACGGCTTCGGTTGGTACTCTGGTTTAAAGCAAAACAAAACAAACACAAATACTCCTGAGATGTAGGTTATGTAAAGGACAGATAAATCTTGGTGGTTGTGAGAACTGAAGCTTGTGAAGGACTTTCACATTTTTCTAAGAAGTTAACATTATAAACTTGCCTAAGAGATTCAAAAATCACATTGAGATCGATAGCGTATCTGCTTGTGCAGCAATTATGGAAAAATGTTTTCTTGTTTGGAGTGTAGCTGATGGATCAAGGTGTAGAAAAAATCTTCGTCAGGAATTAAGTATAGAAAACCAGATGGTATAAATCTGATAATTCACTTGACTAAAGATAACTGAGATAAAGGGAATTGCTGGAGCAAGAAAATATGTTTACCCTTTCCCCTCACCTTGACTGGTGCTGCATGCAAAGTCAGGTCAAAACAAAGTTGACTCTTTGCTTTTTGTTTATTTTCTTTAATTGTGGGACAGCTTTGCTGTATCTCACTGACTGTGAGTCTGGCTCTGGGAAAATCTCTGTGACTAACAGAATATTGTGCAGACCAAGTCCTTTCCAGTGTTGCTTATAGATCACACATGCTGTAGCAGAAAAACCCCTAAGCAAACAAAACCAAATGAAGAGGTAATTGGTGGAAACATTCACTGTGGTTTATTCAGTGCTTGAGATATGCTCAGGATAAAACATTTGCTATGTTTTCTCTTTTAGCTGAAAGCAAAAGGTAGTTTGAGACATTTGTTTCCTACCAGAACCTGGCAACAATGAGGTTTTGGCCACAGGCAGAACAGAAAGTGTGTTTGGTTTTTTTCAGCTTTGTATGTAACCACTGGAGTTAAATTAAGCACTGATCTGAGCTATGTGTTTAGATCGGCTTACATGATTGTTTTGCTGTGTATTTCCTCATAGACTTGCATGATTGGAGAACCCAGTTTACAATTGTACTTACTTAAGTATAACCTGTCTCTCACTGTGGGAAGATGCTCACCTCCTGCACTCATCTGGAACAAGATTTCCAGGGGAGGAAGCGTGGTTCACATAGAGCTGAATGTTTGTCTACTCCTTCCAGTACTTATTTCTGTGAATCATGGCTTCCCTGCAAGGCAAAGTTATGAGTGCAGTTGGAGTGCTTACAGAGAAACTGTAATTTCCTGTGTCAATCTGCATTTTGCTTCTTTTGCTGTTTCAAGGCACGTTAGCTTATTATTTCTCCTTAGATATTCCACACAACCTCTTTCAGTTACACACACGTAGTTAAACAGATCATATAACCCTTTGCTGTGATCCTCTTATCCGATAACTTGAAGCTCTTGGCGCTGTTCTGTGGCTTGATGAGCATCTAAAACTTCTCAGTTTAATGCACCAAAGAACAAAATGCTCAATCACCAGGCTGGTGTTTGGGTCCTGTGCTTCTGATGAAGGGCTGTTGGGCTGCAAAGTGAAAACTCACGGTCTCAGTGCTAAGTTAATGTTGTCAGAGCTGTGCTGTGTGACTTGAAATTTGTCAAAGCTGTAAGAGCTTGAGCAAGAATAAATACAGTGAGGTTGGTAGTTGGGGCAGTCTGTCAGTTAGTGTAGATTTTCATGTGTAAAGTTTTTGTCAAGGTCAGGACTAATTGAAACCAACTCTTTGTGGGAAAAAAAACAAACATTAAAAATAATTTACAGTCAGCTGTGGTTTGTACTGGTCAGTTAATACTAGTCAGTTAATTAGAGTGTAAAGGATTACCTCTAAATTAGAGTAAATATTATCAAAGATATGAGAAAGCACTCTGCTGGTTGATAATGGACTAGAAAATTTGGGAGTCTATATGATCCTTAAGCAATGTGTATGCTTTGTATACATAGATCAGTTTAGAACTGAAACTCAATGCTGTCAATGTGGTTTCAGTTGAGTTTAGAGTCCATCTAGCCATAAACATGGCAAGGAGTTGCACCAAATGTTATCCTACTGCTGTCTCTTTTGAATCAGCATCAATTATGTTTGTGTCATCACAGCAAGCCAAACATGACCACCTTGAGTAGACAGAAAAGCACACACGTAAATAACATCAGATGGTATCGGTTTCATCTCCTTATTGCCCATCACAAATAAGACGCATGTCCAGGCTGCCTACTCCATTTGGTGTAGTTGCTCTGCAGGTATTACAATTGCATACTTCTGTATGCTCCAAACTGTTCCCACGTTTATTAGTATGGGGAGTGTTTGGGGCTAACTGGATCCAAGAGCATTAGGTGGCCATGAAAGTGAGACAGCCAACTTCAGTTTTCTCTACAGGCTCGTAGTGGTGTGGGGTTCTAGAACTGGATTTTAGGTCCAGGAGGTTGCAAGGCCAGTGCTTTAGAATGTAGCTTTTAGCCTATCTTCAATGGGATGTAAATGTAATTCTGCTACCACTGTGCTACTAGTTTCTATTCATCTTTTTTTGTAAGAAATCAAAACGTGTACGTTGCTGTTAGCAGCAGTTTTCTTTCTGCCTGCATACCCTGATTTGATTTATAATCTAGATGTTGTCAGCATCTGACTTTAATTAACTGGATAAATGAAGTTGAGAAGATCTTGACTGAATTAGCAGTTGAAGAATGCATCTTACCAGAAGCAGATGGAGAGAGAAAACAATGTGTTTAGTTTATGGCCATTCCCCTGGTTTATGGCCATTTCCTATTTTAAGGGGAAAAGTTCTGCCAAATCAATTCTTGTCAAATGATAATTAAATTATAGTGGTGATTAATCCTGATCTAAATACATTATTTCAACGTTTCGGGGACTTATAAATAGTTAGAAGACTTAAGAGCAGTTGTGAGTACATACTTAATCTGGAGTGCATTTGGGAGAGCGAAAATGCCAATTAGATAATTCACTGACAGTTTATATCATTTAATTTATCCCTTGTAAGTAATGTTTGTTGTTATTAGCCTTTGTTGTAGACAGAACTCAGCTAAATCTTTCTGTCGATGAAAAGTTCCTTGTAGTGACATTTGTTCTTTTTTCTAACATCCTGCTTCTCTTACAGACGTCTTAGCATTTTATATTGAAAATAAATAAACCTCACAACACTTGTAGGCTGTGGAAATTAATTTAATTAAAACAAATCCCATACGTTGTTTACAGAACATCTTCTTTGCTGCGGGGGGAGGTGAGCCCCTTACTGAAAGAAGCAGCATGTCTTGGTGAAGAGCTGTTAACGTTGTTACTGCACTGCACAGCCTTTTTTTTCCGGCCAGCTGCTCTGGTCACCAGTCAGTGCTCCTCAGGAATGCGTTTGGAGGCAACCTTTAGGGAAAGCTCCATTCGGGTTCCAGATTGATGAGGTAAAGCAACAGACCTTAGCGTTTCCTTAGTCCATCACAATGGCGCCTGCAACACCTCAGTTCACCACTGTGCTGGCAGATGGATAAAACAAAGTTTGAGGTTAATTTATTGATAGTGGAGAGAAGAGATCTCTGCTCCTTCATCTGCAGCGTTCTGTGAATTATATGCTTATCTAAGGTGAAATGCTGACTTTTTTTTTTTCTGTTCACAACTTATTATGCATCTATGGCAAATAGATAAGAGGCTTGCAAGTGTTTCAGTGGTACACATTGTGGGTGCAAGTTGGGAATAAATATCTTTTGGCTTTAGTTGGGAGGTTCGGATTTATCTGAAATTGAAATGTTGGGTAATTTTAGACATTAACAGCATCTGTAACAGCAAACAAACAAACAAAAAAAACATAACCCAATATTTCTGTCAGAATACGCAGTTTAATTAACATGAAAAGAATAGTTGCTTTTAATAAGGAAACAAAACAAGATAACCCACCTTGTGGTAGATGATTGCATCTGCCATAGAATAGAGACAAATAGTATGTGTGTGAAAGTGACGGCTAGTGAAAAGAACATAACAGTATCCTGTTACACATTTGCATCAATTATACAGGGCAAAACACCGTGTCACTGAGGGAGCATTCTGTGGTGGCCACCAGTGTTTTCCTAGGTGAAAGGGTAATTATTTTGCTGTTAGTTCTTAATTTATTAATAGTCAGCACCAAATGTTAGGGTAAAGGATTATTCCAAACACAGTGACAGATCAGCTGTGTGGAAGATGTAGTGATTTTGCCGCTGATAAGAGAAGCTATTAGTGTAAAGGTAAAGGTCAGTTGGGAATCTGAATGCCACTGACTGGTATTTAAGAGAAAATGAAGAGTGGATGAAACTCTGTTCTGGCATAACCCAGTACAAGTATATGGAGGTAAGTGAAACTACCAGCCGTTCCACTTTGCCTCTTTAGTTGTATTATAGAAGAAACAGCCAAGAGCCCAGTTCAACTTACATTTCAATCAGACAGAGTTTTGCTTGACAACCCTATGCATATGTACTCAGATCAATGCACATGTTACTAACGAAGTTACAATGTTCTATACAGATTAAATGTATGTTTCCTTAAAGGCTTTTCTTGTTTTGTGACTGTTACATTTTGAATGTGAAGTGCTTTAAAAGCCCAGAGCCTCTGTGATTTGAATTCCTTGGCACCAACACTGATTTCCTTAACTCATTGTAGATGTATATTCTGTAAGTAACACTCACATTTTTTTGTTAGATTTTCAAATTGCAAACTAATCAGTGAAGATTTTGATGAGATGGAAAGGCTTAAAATACGAGTTTGTTTTTGATTATCTCAGATTAGCTGCTTTCTTCAGGTTATATGCCTAAGAATGTTGCTGGAAAACCAAAAGCTTTTAATCTTCTGCTAAACTTAAACGTGTCTGTATAAAGCACTTCTGTGTAAGACTGTGTTGAGTGTTGTCCAGGAGGAATATAGTCACTGTGTTCTTGCAGTGGTGATATTTAAAAGGCAAGATGGTCCTTAAGAGTGCTTAGCATTTACCTGTTCTCATTTGATCCAGGAGTGCTTCAGTAATGCAGCTTTTTCTACTGGAGAAAGTATGAACTGGCTTTGACTTTACAGATAAAGAAAACCTGAAAAATTTGCTTCACATTTGGCCAAGTTTCTGCAGTATTAGATGTGGATGACATGTATGCTGGATAGCTGAATGAGATACAGCATTCACACCTCGTATGTACAGAGCATAGCTCCTTAAATGCTTTGATTCATGTAGAAACAACAAGAGGGCAAGAGGGCTTTTATTCTTGGTTGTATTTGAACTCCAGAATCTATAAAGTTCACTGGGTGGGATGCAAGAATTGCATGCCTGTTTCACTTCTCTGGGCTCAGTTTGTTTTTGTCAGATTAAATAAGGGACAACTTGGGTAAGATGAACACCCAATGTGGAATAAAGAAAGCTTTCAGAAATCTAGGCTTCAAGGGGTGGTTTCACTCTAGAAGTGAAAAAGATACTCATTCAGTTGTTTTGAAGGGTATCCCCATTTGTAGTTGCTGCTTGCTTTTGTATTCTAGCATTAGAGTCCATAAACTAAAAGCTGGCATAAAAGAATTTCTTTGCCATGCTGCATATACACCTCACAAAAGCAAACTTTTGCTCAGTTTTTCTTGAATGTTTGCCATCATTGTGTGGGGCGAGTTCAGGAATCTCTCATTCATATACCATGATTTTTTGTTTAGTGATAGATTTATATTTGAGGTGAGAGGCTATTCAGGAGATGGAGGGAGAGGAAGTGAAAGATGTTTAGAAATACATGATTTGATTTTAAAAACTATGGAATACTTCCTTGCATAATGTAACAAAAATGCATTAAGAAGCTGGTGGAATAGAGCAAAGGGGTTTTGCCTTCTTGTAAGCACTTGGAGATGATGGCCAGGGCAGCAAGGTCGTTCCGCACAGGCACCGCTGAATAATGGGGCAATGGGACAGGTCAGAGGGAATGGGATTAGGTGTCTGGGTGGAGGGCAGCACAGGAATGGGAATCCTGTAGCCTACTACCAAGTTTAAACACAGTTCAGTAGTTGCAACTGAAGCAGGCTCAGAGTCATTTCTGTCCTTTCACAGATTCAGTAGCTTTATTGTTCACAATAGCTGTGAGCAATAGGCCACCTTAGGTAACAATCACTTATAGAAATTCTACATTTCTTAATTTGGATGAGCTTTAAAATGCTCAAATCCTGTGCAGTGGGACAGGAACACATTATTTTCCAGTGAAGTGGCATTCTGCCTAAGTTGAATTGAGTGGAAAAAGGTGAGTCGTTGGTAAGGCGCCACCTTTATTAATGCAGATTGATCTTTCCTTCAGTATCTTCCTTTGCATAGAATTGCTGCAGTGTTATGTTGTTTGTGCTTTGTATTTTATTTTATTCTTTTATTTATTTCAAGATGTCTAATAAGTGCTCAGCATGTCTCTGTGCTCCAGGTTTGATCATGCTTAGCCATTTGCTAGCTCTGCCAATGAAAAAACCACAGGGGGTTGGCAAAGCTATTGACAATGCCTTTTGCAGTGTCTGAACGTAGTAATAATAAACTGGGCATTGCCCTTCATTCTGTCTGGTTGGAAAAATCACCTGTGAATTTACATGAAACAACAAACCAGCTGCTGTGGAATTTGAGTCCAACCTATGACCTTGCTTACCTGAACTGCTTCTGATGTTCCTAAAACAGCTGGATAAACACAGTGTAGGTGACAGCTTGAGAATGTAAAGGAAAAAGGATATGGTGCATATGATGAGACAATCACATAACTTTATCTTGCAGTTACTGAAACTGATTACATGGGGGAAAAAAAAAAGTATTTAATTTGTGTTTTGCTTCATTTAATGCAGTTAAGAGAGAATAATGGCAGTTTCATACCATGCAGCCAGAAAGTGCAGGTCACCTTGATAGCTGCTACGATAAACAATTCAAGGCAAAAACAAAACTGAGCATTGGATAAATTGGGAATTTTGCAATTAGGTGTTTTAAATGCTGGAAAAAAAGTAGTGATTTATTACATGAGTCTTTTGCACATTGATGCAGCTCAGGAATTCTGCAGAAGTGATAGTGCCTTCCAAACAACCACTGCTGTGAGTAACAGTATATTTTGTGATAACAACTTGGCCTTCACTGATGTTTCACTTCAGTGCTGTTGATAGCACCTCAAGGACCCTTGCTGAAATGTGGTTGAGCAATAAGTCTCCTTGCAGCAGGTGGTTTTTCAGTTTCAATCATTACGGAACTGCACGAACAATTAATGGCTGGAAGCAAGTGCACAAAGCAGCCACAAAGACTTGTCTCACAAAATGGAGCCCCACTAAGAGTTTTTATTTTGAATGCTAATTCATCATCGGAACACCATTCCTATGAAACAAAACAGAGCGTGTTCCCACTGAACTGGTTATAATGCTTAGGAAAATACTTCTTGCAGGTAAGCAGAAATGGTTCAGATGGGTTCAGGGAAGTGAAAGGAATGCCAGTAGCCTGTTTGAACACTAGAGATGCACAGCCATTATTCCAAATTCTCAGCCTTATGCTTTTGGACTTGATAATTTGAGTACATTGATGAGCTTAAATAAGCCACATTTTTACTTATCAGCCTAGTGGAATGTATCAGAGGTGCCATATTGCTAATGGTTACAAAGGTATGTTTAAATAGTGAGGAACTCAATGCTTAACTTGGGTGCTGTCACAGAGGCCTGGATTTTTAAATACCAGTGGGACCTTTCTGATCAAATGCTTTGACCTGTGTTACCTTAAGCGAGCTTTTTTGGCTAATAAATCATCGTGGAGCTTGGAATTCCTGCTTGAACTGTAACACCTCAATTTGGGAAAAAGACTGAAAGAGAAATTTCAGCTGATGAAGAATGCTGGGTATATTGTTCCAATAATTAATCACCATCGCTGTTAAAGTAATTTCTCCTTCAGTGTGAGCTTTTCTAGTTTTGTCTTCTAGCAGCTGCACTTCATGAGTTGTCTTTGTTTGCTTCCTGGATTAAAGATCCATTGCTTATGAGAAGCCTCTTTGCCTCACAAGTGATGGTGGGCTCTGATGCTTTCTCAGTGTCTCAGGACAGCACTGTGAGGAATTGGTGCTTTGCATGGGTTTGCTCCCATCACCTCATCTCCTCAGTATTTTTGTTATGTGCATAAAATCACATTTTGCTCTACTGTCGCATCTGTTGCAGGCTTGTATTTTTTACCAGCCGGCTTTAAAAAAGACAAGCCCATTTGTCAAGCTCTACTTTCCATGTAGCTGTTGGTTACTGTTAATTATGCTGCTATCCTTAGTCCTGTTTGCATACTTTGTTTAAAACATTATCATTTTGCTAAGTGTCTGAACTACTCTGTATGTTTTATTTTATTTTTAATGCTAAGTAGCAAAATCGTAGATAATTTGATGCATCCTTATGTAGGTCTTATTGTTCTATAGAATATTTAAAAAGAGTTTGCAACACTTGTTCAGCAGCTGTTTTAAATGAAGTCTGAATGTCTGAACATGTGATTGTAAGAGTGGGAGCTGGGGGAGGGAAATACAGAAACAGGAGCTACAGAATTGAGATAGACAAAGTTATGTTTGCGTTAGCAAATATGGTGGTGTGGTAGAAATGTCTCTATAAATTAGAGAAATAAATCAGTGCTGAGGACTTGTTATCTATCCTGTGTGTGTTGTCAGCTGCTTTGAGCTAGCTCTTGTCTGGTACTGCAAATGGAATGCCTGTATTTCGGAAGTAGGTTCTGGTTCAGTTTCACCTCAAAGAAACTCCATTTATATGCTCCAGGACTGCTTGCAGTTACAAACACAAGCATGATAGGTGAGAGCAGCAGCTGAAATTCATTTTGAAAGCCCATAAGTGATCTGAAATAAACGTTAATATAGACATCCTCCAAGTTAATGTTGTTTGGGCTATACAAGCTAGTCTTGAATTCTCTGTTGTGCAAGATAGGATTCAGTTACCATGCTGATAACTTCTTGTAGTCTAATGTGAATGCAGGCAGTGACCCATGCTGCATTGGAACAACAGTTTCTGAGCATGTGTAGAGTGTCCACACAGGTTTGTTGGGATGGTGCATCCCTAAAGAAGCAAAGCTCTCATTTCAAAGAGAGGCACCTGCTAGCACTTCCACCGTGCTGTGTAACTGGCATCGTGTTATCAAATGTACCAAGAAAATAAGATAATTCTGTGCAGTAAGGTCAAGTTCAAACATTCAAAGAAGAAAATCTAGCAAATATCTCATTGTTAATTATTTTTCTGGATGAGAATAGCTGTGGCTTGTTTTGCAGAGCACATACCAAAACAGCTCTTCTTATGGAAGTTGAGGTGCACTATGAATACTTCATGAGCTGATTATTTATTTATGATAGTTATGGTTTCATTAAAAATGGCACTACCTGCTGGGCAGCACAGCTATGCTTTTAACAGTTTTTATCAGGTTGTTAAAATTACAGATAATGAATATTTCAGCAGTGAGAAAGAGCAAACCAAATAACTAACTACATTTGTTCAAGGCGCTGTTGCTAAAATGGCAGTGCCTGTTAATTTCTGTAAATAACAAAAGCTGTGTACTAAGAATGGGAGGCTTAAGGTTGCCCACAGCAATTTCAGACAGTTGAAAGAGTAGTAACAAATGAAGTAACAAATTAGTGTCTAGTGATGACTGTAGCTCATGTTGAGGGTGACAAAATGAATGCTTCCAGAGAAGCGGATCTTAACAGAGGGAGAACGATTTATCAAATGATGTATTTAATTATTCTCCCCACACCAATAAAATGTTTAGTGACACACAGGTAGAAAAACTGCATTATAGATACGGATAGCCAGCTTTGCTATTCGCTGTATATGACTGAAATTATGAGTGTTAACTTGTGACTATAACATGATTTTTGCTGGTGACTTGGCATAGTGTAGTTTTAACAATTTCCACTTGGTGGAGCTTTATGATTGAATTTTTAATACATAAGAGTTCTAAATATTTGTCATTCAGACTTGGATTCTCCACTGTAATGAACCAAAAGTAACTCTGGAAAAAGTGAAATGGAAAGTAAATTTCAGATATTAAGTGCTCTCTTCCACTTGATTCTCAGATCATATATATATATATTTTAATAAGATGTGATTGTAATTCTTGAAGTGATCAATTTTATCCTGATTTAATGTCAACATCAGCCCTGCTGTAAGCAGATTCCTGGCCCAGGTAACTTCTTGAGATCCCTTTCCACCTAAATTAATCCAATTCTGAAAGGCAAATATTTTGCTATGGCTCGTGATGGCAGAAATGAAGTCGCTGACCTGACTGTTGCACGTTTTGGTTTAATTGATTTGTTAAGTGGAAAACTTTGGAGCACGTAACATTTGGATAGGACTGTGGAAAGATGGGGAATTCAGTGTGTAAAGAAGGAGAAGGTTATCTCCTGAGAGCAATTAATATACAGTATGCAGGAGAATTACCCCACCCACCATCAAAATACATCTGTGTAAGATGCTGCAACATTTCAACGGGCAATGAACATGGCCTTTCTTGTGTTTTGTAGCCTAGATTAACGTTGCTGTGGGAGACCTTAGTTCCCTCTTAGAATCATAGAATCATAGAATTACTCAGGTTGGAAAAGACCTTGAAGATCATCAAGTCCAACCGCAGCCTAACCAGTAGCCTATCTCTTAAAAAAAAAAAACAACCACAAAACAGTACCACAACAACAAACCTCTGCTAAATCATATCCCTGAGTACCACATCCAAACGGCTCTTAAACACATCCAGGGATGGCGATTCAACCACCTCCTTGGGGAGCCCATTCCAGTACCTAACCACCCTTTCTGTAAAGAAGTTCTTCCTAATATCCAACCTAAACTTGCCCTGGCACAGCTTGAGGCCATTTCCCCTCGTCCTGTCACAAGTCAGTAGTGAGAAGAGACCTGCCCCACTCTCACTGTAAGAACATTTCAGGTACTGGAAGACAGCAATAAAGTCTCCCCTCAGCCTCCTCTTCCTCAGACTAAACAGCCCCAGCTTCCTTAGTCTCTCCTCATAGGGCTGATTCTCCAAGCCCTTAACGAGCCTCGTTGCCCTTCTCTGGACCTGCTCCAGTACCTCCATGTCCTTCTTGTGCTGAGGTGCCCAAAACTGGACACAGTACTCGAGGTGAGGCCTCACCAAAGCTGAGTACAGGGGCAGGATGACTTCCTTAGTCCTGCTCACCACACCATTCCTGATACAAGCCAGGATGCCATTGGCCTTCTTGGCCACCTGGGCACACTGCTGGCTCATATTCAGCCGACTGTCCATCAGCACACCAAGGTCCCTTTCCGTCTGGGAGCTTTCCAGCCACACCTCCCCAAGCCTGTAGGGTTGCCTGGGGTTGTTATGACCAAAATGCAGGACCCGACACTTGGCCCTGTTGAAACTCATTCCATTAACCTTGGCCCATCGATCAAGTCTATCCAGGTCTCTCTGTAGTGCCCTTCTCCCCTCAGGCAGATCAACACTCCCTCCCAGCTTAGTGTCGTCTGCGAACTTACTGAGTGTGCACTCAATCCCCTCATCCAAATCATCAATGAAGATGTTAAACAGAAGCGGCCCAAGCACCGAGCCCTGGGGGACGCCACTTGTGACCGGCCGCCAACTGGATTCCACTCCATTGACCACAACTCTCTGGGCCCGGCCATCCAACCAGTTCTTCACCCAGCGGAGCGTGCACCCATCCAAACCACGGGCAGCCAGCTTCTCTACCAGAATGTTATGGGGGGCAGTGTCAAAGGCCTTACTGAAGTCCAGGTAGACCACGTCGACAGCCTTTCCCTCATCTACTAAGCGGGTCACCTTGTCATAGAATGAAATCAGGTTAGTCAGGCAGGATCTACCATTCATAAACCCATGCTGACTAGGCCCGATCCCATGGCTGACCTTTAGTTCGTCCATGATGATACCTGAGATTATCCTTTCCATAACCTTCCCAGGCACCGAGGTGAGACTGATGGGCCTGTAGCTGCCAGGATCATCTTTCCGGCCCTTTTTGAAGATAGGCGTCACATTTGCCAGTCTCCAATCCACCGGGACATCCCCAGTCAGCCAAGACTGCTGAAAAATTATGGACAGTGGTTTGGCGACCACATCTGCCAACTCCCTCAGAACTCTAGGGTGCAACCCATCCGGCCCCATGGACTTATAAACATTCAGCTTTCTAAGTAGGTCCAGAACCATCTCATCACGGATCACGCAAGGCTCTTTTGGTTCCCCCTTCCCGTCTACCAGTGTAGGGGGCTGCGTTCCCAGGGAGTTACAAGCATAACTATTGAAGACTGAGGCAAAGAAAGTATTAAGTACCTCAGCCTTGTCCCGATCCTCAGTGACCAAGTTGCCCTCAGAATCCAACAAGGGATGGGGATTTTCCTTAGCCTTCCTCTTGGTATTGATGTGTTTATAAAAACATTTACTATTCTCCTTAACCTTAGAAGCCAAGCTCAGTTCTAGCTGCGCCTTGGCCTTCCTAATTTTCTCCCTGCACAGCCTCACTACAAACTTGTAATCCTCATAAGTAGCTCCCCCATTCTTCCAGAGACCGTAAACTCTCTTTTTGTTCTTTAGATCAAGCCAAAGGTCTCTGGTCAGCCAGCCCGGCCTCCTCACCCGTCGGCTCATCTTTTGCGATTTTGGGACAGTCAGCTCCTGCGCCTTTAGGACAATTTCCTTAAAGTATTCCCAACCTTCCTGGGCTCCCACACTCTCCAAAGATACTCCCCAGGGGGCCCTCTCAACCATAGTCCTGAGGAGGTTGAAGTCTGCCCTCCGGAAGTCCAAGGTGGCAGTTCTGCTGACTCCCCTCCGCGGTTCGACAAGGATCGAGAAATCTAGCATTTCATGATCACTTTGTCCCAGACGGCCTCCAACCTTTACATCCCTCACCAGACCGTCTCTGTTAACAAACAGCAGGTCCAGAGTTTTGTTTCCCCTCGTCGGCTCCTTCACCAACTGTGTCAGGAAGTTATCTCCCACACACTCTAGGAACCTCCGAGACTGTTCCCTGTCTGCTGTATTGTAATCCCAGCAGATGTCTGGGAAGTTGAAATCCCCCACCAGAATGAGGGGGAGTGACCTTGAGACCTCCCCCAATTGCCTATAAAGCATCTCATCCACCTCATCATCCTGGGTAGGTGGCCTGTAGCAAACTCCCACAATAACATCGGTATTGTTGGCCTTGGTTTTTATTCTGATCCATAAGCTTTCAACCCTGTCATCATCATTATTGATTTCCACGCATTCACAATCTTTTTTAACATAGAGAGCTACACCACCACCTTTCCTACCTAGCCTATTTTTTTTAAAAAGTTGGTAGCCCTCAATCACTGCACTCCATGTGTGGGAGTCATTCCACCATGTTTCAGTGATGGCAACTATATCAAAATTTTCTGAACAAACAATGGCCTCCAGCTCCTCTTGTTTATTACCCATGCTGCGTGCATTAGCATAAAGGCATCTGAGCTTGGCCTCCTTGCGATCAGCAGCAGCCCTAATAGCCTTGTGACTACTATTAGGCGTTTCCACAGCCACCAGCTTAACACCAGCCCTCGTGTTTTTCCTACAAGGAGGCAAGTCATCCTCCTCCTTCACCAAGGGCCAAGACCTTAGGGGTTTAGAAGCATACCCCTCTCCTGCAAGCACAGGGACATTGCATGCAGTTTCCATTTTGGTGACCCCAGCTACTGCCCCACCCCCCTTCATAACTAGTTTAAAGCCCTCTGGATGAACCTACCCAATTCTCTCCTTAAGATCCCTTTTGACCGGTGGAACCCAAGGTCAAAAAACCCAAACCCCTGCCGGGCACACCAAGCTTGGAGCCAGGTATTGATCTGTTGGCCCATTATATTGAATCCCTCATTTTCCCTGAAGCAGGTGGGATAGAGTTGAACACAACTTGTGCTCCCGAACCCTTTACCTGTCGCCCCAAGGCTCTGAAATCCTTTTTCAGAGTCCTCATGGAAGTTCTGCCTACCTCATCACTACCAACTTGGAACATTAATAGGGGATAGTAGTCAGAGGGGTGGACTCTTATACACATTACCCGTAGTTTAAAGAGAGCATGCCATGGAGGGCTTTCCACTCCAATCTTCCCATTGATTTAGGCTCTCCAGGGAGGTGGTTGAATCGTCATTCCTGGATGTGGTGCTCAGGGATATGATTTAGCAGAGGGTTGTTAGAGTTAGGGTACTATGGTTTGGCTGCGGTTGGACTTGATGATCTTCAAGGTCTCTTCCAACCTGGGTGATTTTATGATTTTTCCTGTTTTCTGAGCAATTCTTCCATTCCTTATGTCCCTTGTTCAATCTAGTCTCATTTTTTAGAGTCCTAACGATTACATTAACACCTGAAATTAGAATTGTTTTTTTTTTTTTTTTTTTTTTTTTTTTGTCTCAGATATTTTTTTATTTGCAATGCTTACTGTATACATTCTTATTATTATTATTATTAATAAATGAAACAGAAGCACAGAATGGTTTGGGTCGGAAGGACCTTGAAGATCATCCAGTTCCAACTCCCCTGCTGTAGGCAGGGATAAGATAATGGGGATTGTGAAAGCAAAAAGAAATAGAGAAGGCTCTGTACTAATTAGGTATAGATCTGATCAGATGTTCTCTTTGTTGTTGTTCTTGCTCTGTTTACGTGTGAGTTGGGCACAGTTTATGTACATACATCCAAGTGTTTAAATAGTCTGGGGTAGTTTTATGCTTTAAAAACCATGAAATACCATTTCTGAATGTTTTGGACATTAACATCTGTAGTAACACACTGGGAAAGAGGTAGGAAGGAGGTAGGAAGAACAATTCTAATGAAGGGATTAATTCTGGTTATAAAATAACAACTTCAGAATAATAAACGAATAATTTCCAAATGTGAGATAGAAAAGATTTGCTAATGAAGGTGAGAAATCTATACCGGCCTCTTCAAAACTGAGTGCACGGAAGAATGTCCTGGAGGCAGAGCAGAGACCTGAAGGTGCGTCTGGCTGCAGCTGTCTGATGCTGCAGTGCTGGAGCAAACCAAAGGAGAGAAAACCAGGTCACGTTGTTTGGGGCTGCACCGAGTGGCTCACAGCTGCGCTCCGACTGCCTCTAGAGGAAATCAGGCTGGGCCCCCGGGGCAGGGCAGTGTGTGCTAAGCAGCTCCATCCCTGCCTGCACCTGCAGGTGCCCACCAACGCTGCCGCTGCAGCGAGCTTTTTTTAAATCAGGATGGCTTTTAAAAATGTATAAAATGTTCCTAATGAATCTTTAATGATTTTACTGTTAGCCGTCCGCCCAACTTTGCCAGACTAGGAGGCAGGGAGCCTAAGTGAAAGAGCTGACAATAAGGATCCTGGGGGAAAATGTCTGGAGAAGGAAATAGCTTTCCACGTGGGCCAAACTTCTTCTGTTTATAAAAAATACATCGATTGGAATGCTGTGTGTGCATTCGATGCATGCGACGCACTTCTGTATGTAGGCATGGAATTTAAGGCAGTTTGAATAGTCTTAATGCTGTACTTGCAAACCTTTGTTAGGGTGATTTGTAGGAGATAGATGGAAGCAGATGAAGAATATTTCTGCTTCTTTCTCCACACCTGACAGAGTGCTTTGGAGATGAATGAGCATGGTTCTCCTCCAGGCACTGTTGACAGGGGTGCTGTTAATTTGGTGTAAAATAGGGGCTGGCTGTTTTGTCCTAAGTATCTAGTAACTCACAGTTTATTTAAGGTAGTAACTCCTACTCAAGGGTAAAACCTGATAGGAATCCACGTATCATACCAACCAGCAGACCTCTTGGGTCTTGCCTGTGCTGCTGTTTCCTCCCTCATAGACAGAGGGAGCTTGCTAATATGAAGAAGTAACAAGGGCAATCTGGAAACTTCATTCAAGGATTTAGCCTGTGTTTGATACAGCAAAAGTATCAAAGGATGGGAAGGTAGTGCTATTACAGGAAGAACAAGGTTTAGCTTATAATGACAGAGTTCAGAGCATGACTCCAGTTGATACTGCATAGTGTAGGGAGCACACATAGGATGTGTTACTAGGACTCTTTCATCAGAGTATCTTTTCTGGTCAGATAAAGTTCCTCTAAATAATATTTTTTTCCTTTTTTTGATATTATTTTCCTTCCCAGTAGTATCTTGATTTATTTTCTATGTCCTGTGTAGCTTTGTTTGCATTTATTGAACATATTACCTTAAAAGAGATAGCCAGGAAACCAGTCTGGATCTGGGATTGTTCCTGGTCTTCTACCAGTATTGACTGCAGCTGATGAGCTCCTTTAGTTTGAGGGGGTTTGTAGAAGAAAGAAACTGGATGTTGACATAGAGGACAGAGCAGGGCAGTAGTGCTGGAGCCAAGGAATGGTGTTTCATGTGTAACTTCCAATTTTGAGTCAGCTGCTTAGCCTGAATGTTTTCCAACATGCAGTGTTGTATGAATGCTTTCTGTAATGTCTCTGGCGGTTCAACAGCTTCAGCTCAAGTCAATGCTAGACCTATAATTTTTTACTAAGCAGTTGTGTTTGGAACATTATGTCTGCATTTTAAAACATGATAGCTACCATATAAATGGAAAATAAATGGTTAAATATTTGTATGGAACTTCTGTAGTTCCATATGAGTACCCCATCATCCTGGTATGTGCGGACAGAAATGTTTTACAAATATTAACAAAAGAAATGGTTTAACATCTCTGAGGGCAGGAGTAACCATAACCTGTTTTATAGGTAAGAAAAGCCATAAAGTTACTTGTTTCTTGTTTGTGATAATACAGCTATTCTGGGGCAGAGTTGGGAAATGTTTGTCTGCTGATTTGCAGCTCTTTGTTTTAGTGGGAGCTAATTCTTTCTCATTTGATGGTTTTTGTTTCCTTCATACCTTTCTCATGTGCATACAGAGCATTTCAAGGCTGTGTTTTGCAATTGTGTAGTTATGCTGGATTAAATAACATATATTGGGATCTTATAAAAACAAGTACACTACTCTACTTTTTTCTAGATCAATTTTAAGTTACCTATCAAGAAGGGAGATGATTTGACTTCAAAGGAAAAATAGTTTGGAGATCTCTTTTGTATGGTGTTTTTTCTCTCAGCCACAGTGGCTATGCATTTAATAAGTAAGGAAGTAAAATATCTGATGTATAAAAGGAAGCATTTTTAACACCAATGAACTAATACTTAGCAGAACTGTGAGACATTTGGAAACACAAGAAGAGGAATTAATGATGGAGAAACTGTATAGATGCACTGTCTGAAAATTGTGCTAAATGAGACACGTGGTACTGGGTCATTTGTTTATGTTTTTATTTACTTATTTGCATTGAGATGAAAAAGGAAATGTGTTTGTTTTAAAGACTTTAGGATACACTGTCTGGTGTTTTGTTACCCCTGTAGTGTTTACTTCTCAGAAAGCATCAGTTAGTATGAAAAAGACATTACATTTAATACTTATTAATGAAGCATTTTGTTGCATGCTTGGGGGATACCTTTAAATGCTCCACTAAGCACTGTGTATAATTTGGTCTTCATATGTTGTTTTTTGGTTTTGAGTGAAGAGCAGTATGAGAGTAAGGTCAAACTACAAGAGCTAGGACACGACCTGCTAGTGCTGTAAATAGCTATATTGCTAACTATATAGAGCAGGTTACTTTTATTTAGATTATTTAATGCAAAATGAACACAAGAGTTTAGAATAAAATATGACTTGCTGTGCCCTTGATAGTTAAGCTTTGCTTCTCCTTTAGTCACATTTTAGTCAAATCATCTAGTCAATTGATCCTGCATTTCAGTGGCTCTTAAATTTTGGATGTGAGCAGAAGTGCTTTCACTTCAGCTCTTAACTCCTATTTAATGAAACACTGATTTGATGAATTTGTAGTGGAATAACTTAATTACTTTTACCAATGATTCATTTTACTTGTCTTCTTCGTACAAATTTTGTTGAGAACTTTGTCCTGTGACTCTAAAAGAGAATACAAGATTGTTTAGTATGGTATGAAAATACAAAAACATTCAGTTAGAATGAAACTGTGAGCACTCAGATTGCAAGGCTTCTCAACCAGGTGTGTTTATGTTACTTGTGTTGTTGCAGCATTGAAGTGGTTCGAAAATAGTGATCTCTTGGGGATGAGGTGTATGGGGAGTAGGTGTGCATCTCTTGGGAAGGGAAGATGTAGGTTTGTTTGCTTGGAGTCTTTTGTTTCCACCTTTGGGGAAGATTTTGATGGATTTTACATGTTTTACTTAGTCTGGAAAGAAATCAGCTCACAGGGTGCTAAAACCCACAAATATTGTATTACTGAATATTGTGGATGCTCAGATGAGGGAGCTATTGGCCTAGAGACGTGCTAGTGCCTGAGAAAACTGGAAAAAATATTCTATTTAGAGACTTCTCTGCTTATATGTCATTTTCTGTATTTATCTGACCTTTTGCTCATTCTTTATTACTGGGGCAATTTACATAAAATAGGATCTATGCCATTTATGAGTTCATGTGCTCCTGCTGCTTATTCTTTCCTTGAAGTTCTAATCCTTTGTGGCATTTCACCCCAAAGCACTTTACAGTAATTGCTAATTGATATAAAAGGATCACTTCATCCACCCTTGACACGTAGCACCTCGTTGGTGAAACTCAGAAGCTGTTTAATAGCGAGCAGTGGGGCTACATAACATTTTAGGACAGGAAGCAACAAAAAGCAAAAGGAAAGAAGAAGAAGGAAAAAAAAATAGCAGAAAACCATCGAGAAATCCATCAATCAAAAATGGATAGGCTATTTACATAGTCAGACATGAGCTACTCTATGTGTCTCAGGATTAGGTGAGGATATCAGGGTTAATATTCTCGGTCCTCAGGAAAGAAACGCTTACAGCAAGGGGACAGAATGGCTGCCTTACGTTTTATTCAGAAACCACCATCTCCAGAATATATTACTCTTGAAATTCAAGGTGTTTTCACAGAGGTGAAGGGTTGGGTCAGCAGAAACATGGAGGAAAGTTTTACTTCTTTGTAGCTGGTGGCCTCCCTCCTGGCTGCACCACTGGTTTGATAGCATGTTCGCTCCACTTGTTGGATTTGGTATTGTTGGTGCCCGTATTATCTGTGTGTTCCTGAGTGATTTCATTAATTTGCCGTATAACTATGTAGCAGTCAGTGGCACTTAATTTATTTTACTGATTTATGTCTACCATTAAAAAAGAAAGCCCATACAAAGCTTGGAGTGACACGACTGTAATTAAATTTTAAATAACTATAAATTAAAATATAACTGTAAGTTAAAGTTAACTATCAGTTAAAAATAAACTTCACAAGCCAGCTGTCTTTGCTATTCAGAGAGAGGTGGCAATTTTGTCGGTAGACATTCTGCAAAAACTGATTGGTTCCCAAATCATACATGGAGGCATAACCGCTCTTCCTCACCGACACTGTATTGTACACAGCGTTTAAAGGGCTGCTGCTACTTAGACAAGTTTGGACCAAAAAGACGCCTAAGTTCAGAGTCCTAGGCATATTTGGGATCCCCAGTTCTTAGGAAAGGATGCATTCCAGTTAGTGCTGAAGTGGCAGGCAATTACAAGAAGAAAAGCTTTCTTTCATTTAAGGTAATCGATATTTATACTGAATTTATTCTACCAGACAGCAGCTTGTACCAATTCTAGAGCATGTGTTGTATTCTTGCAGTGCTTGTAATTTAGAAGAGCCTTGGCAGAGTACAAATCATCCTGTAAGCCATTCCTTAGCAATGTGGGAATCATATCCTATGCTTGGAAATAAAAGTAAATTCCATGAAACTGCTAGAAAAGTATGAATTTAGGAGTACGTGTTGAGGATTCCTCTATAGTTGAGGAAGACCTGTTCACTTCTTATTTTGCAAGGAACAAAAAGAGCAGTAAAGACCGCTTTATCTGCTCTTTAAATAACGTGTGGTTATAAACTTTCAAGTTAATTTTGAATTCTTCTGTCTCAAAATGAAGAGGAATAGTTCCAGAAAGGGACGAATGTATTTAAACGTAATGTGAGGTATGGCCAAGACTTTAAAGACTAAATGCAGGCCTGTCACTGTGCTATCTTTTTCAGGGACCTGAGGATTTCTATGACTGATTAGCCTGCAGGAAATGTGTGCTGTGGCAATTTCTTTGTTTGCTGGGCAATTTGTTATTTTTTTTCCTTTTTCTGTTGGAAGATTGAGTCGCAGGTTACTCTTTGACCAAAAATCACTTGCAACAAGAATTCCTTTACTTATATTCCTATGCATATATGAATTCCTATGCATATATGAAGGATGGTTCTTTCACTCCCTTCTTCACAGGATTTACTTTTTCACTCTCAGTGGCTTATTACACATACATCTGGCTCCAAGTTTTCACTTCTCTTAATTTTACCTGTTTGCTTCTGGTTGAAAGTGCAATGGGAGCAACAGAAACTGGAAACCTTGCAGTGTGATTGGGCAGTGGGAACTTGATGATGCTACCTTATTCTCACAAAGGTTGTGAACCAGTATGCTGTCACACAACATTGTTTTTCAGAACATCACTACCTGAAGTTTCTACTTCAGGTAGTTCTTTACCACCTAGTGCCACTGAGATGGTTCAGGTGCACTAGTCTGTTTGTGGTATTGGTTTAGCACTCAAATTATTAGTAGGATATGGACTAAAAACAGTTACGTAAAAATTCACAGTGACCTCAGAAGTCAGTAACAGGGAATGTCAGACTGTCAGGCTGCATTATTAGCATAAGCTCATCCTTGTTAAGGGCACTTGAGTTCTGTAAATGATTATTCATCTCTCAGGTGGTGCAATACCTGCTCACTGGATCCTAGTAAGAGTTCTCCTTATCTGTTCTAGAAACTGCCACTGCCTGTTGCAGGAGCTCCCCATTACCCACTTCTACCTACAGCCTCTGTGTGGAGCTTTTGGAACGTGAGATTGACTTTTTTTCTCCTTCTCACCTTTTCTTTCTTCCCTACATTAGTAACTCTAATCTGGAGTGAATCCCAGAGTCCAACAGCAAATGGGGTTGATCACATCTGGGAAAAGTAATATTGCCTTACTGGCTTCTTTTCTCATAATTCTTGCATGGTGAAGGTACTTATGCTAATGTTATGTTCCCTTCTGAGTGTATAAATAAGTGTCCACTGCTGCTTAGCAGATCACCACATGAATGAGTTGCCAGTCAGCCTTAGATGCTTCATTGGTTGAGTGTAAGCTGAATTAAAAGACTTTTTCAGCCTCTGAGGACTTAGTCTCCATGTGGATATGGTAAAAATTAATCAGCTGGATTTTGGATCTCCACAGATAGGAACTGTGTCTCTTTTTCAGTGATTCTTTGATCTCTATTTGATATTTCCATATGTACTTAGCAGGAATTTCTAGCTGATATTTTAGTAGCAGTCATTCCATACATTTGTCATCCTGTAAAAGTGCATTGTTTGTCAGTCATCATACTGCAATTGTAGTGGCATGGCATTAAAACATCTCCTTTATCTTTTTATGCAAAGCAATTAATTCTCTGACTTAGATAATGTGATGAGAGATCAGCTTGAAGCTCCACGTGCCCTCTTGAACTTACAATTTCCCCTTCATGTTTATGATACCTCCCTGCCTTAGGGAGGTGTCTTTTTAGGATGCTTGCTTTTTAGGGTAAATTCTTCCATTAACCGTTTTGTACTAATTGATGATTGACTTTACGTTAGCTGTATTATGTAAGCCTGTGAAGAACATCCCTGGTATAGCAGTGCTGTCCATTAGAAAATAGACATCATTCTGGAATTCACATTATAAATTCAGTCATAAACTGATTTCTGGGGAAAAAGATCAGCAGGAAAGGTTAAATGCTATGTGTTTACTTTTACAAAGAACTTCTTCCTTCTGCGCTGCAATATAAGAGAGTTTTACTTGGAAGATTTCTTTGCCTTGTTGTTAGGCTATGTAGTTTAGGTATAAATCTACTAGATTCAGGTTTTCATGTCCTAACAACTGTATCTTGTGAAGTTTTTACAGTATATCCATTATATAGGTGGCTGCTTTTCTGTGCTTTCTTCAATATTTTGCATGCATATAACTTCACAGGGGAATATAAATAATGTTATTGTGTGTCTTAATGGCTGTCAGGTGAATTAGGCTTCTAATTAATAACATATCATTGAGAAGTTGAAAATAAATTTAGGCAGCTGCAGTCTGATTAACTCATATCGCACTATGAGTGTGTGGTAGATTGTGGAAATTGGTACTGCTGTGAGCATAGATTTTGGTCCAAGAAACCTGCTTGTCCTGAGTGCAACTGCACTATTGATCTTAAAGTTTATGTCACATTAAAATTTCATTTCCTTTTCAGATGTCTGAGTACAAATTTGGTGCCTGGACCTTTGGGTTTGTTTTTATCTAAATTAAATCCTCAAGCTGATGCTATTAATAATTTTCAGGAGTTGAGAAAACTAAAAAACATAAACTCTCTCCTCCAAAAACCCCTAAATCTCCCTGCAAAGTAAAATTATGTGGTCACAATTAGAGTTTTCCATCAAATATCACATTTTCTCCCCACCTCACTCCGCCTCCCTTTCCCCTGCAGTGTTTCAAATCCTATTTTCATTTTATTTTGGGAAATGAAATATAGGAGTCATTCAAGACATTTTTCATTTCAGGTTTAGGGGATGATAAATAGCAATTTACAAAAATGTTATGGAGGGAGAAATGAGGCTTAAAAAAAAGAAGTTAATCATATCGAGGCAGCTCAGTATGATGAGACAACGAATGACCTGCCTCCCTTTGGCAAACAAAACTGAATCATAGTAAGGAAATGAGGTTGCCAAGGCAGTGAAAAACAGACCTAGAAACTTCTCTCCTACATCAAGTCGCAAGTTACAAGGCATTCATAGCCTATGGGAAACGGTGAGTCCACTGCGTGTTTCTCTTTATAGGCAGGGTCTGCAGACTTCCATAATTTCCTGGCATCAAAGCCAGTGATGTCTTCTGTACAAAGGATGAGTATATTCTCACCCCACAGGCTTTCAGTGTCATGGTCAAGAGGCATTTATCGTGGTTTGAAATTTTAACTGATGCTGTGCAATTGCTGTTCTGTGGCTACAGGAGGGATTTTAATTCCTTGGACTATCAAACCTTCCCTATTTAGGAATGTTAGCGTTACTTGGAGGGTTGTCATGCAGTATACTCAAAATACCTAACTCTGAAGTTCTTGAAATTGATGGAATATATGATGTTGAGCACCAGCACTACTTCCCCTTTCCATCACTCTGAAATGCTAATCCTGTTTTTTAATAAAACAGTTACTCATGATACTCGTTGTACTTGAGACTTCAGCTAAGTACTCTGGTCATTCTAGATGCTGCCAAGGAAGCTTCAGGACTGGAAGAAGTGTGAGTGAGGGTTCTGCTCTTGGTTGTGCTGCTGACATTGGGAAGTAACAGTGGCAAGTTCCTTCTTCTGCATCTCAGTTTCCTTGCTCATAGGACAGGAATAGTAGGATTAATGAATAAAAATGATACGTATGCATTTGCTAGCCATTCTATTTATTTTCCCTTGTTGTTTGACTTTATAAATACTTTAGAAAGTTGGACGTATGACAGAAAAGGTGATTATTTGTTGTAGGTTTCTTCCAGAAGCAGAATGATAAAAAATAATGTACTTTTAGGCACTGTTTCGAGTCTGAAGTACAGAACAATTGCTCAAATATAATATTGAGTCAACTTTTAGAATGTGCTCAAATACCCTAGGCTTGCCAAAAAACATATATGTATACATATTATCTATATAGATATACACATGTATTGATGCATGTACCAGCCTTTCTTGAGCTGCAGCAGTTTGTTTGTTTTGTACTAAACACCTCTTTGAGGTGAGTTCTGTGTGTAGCAACACTTGAGGTCTGGAAGGGAAGAGTTCCCAAAAGTGACCCAAGCTCTAATCTTTGGGCACTCTATTTTGGTGCAACTCCTGCTTTTGCAGCTGGGGACACTGCCAGGCTGCATGTCCTGGGGCTCCTCCTATCCCTACTTCTGTGGCTAGAAAGCATGTGGCCAGAGTACACGGAGGGGTACGGTGGTTCTGTGTAGGTCTTTTCAGTTGTTCCCATTTCTGTGCAGGACTGCCTTCACCAATCCTCTACCAACAAGTGAATTTCATTCTCTACTAGAAGGCAGTTGCGTTTTGGGCACCACTGAAGTGTACTAAACTTTATTTCCTGACTCTTAACACTGCTGTCTTTGGAAGAATGGCCATGGTCAGTTAATATTTTCACTGTCTTGCCTTCTGGCAGTATAAGGTCAGACCTTCCCAGTGGAAATGGCAGCAGTGGTAGAAAGATTTAATGTGTAGGTATAAGCTGATGGTGGGATGAGATTGTTAGCTGAGAGCTTTTACATACCACTCCAGGTTTGTCTGTAAGATTGTCTCCTTTTAAAATCTTTTTCATTCATGATCAACTAAGTTAACAAAGGCCTCATATTTAAACTGTTTGAATAAATAAAGCTGACTCCAGGTGAAATGGGACAGGGTGGTGGTCCCTGGAGTGGCTGAGCCTGCTGAGCTGAGGGATGGGTACCTCTCACCCTTCCCTGAGACACAGGTAAGTACTGAGGTGTTTTTAACATTTCCTGCCACAGTTCCTTGCAGAAAATGTCACTAGGAAGGATTAGATATTGAAGATACCATGACATGCCTGTGCTGTCTTTTAGGACAACTGCTGCTGGAGTTAAGCTGATAAGCACAGGAGTAGAATATTCCAAATATAAGGTGTCTTAATAAGGAAATGAGACCCAGGCAGAACTATGTCCACTTAGCTCAACTCTAGGAGTTAAATAGGCTCAACTGAAACAGTTCTCTTGCTTATGCTTCAGTTTCTTTTTTTAAGATGAGAAATGAAACATTTTACATGAAACAAATGTGAAATTCTAATGCTGAAGGCAACACTTTGCTTCTCAACACCTGTGCATCTCTTATGCCTGCTCCTACTATTGAAGTATCTTGACGAGTTATTTCATTATGTACATTTATGTACATTTTCACTGTAAACATTTGCTATTAGCTTTTTTTCTTTCAACCTTCATACTTTTAAAAATGGTTTTATGTGGGCTGAATATGTCTTTATTGGTTAAAATAAGCATGTTTTTAAGCATTAAAGTACAGCATGTCCAACATGACCCAGAATGCCTGTAACTTGTTGGCAGAAACTGTGACAATATATATTGCCTGAGGAGACACTCTCATTAACGATTTGTTTCTCTCTTGCAAGTAGATTAAAAATATATATATAAAAAAATTGAAATCCAATTAGATTTGATGCTTTTTCCTTTCCAACTAATTCTGTAACTGATATAAACCAAGATGAGTTACGACTTTTTTCAAAATCCCGTACTTTTGTAAAGTTAAAATAGGCTTTGAGAACAAATTAGTGCACTGCAAAAATTAATACATGCAAAGCAATGTAAGCACATGGCACTTTTAATTTTTCAATGGCCTGGGGGTACTGTTATCTGGTCTTTTCTGGGAAATCACTCATCATGTTGCTATCGGGGAAAGAGAGAGCTGCAGCCCCCTTTCTGGGAGCAATCCAATGCAGTATGGATATTAATTAAATTTATTAAACAAATAACACAGCGACTCAGGGAAGCAGGGGTCCATCTGCCAGCTCTGTAGATTGATCTCTGCAGAGACGCGATTTGAATGGTAGTTAAAGCTAAGTTGCAGAGCTCAGCAGATGGGCTCTTGTCTCTAGTGGGGGGAGATTTGGTGGCGGTCCAACAGCTTTTTTCCCCCTCCAGGTTTTTGTTCCTTGCAACTGTGATTGAAGAAGCACTCCTCTGCCTTTTCTCAGCCTTGCCCCCCCCTTTTGTTTATCTGAGCAATGTTTAAGTCTGAGTGATTTGTTAGGCAGGCAAGTCCCGGCTGATCTCATTTTGTGTATGTGATGTAAACCTCAAGCAGAAAATAATTAGGAAAATGTAATCCCATTGACTTTACACCCCACTTGTGTACACCGCTACATCTCTGCCTGATGCCTTGGAAAAGTCTAGTAGAGGTACTTTACTTAATATTCAGAAATCACTGCCCATTATGCATGCATATTTGAGAAAACCTTTGTCGGAAGCTTGCGTATACAGCGTGGAATTACTTCTGTCTGTAGGTTTAGACCATGGTGGTATTCTTTTGATTTCACTTTATTTTACTTTTTCCTGTTGTCTTCTCTGGGCCTTGGAAATCTCTCTTGTGAGTCCCTCCACAATCTTGCTGTAAACTGATGTCAAGAAAGTGTTCATGTAACGAATTGTTTGGCTTGTGTGTGCTACCTAAAACCTATGGTGCTGTCTATTGTGGATTAAAAGCCATTATAATTAATTATGCAATTAAGCCCTTTATTTATTATATATTTGCAGGTGGGGAGGTCTTTAATCAAGTCTTGAGTGCGATGGGTACTATCTGCTGCTGGAGACCA
Source organism: Excalfactoria chinensis (assembly GCF_039878825.1). Taxonomy (NCBI): domain Eukaryota; kingdom Metazoa; phylum Chordata; class Aves; order Galliformes; family Phasianidae; genus Excalfactoria; species Excalfactoria chinensis. The sequence continues at coordinate 52,944,021 of NC_092829.1, read as the reverse complement.
GTCATAATGCCACTTACATCCTTGGCAAAACTCCCGCAGACTATAGTGGGAGCAAGAATGGTCCTTAGTGCTGCAGGGAATCCCGCTGGCTGTGGTTCAGAAAACCTTCCGAGAAGGTTTTGTAATATCTAATCAGAGTCTGACTATTCCTCATTGCATGCTTGCAATGGGAAAATCGTAACCATAAGTTGCTGCTCTGTGACAGCAAACAATAATAAAGAGATTCTGAGCTACATAAGAGGGTTCTGCTGTGTGTCAGGCAAAGATTGGATTTGTCTTTCCCAGCTGAGGAAGAACTAGGCAAAATGACTTCTGAAATCTCTGGGAACCTTGACAAAAACAAGGCCTTTGGGATTTGGCTCGAATAATGTGCGGTTTACAGAGTAAACAAGGGAGAAATCTTTTCTGGAAGATTGTATATGCTTTTATAACTCTCTTTTTTTTTTTTTTTTTTTTTTTTTTTTTTTTTTTTTTTTTTTTTTTTTTTTTTTTTTCTCTTCTTTCCTCTGCATTGATTATCTAATTTTTTGAGCAAGGGGATGGAGGGAGAAGGTGGGGAATGATGGCTTGGATCAGCCAAGAACAAGATCACTGTTTAACATGAACATTAGGTAGGATTTATCCGGAGGAACAGGAGCTTGCTGTTCTTCTATGGGTATGTTTTACTTTTTAGACTGTGCCAACATCAATAACATGAATGTTTCAGTTATTGTGGTAAAGTGTCAGAATTAGTTTTTTTCATTAGTGCCCTGCCAAAGAATATTCTGAACTGTAGAAGAGACCGTTCCATGGTTCTTTCTGTATTTCAGACTGACCTGATTCACTGCAGTGAGGAGAATATGTTTTCTTTCTCTTTCTGAAAAACTCTTGTCAATGTATAATAGGTAATCAAGCCATTTAATTATCTCATTTGTTGGAAATAAAAAGGCTCATCTAGATAGGGGTGGAAAAAGTGAGATGCATGGCTTACTTGCTGTGCTTAATACCACGTTTATTCAAATCTTCTGTCTTTGAAATGAATTTTGCATGCCTTAAGAGCAAACAGACTAACAGAGGTACACAGTAGGGGTCATGTTAAATGAGTGTGTTTTGCTTAAAGTATTTTATGTTATTACTGCTAGCAATGAACTCCAGTATTTCTCAGAGGACAGAACTTCTATCAGTGCTCTACAGAGACCAGAGGAATAACTTCTGTTGCTGAATTTGCCCTGGAACAGGAATTTTGAGGTGCAGTTAATTTAGAAGAAAATGTAAAGATGGAAGCAAGAGGTCTATAGAAATGTAACAGAAATGCTAACTCACAACTTGAAGCAGCAATTGAGAACATGGTGGGAAGGCAGGGCCTACCCAGGGGAGCTCAGGTGCATGCAGTGCAATGCAGCTGAGTGACCAGAAAGGGTGCATTGTCATTTAAGGACTGGCTGTGTAGGCTGGGGTATTCTGCTGCATATCTACAGTCTTCTGAAGACAAACAGCTTCTTTCCCTTTATTTTTTTTCCCTCTGTCCATGGCTGTTGTGCTTGAGCAAATCCTTGCTTGCTGCAGCTTGAGATCTTGTTGTTCTGCTGTAGTTACTGCACTTTGTATTATAGCAAGCAAAAACATAGTTAACTGTGTATGATGCACAAACAGGTATTGTGATTTTAGTGAGATATTTCTCAGGCCTGGTTAATTCTAGGTTGTGTCTTGCTTTCATTTTGCTTTTTATTTCTCCAATAAATTTAGTATGTACTTCATAAAAGGCAAATAACCATTACTGATCACTGAGTAGAGACTTTCCAGGCAATCTCCCAGTGTTCTTTACTAAAAATTGCTGACAGTTACACAGGATAGTGCAGAAGTAAAGGCAGTAGAATTAGATGTTGCCAAATATCTGTAGATGTTTAATCACTTATTACTTTTAAATCTTTACCTGGAATCAGTTAGTTTGGAATGGGAAGCTAATGTATTCATTTGCTACTTAACTCTCTTTGTTTTACTTGAAATAGTATTGATTCATTTCTAATAATTACCACTAAACAGGGAAGAGATGGAGAAACGCTTGAGCCTGGAAGTAGCCCAGACATGTCTTGTAAAATATATTAAGTATGATTTTTGTATTAATGTGAATTGTCTCTAATAACATGACGTATGTTTAAAGAGGGCTTTGGCTTTATAATGCCAAGTGAAGTACATTTAGCTCTTTAATAGCACTTCTGAGTTGCATGCTTTTAATGTTGACAGCTATATTTAGTACATTTGATATTCCACAGGGTGTTCTTAGAAGAAACGAACACAGCTGATGGAACAAACCCATTCTCCATGTTCAATTAGCAACAGTGCTGCTCTGTTGAGTTTAGAGCAGATAAGTTCTTAGATGTTTCTGTGAAAATGTGTATCAGTGCTTAGGGACAACAGATCATTCTATTTAACTTTGAACTATCTGACTTTTACCAGTTAATGTTCTTCAATATTAATAAGACGTTCCATTTTGGAAATGTATGTTTCAAAAAAGATAAAGAATGTCGGTCTTAGATTAATGTGGGTATCAGATCTTTGATTATTCTAGCAGCTAAATTTGAGTATGCAGCTTAAGTCTGTTGCAGCAATTCATATTTTAATGTAGACATTATCTCTTTGCAAAAGTATGCAGCTAATTAGATAAACAAAGACATAAGAAAAATGCAAGCTGACCATTGGTAGGCATAATTTTGGAAATCACCTGTGCTCTCAATTGTTCTGTTTTCTTTTTTCATAGCCCTGCATTTCTACTAAATACACTTAAACTCAACAAAGCATATCATCCAGATCTATTTGAGTTCGTATTGGCATTTATCAAAACTCTATAAACACTTATCGATGTTGCTCATTCTAGGAGGCTCACTTTCTGGTCTTGGACCATGTTGGTTCACCAGAAACATGCAAGGTTGGCTGAGACCCTGAGGATTACTCAGTGGCTCCCTTTCCCCCTGATGCAGTGATGCAGTTCCTGTGGCCTGCTGCAAGTTTATTGTTTTGCCTGGCAGCTTGCCATGCAGCCCTCCTCTCTGATTCTCTGCAGGCTGCCAAGCTGTGTGCTGCAGCTGTGAGGCTCTCAAAGCTTAGTATCAAGGTTTAGGTTGCTCTAAGTGCTCCCTTACCTTTCCACTAATCTATCTCGTCTTAAATCTACTGCTTTTATCTCTGTACCAAAAAGATCTTAGGTAAATGTGTGGTGTTTTTTTTTTTTTTTTCTCCTGTTTTATTTCAGCAGAGATCAAGGTAATGACTTCAGGAATTATAGTTAAAAGCTAATATACAAAAATAGGGTACAAAGAAATTGAAATTGTTTGGGATTTCCAGCAAATGTCACTTAGCCTTCAGTCTTTGGTGTGCTGCACAGCTTGGAAATGAGATAGACTATGGGATTTGGTCCAGTTTTCATGTAGCCACCTTATACTTTGTAAGCAGTGTAAGGGAAGCTGTTGATCACAGCCTGAACCTCTGATTAACCATCTGAGGCAAGTGATGAGTCAGCTGGGGGAGCACAGGTGAAGGTAATTCAGCTGTGCTCCTGGAAGGAGCGAAGCTTGACTTCACCTCTCCTAGATTCCATTTAAGGGCTGACCACCACTAAGGTAGCATCTCTTTCTGGAGATTGCTCCTGTGTGGAGTTTATATGCTGAGCCTCGGAGTTGGTGAGCATCCATCTTGACTGGAAGCCTCAGCACTGGTGAGTCTTTTCTTAGATACATTCTAGCTATCCATTTACTCTGTTATTACAATTATACACTTGTATTATTCCAACTATACAGTAGCCAGATTAGTTCTAGGTAAGCCTTTCACTGCTTGTCCTTTATTTACTGAATTTTGGCTTTTGTAAAGTGCAAATGCAATCCTAAGTACTTCTGACACCTCAAGTTTAGTTTCTGTAGCCAAGAGGAGATGGCAATAGCCTCCACAAGGGATGATGCCTAAGAGTGCTAGCAGCCTAAATAAAGAATGGTGCTCATAGCTCAGGTGTTGTTGACTGGATTAGCCAAGAGTGTGCACCTTTAGTCAAAGGAAGCTGTGTAATGGCTCTGAACTCTAACTTTTTTCACTAGCCTTTCCAGATAAGGTAACCTCATAGAAGCTTAAGGTGTGTACAGCTTATGTAGGGCTCTGTGTAGTCTTTGATTTTTCCTGGTGCTTGTTCTTGTATTTTCATGTATGGCAGGATTGTCTTTCAGCAGTACTTGGACACATTTTGGGTAATCCAGGGTTCATTTTATCAACCATGCTCATGAAGGGGGGTAAGGAAGGCTTCCTTTTCTGAAGATTTTAGATGGGGCTGGATGGGTATCAGTCTTGTGATTCTGGAGTCAGATTTACCAGTTCTGATTTTTGGAGTCTTGTCAATCTCTACAATTTCATTCTTCAAGCAAATAGTTTGCGAGTGAAGCACAGAGTATTTTAGTGTTACCAGCCCAGCATAAGAACTGAAGTTACAGTCTATGGTAAGCCACAAACTACGGCAGTGTTGAAATTCTGAATATTTTTTTATGGAAGTAGACATTTATTTTTTTCAGTGGACAGATTACTTCTGATAGAACATTCACACTGGTACAGTGGTTAATAATTTCATCTGTTCTGTAATCTCAAGTTACCAAAACTCTTACTAAAACTTGTTCAGTGTCTCAAACAAAAAGACAAAACAATGGTTTATAAAGACCAAATCTTATACAGACTATTAGAAACAACATTTTTTGGATCATCTTCACGTTTTTAGACTTTGCTTTCATGCATACTGCACATATCAACTGAACATGTACTTCTTGCTCAGCGTGGGGTTGTTCTGTTGTCTTTAATGGCATCCACTTAGATGATAATCTGCATACTGAAGGTGCTGAAATGCAGAAAGCAATGTCCACATAGTCCAAACTACCACTTCCTACTTCTACAGTAAAGTCTTTAATGCAAATTCCTCTTTTGTTTCCTCTGTTTAATAGCACGTTGCCTTCAGGGAAATATCCATCTGTCACCATTTTTGGTTGACTTTCATACATCATTCAATTTAAGAAAATGGAATATGTTACAGTAGAGATGTAGCACTTAAACCGTGCAGACTCTTCCGTAAGCACAGTCCACGTTGCTCAACTTTTGGGGAAAAATATAAATGGTGTAAATTGAATAATTCAAACTAGATTTACATGTTAATCTGTTCTTAAATGAGTTTTCTCATGTCATATATCTATGCATAATTCTCTAGGGTTTTCAAGCAAGACTGAACTAGGTCAGATTGGCTTGTATGTTTTCTTTAAATAGGATGGAAGTAAAATTCAGTGGTGGATTTGTTATATTAATCATATGACTGTGCTGAGTTGGAGCCATTATTGGGCTCTTGAAGGCCTGTAAATTAGTTCATAGATTTCCACAGGATCAGCGTGCCAATGTCCTCCCTCAAAGACATTTTATGTACAGTGTTTAAGTTGTTCAGTTTCTCTTCCCTTGTGAAGAGTATATGGTACTTGTGTTTTGTGAGAAGTGGGAAATATATCTTAAAAATCAATTTAAATACATGCAATTGAGCATGGAATATCTTTATGCCTAAACTTGACTGTGTTTAGAATAGTATATCTGAGCTCATACTTTTCCTACTACAACTATTTAGATACAAATGCTTTATGTAAAATGTTTTGCTTGATTAGGTTCAATCTGCTTGGACACAGCTAATCAGGTAGCCTTGGCTACTATTTTGAGGAAAGTAGTGCATATTGTGCTTGGTGTGTAGCTGCAGATTTCTGAGGAGGTGAATTGATTAGTTTTCCTATTGAGAAGGTGGATGTGCAGGCACATTAGCTTTGCTTTGACCCCCACCTGAGCACTTTGGAGAAGCCCTTCTGTTTGCTGTTTCTCACTTCTCTGGTAGCAATGCATCAGCTCCACAGAGTGCCTGGTCTGTTTGCATCTGTTAGTTACTAAGACAAGTGTTCAACAACTACATATTTATCTAACGTAGGATCTGAGATGCTCAGGGGATTGTTCCCAACCTTTATATTCAACATCAGCGTAAACTACTAAAATCTGTCTTTGTGACAGCTGATCCTATTTTATTTTTGAGATTGAATCAGACTGGATTTGATTAAAAGCTGAATCAAAGGCTTGTCTGTATGATCATGAGTTAAGTTCCAAAGATGCTTGAGCTCCTGTCTATGGCAAAAAAAATCTGAACAACCTTCATCTAAGTAACTTCAGAGCTTTGGGTTTGTGTTTTGAGTCGTTGCAGTTTGATTAACACAATGCTCAGTTAAATACTGCATAGGTACTTTAAACATAAACATTAGTTTATGACAGAATAATGGTTAATTATCACCTATCAAAAAGATGAATACTTTTCCCCTAAATTAAGTAAGGGAAAACATTTTTAAAATGTACCATTTCAGCTTATGAATAAATTTATCAAAACAAATGTACTTTTGCAGCTTCTTGAAACTTCTGTTATCTTGCTAGAGTTCTCTTTTAAGAAGTGGAATGTGACTCTGAAAAATGGCAAAAAGCAAAGCCATGGATCTGTTTCCCAGGCTCTATTTCTAGTTTTTGAGAGCTGTTTCTTCTTTAATGGGAGGAAAAAGGTCAAACGGTGCTAACACGCATGGCCATGCTCCAGCAGCTTCTATCAGCTCCAATCTTTTTAAGCTGTGTTTTATTAAGTAGTCACATTGTCCTTGCAGCATATGTCCATCAAAACTGCCTACTACTCTTCAGAAATGTGCAGTTTTTCTTTCTTCAGTACTGTGATGCGTCCACATGGGTGCACATTAGTGTATATGTAACCTGTAAGAAGTAACAATGGATGTAAATTGCTTTAAAATGGTTGTGGTAAATAGGCTAATTTTTAAATATTGTCCCTTGTAAAATCACACCTAGAGTCCAAATCTATTTTAAATAGTAAAGAATGAAATGAAACTCCTGTCCTCATGGTTGAACTTCATTACTAGCAAATATTGTACGAACAAAACCTTTCAGTGAAGGTACCACGTACTGAGGTTACCATGGTCTGTGAGATCTAATCTAGAGTTGTGTGTCACCCACCCCACTGATGTTTTAAGTCTCCTGTCCCTCAGTTGTGTTGTATTTAGTGAATGCGAAGTCGTCTTTTTGAACCTGCATCAGAACTGAATGCCCTGTGTTCACCTCCAAGTGTACACCGCTTTGCAAAAGGTAAATGTGCCAGGCAAAGGAATTTCTGCCTCGAAGGGTGTCAGCTCCAAAGAGGCATGAGCGCTTGCACAGAACAATTGCAGCATGGCCAGTAGGCATTGCATCTGGAGTGCTTTGTGGAGCAGATGTGGTTTTCAGGTTTCTTTTTTTTTTTTGGTTGGTTGAGGTTGTCTGTTTAGAATGGAGGAAGAAAATAGGATGCTGTTTTGCCTTGTATGCCTACCCTCTGTAATTGAGAGGTTGAATGAAGGATAGCAGATGAAGGACATGAAGTAAAACAGATTACAGTGGCACAAGAAGTATAGGGAAGCAGGCTCAATATGGAAGAAGAAATATAGGCCTGAATCTGTGGTCATCTTTCTGTTTATCTTTTGTACATTATATAAGAGTTCATGAGATTTGACTCATAATGGGTGTCAGAACAAGCACTGTCCTTCAGGCAGAATGAGGTGATAAATGTAGGGGGGAGTAGGAAGAAGAAAAGATGCAAAAATATTTTCTAATATAGGATTGTGATAGTGTGATTTATATAATGAAGCTTTTACAGTGGTTTCTGGGACCAGAAACATCTGTTATTTGGCTACTCTGTGAAACTGAGGAGAGAGGATTTTATTGACAGCTTACTCCCTGTGTTTACTTTTTAAAGATACAAATAAGGTGGAGGGGTAATGATGAACAAGGGCATCTGAGCACTGCCATCTTTTACTGCTACTTTGATGCTATAATCAACTATTACCTGATCAGATGTATGTGTATCTCCATAAGGATTAGTTTGTATATTTACTAACATGGGTGATTTCTAAGTAATATTGTGTATCTGTCTTGTACTTCACTGACAGGATTGGGAAAATGCTGAAACAATGAATTGAATCCATAAGCAGACTGAACAGTTGTGTATGTCAAGTGTTGCTTTGGTGCTGGAGGCTCATTCTGCTTTGTTCTTGCTTCTGCTCTGTTGCTTTGGAATTGTGGTGCAGCAAAGGATACTGCTGCTTCTGCTAAGCCAAAATGAGAATTCTCCTTGTTCTTTTTCCAGTGTGACTCATATTAGTGGTGGGTTTGTACTGCTCCACAGACAGTGGCACTGACAGCACTTTGAGGGATAACAGAAGGTATTTTTCAAGTTAGAGTGGTATAGCAATGTTAAAACAGAGACTATGTAAATCAAAACACATATGAATATTGTGCAGAAAGTGAAGCCTAGTTAGTATGGCAGATTTTTTTTTCATGCATCATCCCTGACCAAAAGATGATGGTCTTAATGAATGAGAGCACACCCAATTTGTGTTCATATACTCAGGACTGCTGAAGCACATACACTGGTGACTGCACAGCAAGAAGAGATACCTACTGTCTTCTACCCTTCTCTAACACTGCTTGGGAGAACTGAATCACATCACAGAACTGTGTTTGTGATGAGAAAAATCCGTTATATAAATCTAACATCCTTTTAACGATATTAATCTAAGTAAATAAAGAGGAAAATAAGCTAATAATTATTCTTTAACTATGGGATTTCAAGTAGGTAGCCTTCAGTGTTACTTTGTTTGGCTGTATTCAAGAAATGACTCATTTGCCCAGAAATTTAAAGTGATTAGAAAATAAGGAAAGTGTGTAGACAGTTAAGCTCTTCATGATTTCTCCTCAGCCTACTCAGTTTTTGGCTAATGGTTCCAAAGTACTTGTTAATTTGGGCTTTTCTAATCCCCTCTCTGCAAGTCGGGACAACATCCCTGTGTTGTCCCCAGGTGGTGTGCCCTTTGTACCACAGCTGGTACAATCACATCCTTCTCCTCAGGTCCTTGCTAAGTTGTAGTGCAAATGCTAAGTCACAGCTTGAACCAGTGATGGAGCACCTGGTAGGAAGTGAGGGCCAACCCAGGGGAGCATTGCAATGCATGCACCTGAATGGCCAGAAGGGGTGCAGCCAAGATCCGCCCCTTCCTAGACCTCATTTAAGGGTTGGCAGTGGAGGTAAGGCTATCTTGCTGGAGATCCCTGTATACCTGTGGCCTTCTGAAGGTAAGCAGCTTCTTTCCTTTATTTTTGCGCCTGTTGCATTTGAGCAAATCCCCACTTGCTACAGCCTGGGACATTTTTCTCTGCTGTCATTGCTGCACTTTCCATTGCATTACACAAGCCATAATGATTTCTTGCCTCCCTTGTCTGCTCTCCTGCTCAGAGGGGTGGAGAGCTCTTGTGCTTTCAGAAAGGCATCCTTAAAGCTTTTCTCCACTCCTTTTTCTCTAATCTTCCTAGGTGATCTTGTCCAACAATTCTTTAAACAGCCTAAGGTTTGCTCTCCCTAAATTCAGGGTCCTAACCCCACTCTGTGCTGGGCCTGCTTTCCTTGAGGTCACAAATGAACCAGGGCACGGTTGCTACAGCCTAGACTGCCTCCAATCCAAGCCTTTAACGAACTCTTCTGCAATTGGTGAGCACCAGATCCAGCTGCTCTTTACTGCTGTCTGGTCTATCCAATATTAAAACCAAAAAGTTATAAAAAGTTATAATCCACAGACTCAGGAAAACCATGTGCTTTCCCCTTCCCCTCCCTCCCCCCCCCCCCCCCCAGCAGATATCCAGGTGGTTGAAATCCCTCATTAGGGTGAGTGCCTGCAACCAGACACCTCCTGCAGCTGAAGCCTTGTCAGCAGGCTCTCCTTGATCAGGCAGCCTATAGACCCCTACCACCAGGTGCCCTCAATTAGTTTCATCCCTAATTTAAACCCACAGGCTCTCAGCCTGCTCCTCACCATTTCTCAGATGGAGCTCCTCAAAGTCTATCTGCTCTTTAATGCAGAGTGCAACTCCCCAACTCTTCCTACCTCACCTGTCCCTTCTGAAAATGTGATACCCCCTACAGTGGGAGTCCATTTGTGGGAGTCATCCCACCATGTTTCTGTTATAGCAACCAGAACACAGTTTTCCAAGCACATCATCATTTCCAGTGCCTCCTGCTTATTTCCTATGCTGCATGCACTGGTGTAAAGGCACTTAGGTGGGGCTTTCTGATACATCATCTTTTTAGAGGAGACCTTCTTCAAACCTCTGGGAGAAATCTGGTTTCCTCTGCTGCTTTCCAGAAGGATGAGAGAAAGTTTTGGATGGGGGTTCAGCAGCATTACCTCTCGTGAGGAGTCCCCACAAGATCCTTCAGGATAGTTCAGAGGCTTTTTCCTGCAGTCTGCTGATGTGTCAACAGCCCCTGGCTTTTCTCTCTCCTGTCCTGCTCTACTCTTCCCCCATTAGTTCTAGTACAAAGCCCCAGACTACTTGGTCCACTGTAGCAGATCCCTTTATCTCTCCCTACCTAGTGATCTTGCCTTCCCTACCGTGAATGCTTTTGATTGGATACGTACGAGAAATTAGTGTGCTTAATGGGGGCAAATAGAAGTGTGAGATTAAGTGTGATGCAGAAAATGAGTGGCTAGGTCATGTATCTTTAAGAGTTTCCCACTTAGGCCCCTAAGTCAGTCCGATGGCTGTTTCAAATGCAAATGCAGGTCCTTGACCTTTGGGACAGACTCTTGCTCCAGACTGCAAAGTGCTTTAGGAAGAAGCCCGTTTCTGTGTTGCCTAGCTTTGATAAAATCAGAGTATTTGAGAGCATCCTCGGGAAAGCTTTAGGGGCTCACAGGGATCTGTAGGTGCCTCGGAGGCTGGGTGGCAACTGCAATGGAATTTTTGAGATAGCAATTTTGGGCTTAGCTGCAAGCTGTCTAAATGTCTTACTAGAGCAGGTCCTGAATGCTGGAGTATGCTATCAGTCAGTTTAAACGTGTTTTTGAATGAGATTTAAATAAAGTATCAATAATGCACCTTGCCAGGTAGAACCTTTTCTTTGAAAGAAAAAAGGGATTCCTAACCTTTCATACCGACTGCAGCTTGTGCCTAATATGGTAAGATATATATGAAGTTCCAATCATTTTGACATGTGTAAGGGGTTAAGTCATTCTTGAACAGTTTATCGCTCATCAATTGTAATTAAATATGTTTATATTAAATTATGTGCTGTAATTAATGTAAAATCTTTTAGCCTGTGCTGTTATTAGAACCAGATGCTGAAGTATCAACAATATTTCAACATGACTGTGCTGCCTTGCCAGCTGTCTAACCGTAATTACTTTAATCTCAGCTTGTTATCTAATTATCACCTTTGTAAAGGGAAAAGTACTCTCTAATGCGCACTGATTGTTTCAGATGATGATGAAGAGCGTGAAACAGCTGTCAAATATCTTAGCCTTGCTTATCTGGATTAGAAAACTTATTGGGAAGCCTACTTTGCTTCAAACCTTCCTGATAGGAAATAGGACAGTGGAAAAGACACTTTTTTTTTTTTTTTTTCACCTTGTTTACCCTGGAAATGTGATTCCAGTAGTCAGTGAGGACAATAGAGATGGATGAAATGACATAAACGATCGCTGTTCAAAGGATAAAATTGAAAGGCTGTTAACAGCACAATGTATGAAAGATAAGACTTCCTACAGTGGACGCTATGTTTGCCTATAAGACTTAGCCTTGCATTTCCATTGCCGTTATTGAGGTAATAAGGTAGATAAGAAATAAAGCCGTTTCATGCTTGTGTCTTAGTAACAGCTATAGCTTTTAAAATGATGCTCTAGTATGACTTCTTGTGATTGAAGTGCATCATTGTTAATACTGGCATGGTTTGAATGTTGCTGAAATATGTGAAAGTAGATGTCTTCTGGTTCCCTGACATTCTCTGTACTGTAGCAATTAGTACAGTTTAATAGACAAAGACTAAAAGTGACTTTTTTAGGGGAGGGGGGAGATGGTTTTTTGTGCACTCTATTAGTTTGATATCATGACATAACTTGCTATTTATACAAAAAAAAAAAGTTTATTTGATTATTTTCTGCTATAGATTTTGCTGTAGTTTTAAAAGGCTTCATGTGCCTTTTCAGGGACGAGCTCCAATGAGGCAGTAAAACATCATTTGGAAACTCTTGAGCACCTTCAGCTTTAAAGAAAGCTCAGTGCTATGCAGAACTCATTCAAACTTGAATGCTGAGATTGTAGGAATAGCCAGGTTTAACAACATGCTTATTAGCCAAATGTAGAAACAGCTGCTTTTACCCTCTTCCACCTCAGCTTGTAAAGGTGCAGCTCAGCAGAAGGCTTCAGTGCTGGTCTTCCCAACTGAATAAAGATGAGCTTGGGGTTCTTACCGCTCACCCTCCTGGCAAAATAACTTAGCACAGAGTTGCACTGTCCTTTGACTTCTCTTAAAAGAGCAGGAAATTAAGTGCTGCTGGGAAAGTAGGGATCCAGAGCAGAAACAGGCTGGCAGCTGAGCTGTGCTGAAATTCTCAGCTGGCAGAAGGGAGCCTGCTGCTAGGACCTGAGGGCAATTTGTTTCTTCTGTTGTGTGTGAAGAATGATAAGCAGTTGCCCAGGCAAATGAATGGATATGCACATGACTATAGATACTATTTCAACTTAGTGTATTTTGGCACTAAATGCTTAATTAGGTGTATTCCTTCACTTGAACACTTCTGGAAATCTAGACTATAAAAGCAGAAGCAGGACTAAAGCGCTTCATTTGAAAATGTCAGGGTGCCATGTAAAGGAGAGTCAGTGATGCTTTTAGTGAAGACTCATCCAAAACACAGATGAATACTGAGGTGTATGTTGACTTTTGGTGACAGATGCAGAAACTGAGCAGAATCCAGTACTGTCTGTTGTCATTTCTGCTAAATGTGCTGACGTAGTAACAGTAATGAGTTTGCTTTGGATTTATTCTAGTAAATAGATTTACTGTGTGAAATACTCTTAGTATGTTTTGGCAGTCACTTCATGTGAGATTATTTACTAAGACTACAAATTCAATTGTTGCGTTTTCCTTTGGCCGAGTATTTAGGCTCATTTTAAGATAACCATCTGAAGAAGACTCTACAGAATCTTTATTATTGTAGAACCTCTTTTGATCAATGCTGACTTGTTTCTGCAAATGTATTTAAAATTAAGTTTGTAGTATGGGTCCAAAAGCAGAAAACAGCTTTTTATTGTCGTTAGTTTAGAGCCTTTGCTGCTTGTATGGGAGCTCTGCCTTGGCCCATTAAACTATAATGGCTCCTTCATTTTATCAGGTCAATGAACCATGCACTAAAGAGTCTCCTAAATAGGCCTTGACAAGACTGCTACTTCTGTAAAAAGAGTCATTACCATCCTTCAGGTTAGTGACTTGCTAACAACAAATTCCCAAGGAAGTGGCCTGACATAGCTGCAAGTGCAAGTCTTAGTGAAGAACATAAAAACACAAATGGCCATTACCGAATAATGATAAGGTGAGAAATGGAGTGAAATTAAGATCGAGGTGGGCACTTCTTATTCTGCCTTTGCCACATTCCCTTCCCAGATATGTTTAAAATGTGCGTCTACACAAAGTGGTAATATTCAATTTATTTTTGTGTTGTTGTTCTTTAAATAAAAAGCCCTTAAGCAGTTACAGTGTGTGCTACAGGTTTGTTTGTTTTTAACTTTAAAACAAGTGAAGCATCTCTCCTTAAAATGGTGATCATTGCAAAATTATTCCTTAAAAAAAATAAATACTTCTGTGTGGAGTCTATTGTTTCAAGTGTCAAGACATGAACGCTATAGCTAATATATATTCCTTCATGCTTCATTGTAGATATTGAGGCTTCTTTTTCGGAAAACCAGTGTATGTGCATTATGTTACATAGTGCTTTATTACGCTGAAATAAGAAACAGGTTATACTTAAGTGTGTGCATACATGTATATGTATTCATGCTATATGTGATACTGTGTACTGATAGTTTGTGTGTAACTATAGGGTTGTAGGTGCAATTGTGCTGCCTTTGAAGTTAGTGGGACCTCTCACTTCTTTCTGTGCACAATTTCATTCTGAGTGACATCTTCAGTCCTTTGCTACAGCTGTTCATGTTATGCTGGGACAGAGTGCTGCAAGTTAATATAACTGGCTGCCTTTACATCAAGTATTGGAATGCTAAAAAATAAATGGCAAAGCAAATTGTTCTCAGTTTGTAAATACTTTTGACTTCTTCAAGCTCTTAAGATTAAAGGCTAAGCTGTTGAGGTCAGCAACGCTCACTATAATCACAGGGAAATCATATCAAAGGTCTATTGGATGAAGGCTTCTAGTTTTTAAGGGTATCATCCTTTGTAAAGACAAGGATCAGCTGAGGAATGTGCAACTTATGGGCTGCTGCCACAGGTATGATGAGGAAGATTAGGTTACAGCAGCCACAGTCTGCCCTTAACTGAAGGGAAAAATAAACTGCTGCTTTGAGAGTTAGCGTGGTCTGTGCCAGAAAGTTTGTAAAGATGCAGGAATGGAGTGTGTCAGCTTTCAGAGAGCAGGGACGGACACAGTAAGGTGCTAGAATGTGAGTGGTAGCCAATAAACTGAGGGCTTTGTAGATTAACCAGACAGATCATCTGTACTGCTTGTCAGCTTCAGTGTGCAGCGAGTGCTAAGGGAACCTAGCTTTTTGGTTGGTAAATGTAATTGATTCAGCTTGTCAGCAATATAGAATGGGCAAACATTTTTCCTATCAGTACCTATTAAACTGTAGGCATTGGTCAAATGAGTGTTATGTAAGTTCAAACTTCGTATTTCAGAGTCTGAAAATGAAGAATTTAGTAACTATCATCCTGTGGCAGATTAATAGTAGTGTTGCAGTTCCAGCTAGTGAGTGATGATGTCCTGGATTGTTTTTTCCATAATGCAAAGAAAATGTTATGGTTTCCTTTAGTAATGGGATTTTGGGGCAGGAGAACCTCATTCAGAACTGCTGTCTGCAGCACACAGATCGACACAAGTGGCAAAGAACTGGTGCAGCAGGGCTTGGAAGTAAGGCTGTCAGCTTAATACATTGTGTGAAAATTGGGGCCGAAGGTCAGCAATCTCCTGGTACACAAATCTCCCTCTGAGAATCTCATTTCATTCAGACTATCAGTTAGATTAGAAATACCCTAATTATCCCACTGAAATTAAATTACTTTATGTAAGGGTGATATAATGAACAACCATAAAGAAGCTATACAACCAATCATCCTATTAGTCACAGCAAGACTAGACTATACACTAAATGGCTCTGGTTTGATTATTGCGGGCTGGTCTGTGCCACATAAACTAGGGGAGTGGGGGGGGGGGGGGGGGAGAGACCTAAGGAAAGATTAGTTTTGATTTCTTTTCCCGTTTCACTGGAATAAATAGCCCAATGGTTCAGTTCACAGTGCCTGTCTTCCATGTGAAAAAAGGTGTATGCTAGATTGTCATAGGAAGCATACTGCAGTATGCTTCATGAATTAGAAAGTAATCAACCGGCTGACTTTCCCAGTCAAAACTTGAGAGCTGATTACTGGGTAACCATTAGAGAGAGTATGGAGGTGCTACTGGATGAGGATAGGCAACAGTTTTGAAAGAGCAGAAGACCTTCAGAAATCTGCTTTAACTGGATTTGCCTATTTTAATAGTGGTACTTTGGAGGCTCTGCTTAAATATGAAAGGATGGATTATCAATTCTTCCCAAAATCATAAAGATCTTAATGAAATGGCTGCTGTGAGCTGCTAGCACACTAAAGCTATCTGGATATATGAAACAGGCGTATTTATAGCTAGAATCAATTCAGGTGTAAATGTCAAATGACTATTTTAAAACACGGACATGAAAGAAACACAGGTATAGAGAGAGGTATCCTAGGAAACGGAACAAAAGTGGGGATGTCTCACTACTTTGATCTTGCAGTCTGTCGTTATCAGGCTAACTTTATGATGTGCTACAGGGCAGTGCTGCTTTGCTGAAGTTCCATCCTGCAGAGATGCAGGCTGGGTGTTGAAAGCCCTACGTGGTTTTCTAAATCACTCTACAGATTGGTTCATGAGATCTTTGTCGCCCAGAATAGATCATCTGTAATGGAATCTGCAAACTTAAGTTATTATTTTCTTCTCATGTTATCTGTCTATAGTATAATATAACATGTGGCAGTGCTGACCTGTGTATTTCACTGGGTCTTGCATGTGCCATGTGTTGTTCAGGGTTAGTAATGCAATAGAAAGGTGTTTAGGAAATGCAATAAGCCATCTGAATGCTGTCAATATCAGAGAAAAAAGAAGAAGAAGTGCATTCTACAACATTGAAGTTAAATGTTTTGGTTTTGTTCCAAAACTTTTCCAAATGTTTGGGAAGGAATGTAGGAAATATATTTGTGCTGATCAGAATCAGAAAGTGTAATTTGAATCACCAGTCAAGAGCATTGCTCATCACAAGCTCTATCTCTTCAGCTCAGCTTCTAACAAACAGGTAGGCATGGAATACCTACTGAAATAGCTTATTTTTAGCTCTTTTCCTGCCTTTTGTTACAAAAATAAAATATTTTGGACATCTTGCCATTCTGGGGAGTTTAACATTTTCAATGAAGAGAGTGAAATGCGAAGATCGAAGTGAAATAAAGTCAGTGTCAGTGGATAGTGATGAACTTGTGCGGGAATATTAAGCCTGCTATAGCTGACCATAGGTGACTTATATTCATATCTGAGGATAATTAGGATTATTAAACAAGAACATTCGTTGAAACTTTATTATGTTGGTGTTTTTGATTTTAAGGACAGGGACTTAGTTGGAGCTAATAAGCAGGACTTCAGTCTCTGAGTTTGAAGGAAGCAGAGTTTCCACTATTACTATAAGCAGAAGTTAATTCTGTTTCCATAGATTGCTTACCTGAACACCTATTGAAAGTCTTCCATTCTGCATATTCTGTAATTTTTGTATGATTTTTGGGGGGATGGGCTTTGAAGAGAGGGATGAGAAGTTAATTTGGAGCCAAGTGGTGAATGGCTATACCTTTAAAAATAATGGTTGATTTTCTGTTTTTGGAGCGGGGAGGGAGGGAAATAACACTGTCACCAGAGTAAGTAAATCGCTATGTGTGATCCTGAAACTTTCAGTGGGTATTCACTGAATATTAGCCTTCAATTCCATCAGAGTGGTCAGAGCCCTCTTAAGATCATAGGCTGTCTTACAAAAAAATAAAGCGTGTTCTTAGTTGTGTGTTATTTCCTAAATGATCTACTTAATGTAGATATCCTATACAATCCGTTGGAAAAAGGGTGGTGGGAAGGGACTTGTGCCTGGAACGGTGTGTGAGGTACCCCTGTGCACTGTTTATCACAGTGTGGCAAAGCCAGATCAAGGCAACAACATAAAATAATGAAATGGATGACTGTTAAGCATCAGCTGGGTAGGTGAGATGCTTTAGAAAGACAGAAGCATTTAATGGTGCAGCCTAAAACCTTTCATAAGTGCATATGTTTATGTAATAAGCTATTTTAAAGAAAAACTTTAGGGAAAAAAGACTGAGAAGTTGCAATGCTTCCAGTGTATAATGAAAACATATGCTGGACCACAATTACTTGCACTTAAAGCATCTGAGATAAGCATGTGCTGAGTTCTACCTTTCGAACTGACACTTTGGTTGCCATATTTAAGTACAGATCTGAAGTCTTACTGGCCTAACAGTGGTGTAAAGGATGGCTTGTGTTTATACCTTCAGGCCTTGTATAGGTTTAAATCATATAAGCTCTCCTATGCCGATCACTGAGAAGAATAGTTTGTATTTAAGCCTTGATATAATTTAGTTTAATTGTTCCTGTGCATCTGTGACAATGTGTCTTGCTTGCAGTGTAGTGGAAACATGAGTTTCTTTATACATCAGCATCCAAGCAGAGATTTCTATTTAATTTGTTTGCTAGCGGCTTTTCATTGCCAAGCAAAGCAATTAGACATTCCTCATGCTTCTTTTCTAGGCATCTTTTGTAGTTTGTTGCTTGGTCTTCTGGTTGTGGTTTATTTCAGAATGGTATCAGAGTTTTGGGTTTCTGGTAAAAAGGTTTTAACTTAAGGTGTTTTTGCTTGGTAACTCAGGTTGTCTTCTCTGTCCCATGTGGTAAACCTGGGGTACTTTAAGCCCCTAGAAGGAAGTAGTATTCTATTTAATTTCACTAGAAACCTCTTTACAATTAGGAGATGTTTACTTTAAATGGCAAGAACTATTTTTTTTTCTCAAATCCTGTGAGATTTATACTGAACTTCAGGTGTAACTGTCTTTCTAACTAACCGGTTTCCATTGCTGGGATCAACTTGTGACAGCACCAGCTCAGGGAATAGGACAACTTGTTTGGCATAACAACTTTGAAATACAGAAAAACCTGAAGAAAAGCCAAATGTTTACCTGGTAGTAAAACTAGAAAGTAATTGGTGCAAGATGCTGCAGAAATGCAGTATCTGCAGCTTTAAAGAGGGAGCAGACAAATTCATGGGGAACAGAGGCTGAAGAGTTTAAGCAGAGATGTTCCCTACAAGTATGCCTAAAATGGTGGTTGGGAAGCAGGGAAGTGGAGATGGAAAGGAAGACAAACCACAGGAGATGTGGTCAAGGTATCCTCCTCTTGTGATTTCTCACCTTCTCTGTGAGAGACAGGCTGCTGTTCAGGGTTTCTCTGACCTTGCAGAACATCTTGTGTATTCTGAAGAGATAAAGCTGTATAATGCTGTCTGTTTATGCAAGCCTTGTCCTTGCTGTCTGAGCACCAGCCCTATCTAATTGCTTGCTTCCTTCTTCCCTGTGTGCTCTGATACATCAGAGGCAGGAGAATTCAAGTAGCTTCCTCAGTTCATGGACATGTATGTGAACTTTCCCTCCTAATGAGGGCAGGAGAACCTCCTGAGGATGTGGAAACTGATCTCCTTGTTTTATCAGTGCGTTCTAGAGTAAACCTGAACAGAAGAACAAGCCCCAGCTCTGCAAAAAGAGGAGGAGTGGGAACTACATGAAGTTTATTATGCCCCATCAAGTCTGCCAAGTCTAATCTGCCATTACAGAGAGAAAGCTGGCTGTGAAATGGTTGGGATTGACTGACAACATTTAGCTAACCACTGAGAATGATTTAGTCTTTGTAGTACAATTCACGTCTTCCCATCACGTCTCCGTAGCATTTTCAAAGGAATTTAATTATGAGTGATGAACACCAGCTTCATGGCTGTGCTTTTCACTGTAATACTGTCACTGATTTCTTTTCATCTGGACTTGTCACTAGTGTTAGCAACAGTCCCAGGTTTGCACCAAGCTGAAATTTGTAAAACTAATGGTGTTTGGAGGAAGAGGGGAGGAAAATCAAGAGGCTTAGCTGTTTTTTGTTAGTTTGTTTTGTAAAAACACCTTTTGCTGATCTTTGTGAAGGTGGTGTTCTGTGCATGTGCTACAGGTGTACAAGAGTCGTATCTTTCTATGACAAGAGAAACTGAGATCATGAGGTACTGCTAAAAGCAACAACTGATCCTCATTTCAGCAGGGACAGGTTTCTAAACAGGCCAGCAGGTAGAAAAACAAATTTGTGTGATACAATTTCCCCCTTACCAACAGCTTTTAAAGTGAGGAATGTCTCATCAATAGCAGGAAAAGTGGGAGACTGTTGAAAATCATACAGACGGGGGTAAAATAAGCATATAGAAACTACTGCTATTACTATATTACTGCACTGTCATGCGTTGTTATATTCTTCTGTGTGCTCAAAAGAAACTGACAACTCCTTTTCCCTCCAGTCCCTACATGTTGGCATTTGCTTGCCTTTCCTGATGCTAATTTTATACTGAAGCTGAGGTGACCTTTATGTGTGCTGCTCTTTCAGGTGTTGTCAGACTTTTGCCCACACAGTGATAATCATGTGCCTTACTAATGAAAGAAAGTGGCAGGGACTAATTTCTGTTACCCTTTTAAATTGTTTGTTTGTTTGAAAACTATGCTAATAAAAACGGAAACTATTTGTTGGTCGCTTCTGAATTGAGCAGCATCAATTTCAACAGCAACCTTGCATTGGCCAGTGATAGCCAAAGAAGGTGACAGTGGACTTGAAGTGCAAGGCAGAGGGCTGAGATTTCTTCCCTGTTTACAGAGATAACAATTCCCATCATTTTCACTTTTGTCTGCAGTTACAGTTGTGCATGTAAGAAAGACAATGTTTTACCTGGTGGGTAGGCTTCTGCTCAGCCAGGTGAGTAAGGCCCAGTCATTGTCATAACTCATGAATGTAAGAGCATCTGAATCAGAATCCTTGCTGTCAGGAAAGGGTTTCTTCCTAAAAATGCAAGCCAAAAATTATAATTAAAAGTTGGAGAAGAAATATAGCTGACGGCAAATGGGAGTTTGACATACAGGGACAAGCTGTCTCTGTGGTACGGCTCACGTGGCCGTGCATCTTTTGAGTCCAGCAGCACGCTCTGCTCTTATGCAATGTGCTGATAGCGTTTGTAATCTTAACTGGGAGAGGAAATGTAGAAGCAGTAACAGTAACCAAAGTCTTGGGCCTCCTGCCTTTGATCTTAGCCACCTGAATGAAATGTTTGACTTAAGTGCATTTGTTATATTGCCAGTGCCATCGCTCTTAAAAGACCCAGGGTTTTTGCTTTCTTTGTGAACAAAGCTGCCCGTTTTAGCTGCTGAAAGATGATGCAGGTCAAATGAAGAACGGCTGAGATTATTCCATCATAAGTGTGGGTGTCTGCTCAGAGATAGTGAGGCCTCCATCCACAGGCTGAAGCACCAGGCTGCTCTGCTTCCCACTTCCCTCGTGTGCTTCATTTGGTGCATGTTTAATTCTGCTGAAGTGGAGAGCTACTGCAAGTCCACGCCAGGGACTTGCAGGAGGCATCGTAAGGCTTTGAGCCTGATTGGTGCCTGTGCTTTGGTACTGGAAGACAAGGCATGACAGTGTTCTTTCTGTACAGCTACAAAATGTAGTATGCTCACTGCCTGTAGGTGAGTCTTACTAAAAAGAAAGAAAAGATGGGGAGGCTGGAAGGGAAAGTTGTTTCCAGCATTGTCCGTTCATCAATCCTTGTCCATCCTTCTGTTCCCTCCCCGAATCAGCACTGTCCCCTCCCTGCCCACCTGGCACCAGATGCGCTGTCAGGCACTGCTGTGTGTCCCAGGTCCTCCGAGTGGCAGAATGCAAAATCTCAGGTGACGTTCACCTGGAAGCGCTTAGCCCTCAACAGCTGCAGCCCCTTGATTGCCTTGCCCGCCTCGGCGGCTCCGTGCCGCCGCCATATCAATTGCTTGTCAATTCGGCTTAGCTGTGACTTTGACTGACTGGAATGAGGGAAGTGGGAGTGGGGTGTAGGCGAATGGTTAAAATTAATTGCTACATAAGAAAAAATTGAAAGATAATTATTCCTGCTTTCCTGTCAGTGCTCGAGGGTAGATGACCTCATTAACTTGCAGCTTGTACACAATTCAATTACTAGGAGATGGAAAATACATTTTTAATTACCTTGGTGGCTTGTGCTCCATTCATCTCCATTTGCATGGCTGTGTTTTTTTTTTTTTTACTGTTGTGTTCTGAAGAAGTAGTGTGGTCTCACTAAGGCTACCATAAGAACTTGCTCCTTGCTACAATTATTCCTGTGTGAGGTAGGATATGAAATGTGAGGGGTTTAACCCTTCGGTGCCAAGTGAATTGGGAGGTCCTGTGGTGGCACTGACATCGCTTTAGCTAGCTTGGCTCTTCAGAAAGTCTGAAGCTGATGGCACTGAATTAGTAAGCAGAGTAACTTTCTTCCTTTGAGCATTTTGTTGCCGTGTATTTTAAGAAAGCATTAAATTGGTGCATAATAAACAGATCACCTGGATAGACAAATATCATATCAATGTATGTCGTGGGAAAGGATTCTTTTGTAATTTCTAAAAGCCTATTGTGGCATTTACTGAATTAATGATGACTTAATTGTTTTAAATACATAGTTAGACAATGATGTTAATGCATGAGTTTTTAAAGCTGTCAGCTGTGTTGAAGTGCACAATACACGTGGAAAGAATATTTGTTCATTACTAGCCATTTAATTTAAAACTATTGCAGCACTGAAGCTCAGAGCTGAGGAATTTGTGACTCGCTGTGCAGGCTTTTTCTATCAGTAGGAACAGGACATTTGGTACAGTCTGTATTTGGTCACTTTGGTGCTCTCTGCAAAAGGAATTTGGGGGCAGTAAAGTAGGTACTCTTGAACTATTCATAGAAGCTTTGTCATGAAGCTAGCAGTCCTATTCAAGGACCAAGAGAAGGCACTTAAGGGCTCTTTAACAGCTATTACTTTTTTAGTAATCTGTAATGATTTTGTTAGGTTTGTAGACCTGATGCTGCTGAAACAGAAGCATTTTAGAAACATAGCCTGGAAGTGGAAGTGAATGTGAATTGGACACAACATGAATAAAATGGTTGGCGGAAATCAACAGCAACTTGGTTCACTTGGAATATACTCTATCTTACTTCTCATCTGTTTCCCTTTATGATTTAATTATTAAATTAGTATCTGTTGGTCGAAAAAGAAATGGTTATCAGAAATATTTATAGGGTTTCTGTGACTGGCTGGCCTGCCAAGGCTATGAGATATGTGATCACGGCAGAATTTTTTATGGTGTTCTAACAGTGCTACCATTAAGGGGAAATGAATATAAATGGAACCATAATAATTGGAAACTGACTTAAATGTGACATTTGGGCCAACATCGGTGATTCTGTAGTGTTAATACATTTTCAAATGACACACAAGCAAAACCTTTTAGGATATAGTGAGAGAGATTGGTTCAACTGGAGTTTCTTTGTGGGTTTGTTGGTGTTTTTTTTGGTGTGTGTGTGTGTGTGTGTGTGTTAAGGAGCTGCTGCCCTAAGTGTTGACAGCAGGGCAAAACTCTTTCTGCAACCTTGGTTCTGTCCTCCACCACCTACAAACAAATGACAGCTGTACTATTTGCCAGTGATGGATCCTATTGTGACGGTTAGGTTAGGATTATTCTTTTTTACTGTTTGAGAGGGAGCTTCTCCTGTCTGAGCAGTTCTTTTTAAAGCAAGTTTGTGAAGGATGACTGCAATTTCAGGCTTCTGCTGTTGTACGCACATAGAAGTCTCAGTTCCACAGTATCTCGTTCTATAGGCTGGTGTGGCTTTGTGGAACAGCGTTGTTTTGTGTTACATGGTGCAGCACTGGGCTGAAAATGGTTGGGTGATGGAAGATGCTCTTCTCAGTTTACAGAATGGATACGAGGGGAAGCAGAACCTAGCCAACAAACCCCATGTATGTGAAGTAAACTTCCTTTGGATTAATTCAGTAATAGGAGCATAGTAGTAGGAGAATACACCTAGGGGTCTTACACCTACAGCTGAAAGGATGTCATGTCAGTAATTCCTCCACCTACAGACACACTGGGAGGATGAAGATGCAGACACAAGTTCCCAGCTAGGTGGAGAAAGTTCTGGGAGTCCTAGCAACATCCTGGACATTTATTTCCAGCCTTGTAAGGCTGTAGTCTCTGTCTACAGGCACTGATCCTTGCTGTTGAAAAGTCAGACAAGGAAGTACAGTGGACTCTCTGTTTTAAGTTAGAAAAAGATTAAAAACATCTGTGTAAAAGAAAAGTTTAAAGTTAGAACTCCAGGGCTGTTGTAAAACATTCTGACCTTATGGAAGGGACTTCTAGTTCAGTGTTCAGTTTCTCTGACCACACAGTAGTACTGACTTGTGGGAAACAAACAGTGACTTGCTTTCTTGCAAAAATCCCTGTTGATGTAGCTTGTTGGCCTATTTCCAAAAGAGATTTGCACATGCTGGTTGTTAAGAGCGTATTTCCTTTAATCCTCTTCTGCCTCTCCTAGTTGGAGAATTGTTTGCAGGTCTCTTCAGTTTTTCCACCCTTTTTAATTATAATCAAAATACACTTACTCCCAAAGTAATATAGCATTCATTTCTGATATCAATATACAGTGTTATCCTATTACTACTTCATTACAGTAGGTAGACTGAAGTCTCACTAAACGTGCAGTTTAAGGTTCTCAAAATCTTCAGTAAGTCAAGGCTGATCATCAACTGCAGAGCCCAGTTATCTCTTACACTGAGAAAGGATTCATTGGAGGGACTGAAAAAGAAAACACCCCAAACCACCACAACTACACATTAAGTAAAGGAATGGGCTTCTTTGTGAAATGTTTCACACATAATCTGACTAATTAACATAATAAATTGCTGGGAGCCCTATTGGAATATCATATAATTAAAGAAATTCCATACGGGCCACATAAGTTAATGTTTTCTTCTTGGAAAATTGTGTGCCTTGGCAAATAAAATATTCAGAGGATTAACTGTATTAAAAAAAAATGGCTTTGTGTAATTATTCTCTCTTGTAATTTGAAATAGACATAATTACATTTCCTAAATATGAAAGGAAAATAAGTGTGATCTATAGAGAACAGACAACACCACTGAGACAAGTCTGTCTTTGTTTCCTGACCCATTAAGTGACAATTATGATACTTGTGTTAAACATCTTAGAAGTGGCGTGAACTTGCCATAACTCTTCACTTTTTCTGCTTGAAAAGATCATAATAGGAAAAGCTTTTGCTCTCCCTTTTTTTTTTTAAATGGAGTTCAGATTATTGCTTGTGCCACGCAAAAAGTTCACAGAAAAATGTCAGTGCACCAAGTACTATTTTCATCACATACATGAATTAAAGAAATGCTCTTTTTGCAACTCCAAAACATCATAGCCGGTTGGAACAGACTATTGTAAACCTCCATAGGACATGTGTACACTGCACTGGTAAGTGCCTGTGCCTCTTCAGGGGAAAACACAGATGTAGCTTGCTGATGTCAAATGTCTTCAAGCACTTTTACTTGATTCACATTACTGTCGCAAGTTGTGAGTGTACCTCTTGAGTTTTCTAGCTTATTTTCTTCTAAGTTAAATAATTACCAGACATGTAACTTGAAAAAAATACATATTTTTCATTATCTAGTCGAAATTATTTCCTAACTTTTGATATGTTTCCGGAGAGTTATAACCCCTCATCTCACAATCCACTCCATGTACGGGGTGTGTGTGTGTGAGCTGGATGATGCACTCAGTTTACAGTGTTCCCTTACTGGTTATGTTGTTCATTCTGTATTATAGACAGGATCACTTAAAACACACCTATTCACTTATTCTTAGACAGAAACCATACATTTCAGCCTCTGTATAGGATTTGTGAATCACTTGTAGTTTGTTTTTATGAGGAAATTATAGAGGTAAGCTGTACTTGTATGCCTTAGCTAGGCAGTTAATGAGAATATCATTATGATTTGATTTTATTGATGGGAAGGGAAGTACTTTCTTCTTTAATTATCTTTCTGGAATCCTTCAGTGAGATGTGGTAGTTCATACACTCCCTCAGCTTGCTCTGCCAGTGACTCTGGAGGCATCTGAGTACATGTGTTGCTCCATCACCATGAACATTTCAGTGCTCCTGTGTATTTGACAGGGAACCATTTATCTGCTGTAAACATGAACGCGGTTTTCTAGTTGGATGTTTCAAAACAATTTTTCATTTCTAAACTTGCTTTCAGTTCAGAGGTTCTGTTTAATAGTTAATATATGACATAACAGAAGGGCCTGTATACAGACTGTGTTTAGCACTGTTGCAGTATTATTTCTCCTTGCGTTATTTTGGCTCATGGACTTTGAGAAAGGCCAGTGGAAAACTCTCCTGCTGTTGGTCTACTATCTGCAGTTACAGAATTTCATTGACACACGGTTCTATTTCTGCTAATTTCTTATCTCTACCTGTAAAATGTTGCAGGACCTTTCAATTTGCAGCAGCTTTGGCTATTTCTGCAGAAACACCTCTGCAGTCTGCTGATGCTGCTTCTCTTACTGCATGCATTATATCTATAAGCAGCTTAAATAGTGAGAAGTGTTGAGAGTTGCCTTCTTTGCTTCTTGAGCTGTCTGTTTTGCAGATTCCTCTTGTTGCAATCATGATTTTTTTATCTTGCTTTCCAACATTTCAAGTTCAGTTTTATTACCACTGTTTTAAATACATTTTTACTTCTTTGGAGTGACTTAAGTTCCTCAACTTCTCCCATTCTGAGCTATTTCTGACTTCAGTCTTCACAACCAAGAAATCACTTTCCTTAAAATATTACTGTAGCTTACAATTACATGCTATTAAGTTCTTCAGCTTTGACCATCATTGCTGTTGATCTCATGCCTATTCTCAACCAGTCCTTCCATGTTTGCATGACAGCAATTCCAAGATGCTACCAACTTCCTACTGTTAAATGGTTTGCTCAGTATCTGTGGTGAAGCAACTGGTGATAAACCAGGTATTTGATTCCTAACCTGTTTTATAACGAGACATTCGAGGAGTTTTCCTTTCTTTCTGCTCCCTCTACCCCAGTATTTTGTCTTAATGCTCTTTGCTGACCTACAGGCTCCAGATACCTTTCCAATTCTTTGCTCTTTACAATTTTCTGTATACAAAGAGTCTCTAAATATCATTTGAGGAATGGCAATCATATTCAAATGGCCCATTTTTCTCATTGTCTTGTTCCAAAAGCGATAATTTAAATTATTAATAATTAACAATTACTACTTTACTAACTTAATTAACTTTGCTGTTCAGATGAGCTTGGTATAAAGATAACTACACACTCTGGAATTGCATATCCAGATGCCAACTTTCAGAAGAATAATTCTAGACCTCGCATATAGGATCACTGTAGTCCTGAACTTTGGTTATCAGTGTGGGTTGTGTAATAGGATGGCATTTTAATTGATTGAATTATTTTTTTAAGTTTTATTTTGTGACAAATGGTGCTCTTGCCTTGTGCTGCCTCCCAGGCTGAGTGCAAGCTGTGGCCCAAGCCCCATTGCCCTTGCCTTGGTTAGGTGCTGTTGACCAGAGACATCTCAGTGCTATGTGTGGTATGGCTCCTGACTGCTGAGCATCAGGAGGCACTCTGCCTTGATGCTTCATTTAAATAATAGAGAGGTGGGAAAGGACCTCTGGAAGTCATTTACTCCAGCCTTGTGCTGAAGACTCAGCATAACACCAAAGTTGTGACTGGTCACATGGGGTTTTGTGCAGCTGTTTTTGTCAAACCAGCAAAAAGGAGACAGTATGGTCTCTCTGGGGACTTGATACACTCTGGTTATCCACGAGGCCACCACTTCTTGCTCTAGACTCTTCTTAGGGCTGTATGTCACCTGTGTCTGTGTGTAATCAAGTGGCTGAGCATCCCTCAGGGCTTCCATTCTGGGGACAAGGATTTGGTGTGGGAGGTCCCCCATGTTCAGATGCTGCTGAAGTCCCAGGGGATTTCTGATTCTATTGCACTGCTGCTCAGGCCGGATCCTCCAGGCTGCAGTTTTTGATTGGCTTGGCAGTTGTATATATTTTTAAATACCACCTCTTTTATTTGCCTTCGCTTTGTCTGTTCGGCGCCTTTCTAATCCTCTTCTGAGAACTGGCATGTGCAGTGCTTTGAGGCATAGGAAGAAGCTTCGAGCCATTTGTTCTCTTACTAAAACAAATGACGTGATGGAAAAATAACACAGCAGCATGAAAGAAGTGAGAGGAGGTGGAGGGGAAGGGAAGAAGAGCTCCTGATACTGAGTGGTGCTGGGCAAGCCTAAAGGCCTGATGTCTGCCTGTGCGCCGGCTCCAGCCCTGCCTTTCTGCAGGAGGGCTCACGTTGCTCCCTCTCTTCTCTGTGGCTGGCCTCTTGGCTCGGGATGTTTCCTGTCCTCTCTATTTCAAAGCTTTGTGGTAAATAATCAATTCAAACCAGCACCAACTCTCTCTTTCTGTAATTCTGAAAACCCATTAAATTATATTGTTGGGGGAAAACAATAGTTGTGCTAATCATGCTCTGTGCATGTGCATCTTAATTTCCCCGGAGACCTGAATATGAATTTTTACTAACATGTTAATTTTGTGTGTTAATCAGTAGCTGTAGGCTGAATGAATGGATTGACTATGTAAAACTGTTTGATATTGAAACAACTCCTTTTGACCCCCTCAAATTGGCTTCATTCCCCTAAAGACGGTTAAAGTTAATTAAGCACTCAATAGGTTTATGGTGTTTAAATTAAAATATATCACTCCTCATTGTGTAGTCACAGAGCGAGGACGGCGCTTTTCACGGCCCCTCCCCGGGCCGCCCGCCCGGCTGCTGCCCTCACCGCGTCGGGCGCCGCCGCACGCCGCCAGGGGGCGCTATAACGCTGTGCTGTGCGCTGCCCTGCGGGATGCGGCGGGGCCAGGGCCGCCCCCCCCATCACCTACCCCCCTTCCTTCGCCTTCACTCCCCCCCCCCTTTCCAATTAAAGGCAATGCCGAAGCCCTGGGATATGTGTTTACTGAGAAATAACTGAAATTATGCATGAAAAAAATATATAAAATAACACTTAACTCTTGCCTTTAAAAAGACGCGCTTGAAAGCAGTAGCAATTGACGCACGCCTTTCCCCCCCGGGCCCTCTTTAGCGGGCTGCTGGTGGCTGGGGGTAGCGATCCAGCTCTTCCCAAGCCGTGACAGTCGCGTTAAGATTCCCAAAAAGAATTGTATAATAGGTAGAGTGCAAAGAAATGAGATAATGGTAACTCTCAGAGGAATACATGCTTTAAATTAAAAAGCCGCAGTGCTGCTGCTGTGAGCATTACATTAATGCTTGTGTGACACAATCCTTACAGCTCTTTCTTTTTCCTTAGCTGCTTGCTTTGCTCTGCAAAGTGAGCACTAGTCATGGCCCTGACATGGCCAGAGCAAGGCACGAGCCCCTGTTTGCTCAGTAAACACAGGGCTACAGAGTGCCTTTGGCAGGTTTGTTTAGCTGGAGGCTTGCAGTTCAATAGAGCTCTTCTGTCTGTTTCAAAAACACAAAGTGCACAACTAATAGGATATGCATCCCATTTGCTACAAGTGTAGTGATGCTTGCTGGCATTAAAAGAGTTCAGAGGCAGGAGCAGAGTGTGGGTTAGAACAGAAGTTAGCGTTGCCTTGTTGAAAGCTCACTATCTTCTGTGGGCAGTGCTTGATTGGTGTTACTGGAGACAAGCCATCATGAGGTGCAAGTCTGTGTTTCATCAGTCCCATGTGAATCATCTTCTGGTGGTTCTAGAAGCTCAAAGACTCAGAGGGAGAAATAGAGATGTTTTAAAGGCACTAGGAGGGGAAGGTCTGTCCTCCAGGACAAGATACAGGTTGTATTCTTATCTTAGGTCAATACTTCAGCTTGTACTGGAGTATGTCCTGGTCACTGATACCATACCCTTTGGTCAGATATCTGTGGTTGCATAACTATATCTGGCACCAAAGGAGGTGTCTTGATCTGCCAAAGGGACATGATGGGCATCCCTTTGGTAATGAAGATCAGAGTATTGACCACAATGTCCTTAGGCCATTTATCTATCACCAAGGGGACTACTGAACCTTCCACCTCCAACAATCTCCCCTGAGATGCAAGTAGGCCACACCACTTGGGTCCAACCTGCACCTTCCAGGGCCACTTTATCTTATAGACTCCTGGTTCTAAATTCTCAGGGGCAGATAATTTTCATTATCAATTTGGGGTCTTACCAGATTATCGGTATTATGCCTGTAATTTGGATCCTAAGTGGGAAAGTCCATATTGTTTGTAGCATTTTTAGGGCACTGGGTCTGCCATCTTGAGGTCTTTCATTCAGGTCCCACAGGGTTTCATATAGTCTCTTCGTCCACCCCTGCAGGGATGGGAGTCTGTCTTCAGGGCAGCCTTGAGGATACCACTATAGCGTTCAATTAGGCCTGCCCCAGTTGGATTATATAATGGGTGGAATTGCCATTTGATGTTGTACCTTAGCAGTAGCATCTCTTACCCACAGCTAACCTGACACTTGCCTCAGATGGTTAATGAGGGGTTCAGGCTGTGATTAACAGTTTCCCATACACTTTCCAAACCAGGGTTAATATCGTACCTTCTGTACTCATAGTATGAGAGAAACTCCCCAGTCTTGGCTGGACTGCGTGCATATAGTTTGACAGGACAAACAGCAACTCGTGGCTAAGCTAAAGGTTAGATGGGTATTTGCCCCAACTAATTCTGCCCTTTTCTGTGCAGCACATAGAGGAGAGCATTGTGTCTTTTAGTAGCTGACAAGTACCATCTCTACTGCACAACTTCTTTTCTGCAGTAAAATGTTTCCCAGTGCTTTAGGAACATAGTTCATGTTTTTCCCATCTGTGCAAGCCTGGCCTACTGAATCTACTGCTGGGCAGCTGAGCCAGAGGCAGGGCTCCTGCCTCTTCCCCAGTGAGAGCTGTGTGATGACTCCATGCCGCCTTTGCTGCTCTCCAGTAAACAGAGCTAACATTTATGCTGGCTGGTGACAGGAGAGGCAGAGGTCTGGCCTGCTATGAAATGCTGCTTCCTGGTGAAACTTGGAGCGCACGCTGATAGCTGTCACCAAGAAGGCAAGCAAGGTTTCTATGTGGTCAGTTTACACTGTAGCCCTCAGAGGGCTGAGAAACGTGCTCTGCAGCTCTGGAGGAGGCTCAAAGAATGAGTAGAAAGGATGTATTGCAGTAGACTGATGAAGTGTCTTTATTTCTTACATAGATTCATTTGTGATTTTTATCTATAGTGGAGATTTTATGCACTGGGTAGCTATGCAAATGATGCAGACAACTTAGAGGTGAGGTTAAGTAATGCCATATAATGTGTGTTGTTTTATTCCCCCCAGTAGCGTTGCTTGAAGTCAGGACAGCAGCACTGGCACAGGTGATGATGGATACATGCTTTGCTTCTGTTCTCAGGGAGTTCATGCTCTTCAGCTCTGCCCATTATAACTGAGGCAGGAAGTCAAAGCTATGCAAGGCTGTTTCTTTGTTTTCTGTCTCTCTTTAACAGCACATAGTTGACTTGCCAAATGTTTTCATGTGCGTGTGCTCAGCGTCTTGTTTTGCACACTGTATGACTTGGTCCTGGTAGAGAAAGGTGTGAGAACTCAGTGCTTACCAGGTGGCCAGACGGCTTCAGAGAGACACACAAATGACCTAAAAATAGCCTAAGAAATGTTGTATGCAGTGAGAATAGGAACAAAGATTGTTGGTTTGTTTTTCCTTCTTTTGAATCTTGCTATATAAAAGAGAGTGTTAAGTACAAACATTGGTTATTTTAATCTCTTTAAGTCTGTGTCTAATTCAATAAAAGGGCAATCTGACAGCAGAGAGGTGGAGCACTGCACGCAGAGCTACCAAAGACAGAGTGCAGAAATCCAGTTTGCAGACACTGGTCCAGAGCAGCTGATTTGGTCCACCTTGTGGCCCAGGAAATGCGTTGAGCTGCTTACATGCAGATTTTGAATTGCTGACGTTCCACCCAATAAACGTTTGTAAACCCTTTTACCTTCAGAATTGTTTCCTAAATTTGTTCAACACATGTGGTTGGTTTGTTTCCACATTTTGAATCTTCTATGCGTTTGTCAAGGAGCAATAATACGTTCACTGAATTGTGGGGTGCTAATGTGCTGAGAGAACTTTTCCTCTCACCACAACACTTGGACCCCGTGGTCATCACTCTACTCCCATGGGATTGATGTCAGTTTTCTGTGCTGCTGCTGAGGCCAGAAGTGGACTCAACCGCTTTCAGTTCAGATGTCCCTCCATGCAGCAAGTGAAGGAAACAGGCTTTCCTCTTGCAAGGATCATTCTAGGTAGTTAGGAACTGTCCTAGCAATACAGAACTCGCTGACTTTTATTTTCAGTCTGATTCAGCTATCCTTTAAAAATGTTGAAAGAGAGCAGAAGATGATTGGCAGCACCTTAGGGGAAAAAGGCGTGTGTAATTCAATAGCAGATTTTATTTATTCTTCTTTTTATAAATCTGGTTTTCTTTTGTAACCTGTCCGTGAGCAGTTTTTCACCCATTGGTCTCTTGAGTGTTTTGCTGCTGGCCCATATCTTCCTTGTGTCCCCTGGCTTATTCTGTTCTGATCAAACATGACTTGTAATTTAGAAGAAAATTATGTAAATGAATATGTTAAGTCTTTACCAGGGCATTGCAAACTTCCATTTTTAAAGGTCAGCTTAAAGAAAACGTAATCTTTTTGATGTTGTACTTTTGGGGTGATTTTAATTGGCAGGGTGGTCGGGGGGGGGGAGGGCACGCTGATGATGGTGATGATATTTAGCAGATAGCAGCATGAACTATAATGAGTAAAAGGATAATACGTTTTTTGAATACCATCAGTTTCTACTCTAAATCTCAGGATAAACTGATTTAGAATGGTATGGAACTTAGCAGTTTAGGGTCTATTAATAATAAAGGCGTATTGCTGTAGGTACTGTTTGACATAAGATGTAGCCTGGAATGAGCTGCGGCCAGCAAGGAGAATGTGCTACTTCAGTCCTGTGGCAAAATGTGTTCCCTTTGTGGTCTGAACGAGCACCTCTTTTTTTCCTTTGGCTGTGAGTTTCATATTGCTGCTGATGGTCAGGCTGGCTGCTGCTGTTGATGTCCAGACAGAAGGGGGGAAATACGTTGTTACTGAACTTGTCTTGTTCTATTGCATCTCTGCTGGTAGTACCCAAGCACTAACCTGCACTGACGTACCTTTACTTTTCACAATTACACTGTTACATTTTTACCATGATCATTTTCCTTTGCAAGGGATCAGAATTTTGTTTGCTAGGACGTAATGGATTTTTCAGGTAACGGGGGCTCGCTTGAAAGCTGTGAGGAACTGTGATTTTTGGACTGAATTGCCTTTGAAAGATCGTTTCCAACACCACTCTTTGCTGCCTGCCATCTGCTCTGAGGGCTGTTTCTTTTTTCAGCTCAGAAGCGCTGCCAATTTGGCCCCTCTCCCTCGGGGTGCCGGGAGGAAGAGCTTCTCCCCAGCTGTTGCCGAAGGGAATTCCCTGCGACTCTTAAATGTCCCAGGGAGAGGTAAAAGCAGTACGAAGCCTGACAGGGGACGTCGCTGGGCAGGAGTGTGCTCAGTGAACTCAGTCCAGCTCAGGTCAGAATAGCTGTCACTGCTGGGCTGAGCTGTGCAGCTGAAAATGTTGGTCCTGAGTGTGAGAGGCAGACTCAGAGCATTCTGTGAACTCATCCCCTCCCCTGGTTCTGGCAGAGCAAGGTGTGGGACACAGAGAAAATGGGGGCTGAGTCTTGGGATAGATTTGGATGCTGTGGTCGCTCAACATAAAGCACTAATTCTTTCAGATTCATGCCAAAAGTGACAGCAAGACTTCTTAAATGAAGTATTTTACTTCTGCCTTGCCAGCTTGGTGTGTTACACATCTAAACTGACAGTGGCCAGATTCCCCAGAACTTTGTATTTGGGCAGCTCCCTGCTGCAAGGGAAGCAAGAGATCCTTTCTTTTTTCCCAGGTAGGATCTGTTGTTGTTTTGTTTTGCTGTCAGAAAGAGTATTAGATTCTTAAAATGAGTCCATTGGTTGCTATCCTCCTGTTAGCTTGATAGGAATAATAACAGGCCCAATGAATTCTTAAACTGTCAGCAACGTTTGTTTTTCTTTAGGCCAAACCTTGTATCTTGAATTTTATATTCCAGCACAGTTTTTCCATTGCTAACATGCATGTTATGGCTCCTACTTCTGTAACCCTGCTAGGGATCTCCATCTGTGTAACCGTAACATTTGGTCCTGGGCTTATCAGCTTCTGTCTGCTGTTGCTTTAGTGCCTGCTGTCTCTCAAGCGCAGGGTTTTAGGCAGATGCTCCTCCTGCTCTTTGACGCAGGACTGTGTCATCATGCAGAAAGTTGGGGAAGGCAATGCTTTTATAATTTCCAAGTTGCCCCGAATCAATGCCTGCACCACTTGTGAAAGGAGGAGGTGCTGGTCCCAGGGACAGGAAACTTTCAGATGCTGTCACTGTTATCCCACCTGCAGTCACTTCTGTTTTTAAATGGTGCCTAAGCTGGGAGCTGGCCCACATCTTTGTTGGTACAAAATTGAGTACAGGTACATGGCCTATCTGAGTTCTTTGGGTGCTGCAGCATGCTTGTAATTAATGCAAACGCTGCTGGGAGATTATTCCAGCAAAGGCTGTGCCAGATTATGGAGAGAAGCGCAATCAGAGCATCCAGGAACTCCTGAGCTACCAGATCAACTCAGAGCAGCTACTGACTCTCTTATCAAATGAATTGCTTCACTTCTCTCTGCTCTTATCTTTCTTACTTAAATAGTACTTTGTATGATATAAGATGGTAGTAGGCAGTAAAGAAACTCTGCATTCATTTAAATGGCAAAGAGTATTTTTTAAACAGAAGAGAGTTTTTTATCACAGTGGACATCTACATTTTCTATTTGCAAAGAAGAATAACCCAAAAAACACCAATACATTACTTAGGTAATTACATTCCCTGTCTTTTGCAGGTATTACACTAGTACTGTTTCAGCAATAATATTCAATAATAGCCTGGAGTGGGAATTGTGGATGGGAGCTGTTGCTTGCAGTATAGATGTAGGGAGTATTGGAAATAGAGCCATCCCATCAGGATCATCAGATGAGCAGGGGCTGGTGAGCAGTGCATCCCAAACAGTACAGCCACTCTTTGACCTGTATGGAAAAGAGTAAATTTACCATGCTCTGATCAGATGTAGAGCTGCACAAATATCCTCTCTGTAATTCCTTTCCTTGTATTTCCAAAGTGATTTTCCTCTACTTCCAAACTGGGCCTTTTGAATTTGAACAAACATAAATACTGTTCTTTTGCAGAGAACTATCGTGCAGTTTCTAATTAAATGCCTGTAATCGTTCTGCTTCAATCAGGCTGCATAAACATCAGATATCAAAAGGGAATCTGTGTTCCTGCAGTCCTCGCTGCCCCCACAGAATTGTTCTCAGAGATACAAACGATGTTTGTTCTCCTGTTACTGCATCTCCAGATAATGAGCAGTTTTATTATAGTTGAAGCATTATCCCAGCATGTATTTGCAAGAGCGTATGACAGTGGAGTACTTTTTCATTATTTTTCTTAATATCTTTAGACCATCTATGCATCCGATGAATATTTATACTCACTATTGTATAGGAATATATCTCTCTTATTTAAAATTACCCTTCGGTGTGGTTACTTTCTGTGACTTCTTTTCATCCATCCTGCAGCTATTTGTAAGTTCATCTCAGTGTACTGTAGCAAGACGTTCTCCTCTGTGTTTGTTAGCAATCTGGTATGGACAGAGGAAACAATACTTGGTTAAACTAATCATATGTTTTACTTTGGACGTGTTACAGATTGGTACAAAGTATTGTATTTTCTTTAATATTAATCTTCGCTGCTGCTATGATACAGACCCCCCCTCAGTCTCTCTTTGATTCTAATGCTTTCTGCAAAGAGGAACTGTTGAGACAGCAAGCTTTGCTGCAGGAAAGTGTTTAGAGTGAGTGATAATGCCTGTATCAATTTTGGGGTAAGAAAATAAGAATTAAACATGTGAGTGCCAGACAGAGGATGTCAGGGGGCCTCCTGTTTGTTCCTGTGTTTGAACTGTACTTACAGTTTCACAGCAGATCTCAAAGTTGAGAGTGGTTCTGCTGTCGGTGTTGTTTCCTTCTGCTGCTGTTGCTACATGCGTGTTGGTGATCATTAGGCTATGGGCAAGAAATGCTTTCTTCTAATTTCAGTCTCATTGGAAAAATGAAGATTCTACTTAGCAGAAAGGGGTAGTGGAATGATGCATGGAGAGCAGCAAGAGAGAGACCAGCTATATTCTGTCCAAGGAATCTTCTCTCTAAGTAGCGCTTAGCACTAATTGAGGAAATAAAGACATTGCCCTCTAAAATCTTGTCAGCCAAAATCCAGCTGTTCGTTGTCCTAATCCTTTTTGCTTTATAGGTTTCTTCAATGACATTATTTTAGTTTAATGGGTGTTCAGGGAATTTATTTCCAGAATTTTGAATCTCTCTGTAAGAGATCTTATTAATGTAGGTTAAGTGTGATGAACGATGTTGCCATGGCCAGGAAGGGCAAACGACTGTGTTGCCTGATTGTCCCTTGTTCCAGCCCAGAAAGTGATGGCCAGCAGCACTGAAATATTGCATGTGGGATGGGCTGGTTTCATTCTTGTTTAACAAAGTTAGGATGTGTGTCACCTTCCCTGATATTTTCAGGCAATTTAAACTTCAAGGAAGCTGTATGTAGTTTATGTTCTTATATATATATTTCTTAATACTTTTCCATTTTTTAGTTAATATTTAAGTATTTTTCAAGTGTTTCTTATCTGTACTTTTCCAGTGGATGTTGCCACTGTACCACATAAATTGGTACACTTTGAAGTACTTGACTGCATTATTGATATTTGCTGACATACACTGCGTCAAGGGGTTACATGATGATGATGATTCCTTTTTCACCTAGTCATCCTTTTTCCTCTACTGCTTAATGCCGCTGAACACTGGACAAGAGCTTGACCCTATATTTTATTGCCAGGGTCAGAGTTCACTTGAATGAATGAGCAGAAATGATTTTTTCTACTAAGTATCTGAATGTAATATGGTGAAACAAAGCCATGTATTTTCATGATCACTATGGGATTGGAGAAAAATGTGTTCTTGTATAAGCAGAAGTTGTGAAGCATATGGGACCTGTGGGAGTAAAATGGGTTTGGCAAGAATGGATACAGAAATGTGTCAAGGTCTGGTGGGTGTGGTCCCTGTAGGGCACTTAGCACAAGCATCTGCATCAGCCATAGTACATGTGTGCTTAGTAACAGACCAAAGCCTGGGTGTAAGGTTTGCAAGGGCTTCTAACTATCATGACTTTATTGCACTTGATCCAGCGATCAAGTCATCTGCTATTTTCAATCAGATGAACAGTTAACTATGTGAGAAAAGTAAGTTGTTATTAGCCAGGGGTACAGTTTGGTGCTATGGCAAGTATAAGTCAAAGAAGGATGTAATGGTAAAAAAAAAACAGCACCTGAAAAACAAAAAACCAACACAGTAGGATAACTTAGTGTGTATGTGAGTGTCATTGTATGTGTTATATCCAGTGTTTAACAAATCAGTAATTTTCTTGTTTACCAAAGCACATCCTCTGTGTTCTCCAGCGATACCGTAAAATGGTAGAAGTGTGGGTAAGAGCTGTAATTCAGTTTGGTTTAAACAAATGACTTTGGTAGAATTTTGCTATATCAGAAACTGAGAGATGCTGAGTTAATGCTGTGTATGCCATGAAACTGATTTCTCTTAGAAGGAGAAAGCTTTCATTTCCAGTTGCATGGAAAAATACAAGGGCTACATTCATCCAGAAGTTGGTTTGCAACATATAAGCCTATAAACACATTTTAAAGCAGGGATCATAGATACCATTGGATAATTTGCTGCTGAAATGGCACAGTAGTGCTAATTCTATATCACTCAGTTTTCTGGAAAGGCAGTGTGTGCTTTTGATGTGGTACTGCTGTACTGGTTTGCATCCTGTGCATTTTATCATCTGCTAATGTAGCCTTTGCTTTATCCAGCTGTCTGCATTTTCAGCTCTTTCAGGTCAAGGTGAGTGACTTCAGAGTAAAAGCTCACATCTCAAATGAGTTGTGATGATGAATATTCCCCTCCTTCCTCAATAATTCTTAAAGAACTTTGGAAACCAAGCAAAATAGCTCCCAAAGGTGATTGAAACTTGTAATTTCTTTCTGCTCAATGTGAGGTTATATAATCCTTCAGCACATTACATGGTTGTCCTGTGGCATTAGGGTTTTAGCACTAATGGAAAGACATAGTTATTACAAACAATTCCAAATTTCACGGTGTGTGTCTTAATAGCAAAAAGGGATTTTCTCATGATTAAAAAGAAAATGGGTGGCAAAGCAAGGAAGAAACGCTTGTTGCCTAGGATGATCCCCTGGAGGCTTAATTACTGCAAAAACAAATAGGAGGTAAATGTTCTGGATGTTTACAGGTTAAACATTCCATAACTATCTTTTAAATAAGAGCGTCTGCAGCCTGGGAGCAGCTAATTGCTCAAGGATCACAGCCAGTTATTCTGCCTCGTTTTCCCCTAGGATCGACACTCGCAACAGGATAATTCTTACCCTGATATAAGTGTCACAGTAGGAACTCAGTGTAATTTGCTGATATGATATCAAAAATAGCATTAAGATAATTACATTTTGCACTTGTGGTGTTTCACAGGCGATAGTACAGCTGTAAATTACTGCGTTTGGGTTGTTGTAACCTGGCTACTCCCCACTAAAACAGGTTTCTTTTTTTGTTTAAGCTACAACAATGAAGTTACTCCAAAGGTTTAGGGCTTTTCTGGTGTCTTCAACACAGGAATGTATCCAATAATCTGAGAGCATGAATTGCAGTATGTATTGCAGTGTGTCACCTATGGGATGCTTTTTAGACTAAGCTGTTGCACAGCAGTTTGTCTCCAGCACCATCCCATGGCAGTTGCAGCTGAATGCTTTGTTCCTCCCATTTTCGGGAGGAAGGTTGAAATGAGTAGATTCTTTTCAGTTGCTTGGATATATATATATATTTTGTTAAACCTTCATGTTGAAAAACTTAGTTCTGTGACAGCGACTTTAATTTCTGAGTTATGCAGCCTCTGTAAGGAAGCTCAGTATGTGCAACCAATAGGATTACCTGATTGCACTGCTGCTCCCATAGCCTAGGCTAATGAGAGTGCAGTGAAAAGGCAGCTATATCAAGAAAGCCAGACAGCGGTTTGATTAATATTGGCTTTGAGCTCGGTATTTAAACTGAACTCTGCTAGTTTGTACCAGGTGACAAAGTGACACAGAGTATTCCTTACTTGGGTCACAAAGGAAAAGGCTCTTGCTATCACTTAGGCTCAGGGTGGTCAGTGACTTTACATGGCCTTGTAAGAACTTGGTGTTTCTTTCAAGTCTTTTATCAATTTCTGAGAAACATCCAGCAAATTCTGGAAGTAAACAACTTTTTTATTGGCATTTGCTTTGAAGGAATTGATGCCCATGATTAACTGTTTTCCTTCAATGACTGCTCAAGAAGCTGAGGTGAGACACTGTGTTGGACCGAATGTTTATTTCTGCAGCTGTCTTCATTTAAAGGAGCAACCATTAAAAAGCGATTACTCTGTGAAAGAGGCAATCTGAGCAACACAGAGCTAAAGCTTGGAAATGGATGCTAATTGGTATGATGAGTTTGAGGGCTCTCCTGCACTGGGCTAAGTCACTGGAAAGAAAAAAAACATTAAGGGACATCTGACTACAGTTTTCATTTTACCATTGAACAGAGTTAGGGACCCTTTCTGTAGACAGACAAATGCTTGCCATTATTCTGTGCTCAAAGGCAACATTGAAAGTGACCTGGAACAGGCAGAAACTGACTTTTTTCTACTAATATGATATGAAAGTTTTATCGTATTAGGAATTTTCTGTCATAGTGGATTAGTATCAGGTTCTATTAACATTTGTTTTTACTAACTTAAAATGAAATGTGCTAACGTGACCACACTACACTATCACATGAGGGAAAAAAAATGAATGATATGATATTAATGTGATTCCATAGAAAGGTTTCAATACCTCTGCCCCATGGTTAAGTAGGCAGAAGTTTAAAAAATAAAATATGGTAGCTTGGGATAATGAGTTCATAATATTTCCCAAAGAGAAGACTCCATTTTTCCTTTTATACCTGACACCAAATTGTGTCTGTATTTGCAGAATAGATTTTAATGTTTTGGAATAATAAATCTTGCACCTGATTCTTTAATTATGGTCGCTTTAACATTTCTAGGTGAAACTCATTGGGAGCTACAAATACTGAGTGAGTGCCTGAACAAAACAACCTGAGGTGTTCCTGGCTTATTATCCCTTGACTTTTAGCAAAGCAAGTGTTGACTTCTTGTAATATAGTCCTAGAAGCCAAATATTTTAGAAAAGTGGGGAAAAAAAAAAAAAAAAAAAAAAAAAAAAAAGCCTTCATATTGTGTCCATGATCCATTATGTGCAGAATGCTGTGGCCAGAAATAATTAACAGGCACAAAGGGTGGTAGTTAGTCATTTGGCTGGATGAGTGTACCTGCGAGGTTTCTTTCACCTGGAGCCAAAATCTGATAAAAATGGCTGATGTCAGAAGAGTTCAGTCTTATCTAAAATGTGACCAGAAAGATGCTCATCGTATTTGTGACTCCAAACTTCATAGAGGACAAAATAAGTGATTTTGGCTCCTAGATGTAAACTCAAGCCAGCTCTAATTCTGGAAGCCCGTGATACAGCTTTCCTTTTTATTTTCCCTTTGACACAGCTGATTTCCCACAAGCTTTAGTTTAAAGTAAAACCTTTAAAAAACTCTAAAGAGGTGATGAATTAGAACACACTTAATTTCAAAAGCCCAGAATTTCATCTGCATTTCTTGTACATCTCAGTTGCTCTGGCTTCTTTCAGGAGGAGGTTGCTCAGTCATTGGGCTCATCAGTGCTCACTGATATAAAAAAAAGATGTGGTCTCTGGCCCCAGGGAATTTGGAACTTGTAATGCTCAGTATTGTTCAAAATGCTGACTTGGGGTACCAACAGAGGCTAATCTAATCCATGGCTCAGAGCAGGAGAAATAGCCAGCTGGAAAATGCTACTGGGGAGAAGGGTTAGAAAGCCAAGCTTAGGTTGGAATCAACTGGCCTTTCTGAGGTATGCAGCAGAAAAATATACAAGGCAGAAACACTTTGAAGCTTTTATGTCAGTATGTTGGTAAACATTTGTTAATTGCATGTAGTCATTAAGGCTGTCAGAGGTGAGATGCCCTAATCTCTGTCCCCAAAAGGTTCAGAAGCATCTTATCAGAATGGCCTTGATTAAAATGGCAGCACCACTATCTGTACTGCACCGCTTTCCATCATTAATAACTGTTATATCTCTCTTCAGACTGATTTTTTTTTTTAACTTTTATGTTTGCAATTACAAGTGATTTATAGGAAGATTCATTGCACAACCTGTCCAGAATCATTAAATTCACCTAGGTTGAATAACCTGATGTTCACCTGGAAATAACCAACTCAGTGACGTTATCTTGCTGAATTTTCAGCTGCCTTAAAGTACAGAGCTTACCCTTCATTTCTTTTCTTGCAAGTGTAGCAGCTGGGGGAGGGGAAGGAGACAATCTTAATTCATAACAGGAAATTAGCCATGTCTGAAAGGTGCACACTAATTACAGAACGCTGTATATCTTGCGTAGCTGATTGCAGCGCAGGTTCCTGAATGGTGGCTATGATTTTTCCAAATAGTGTTCGGTAATTTGAAATGTTATTAGGGGATTAACTTTCCATATGAAAAGCTAAACTAATACTTATTAAATGTATTATAACAGCAAGTGGGCCTAAGAAGCTGTTGAGGCCATTATTTTGCAGGCTGTAGCCACTGCCAAAGATGGAGGAGGGTGTAGGACAACCAGCCCAGTGGGAGGAATGGGCAAGACACCATCTTTCGTGCCTTATCCCACTGACATCTGCTGACACAAGGCAAGCTGGTGGGCTCCATTTATGGATGTGATGAATGAATGAAAGACTGGAGGAAAAGAGGGTTAAGGGTTCTTGTGTTGCATCCTTTTGCTATGGTATTAAACCAACCAAGCTATGCTCAGTCACACTGAATTTTTAGTTATTTTGGAGTGCGGCTGACATTCAGAATCCAACCTTTAGGAACTAAAGACTGCTTGTGGCTTTACTGTTTTGAGAAAACAGCTGAATGTTACACCTTTATTTATGTCACAGTTTTGTTGATGCTGGGTAAAGCCGTTTTACTTAGTTGATATTTTTAAGCCTCATTAAATGCCTTGTAATGATGTGCAGTCTGTAGTGGTGTTAGCTGTCGTTTATTCTCTCTCCCATCTCACCAGGTTTTATGCTTCTAGAGATGCATATGTTCTTTGTGACCTGTGATACTTGTGCAGTGCATGGGAGCTCAGTCCGGATTCTTCCCAGCTAAAAGCATAAGGCTGCAACTAGAGCTAAAGGCTTGTAGTTACAGTAAAGCCACCCATTCCCTTAAAGCAAGGCAACAGCAAACACAGACCTGATTTTAGATGAAGGCTGTGCAGCCGTGGCCATGGGGAATGGCTGTGGGAGTTTGTGCCACAGTAGTTTGTGCCACTGGTGACACAGAAAGAAACCATCCTAGTTATGAAATTATTATTATTATTATTTTAATGAAAAAGATGTTTTAATTTAATCATGTCACTTACAGTGAGTTATATGTATTCTTTGGCTTGGAAAGGGCTTTGGCCAGTCTGAGTGTGATTCTTGGCCAGTAACTTAAATCAGCTTTCTCTATAGACTTTTGTCTCTAGCTCTCTTCTTCGATAGGTTAACTGGCAGATTTCTTATTTCTTCCTAGAAGGGCTGGCATCTTCTCTTTAACCAACATCCTAATGCTTTTACGGGAAAGTAAATGGTGTTTTTTCTCCTCACCTGCTGTATTAATCAAGGCTTACTTTTCTGCTTTTACTTATTTTTACAAGGCTTACTTTTACTGCTGATTCTGAAGCTGTTAGCCTAGCCCAATGTTTATAGTGATCTTCGTACAGCCTATCAAATGTCCTTTGTACACATTTCTGGAATATATTCACTGATCTAAATATATATTTTTTTCATGCAATTAACTTCCTGTACAAAACTAGGGGAAAATTATTTAGAACATCTCTGCACCAAGTTCCCATTGCATCCCTCTGTCTATCCTCATAGTAAGATCCATGAAGGCTTTTTTTTTTTCCTATGGGCATCTCTGAAACCATTAATC
This sequence comes from Excalfactoria chinensis, assembly GCF_039878825.1. Classification (NCBI taxonomy): domain Eukaryota; kingdom Metazoa; phylum Chordata; class Aves; order Galliformes; family Phasianidae; genus Excalfactoria; species Excalfactoria chinensis. The sequence goes on along the minus strand of NC_092829.1, from coordinate 52,901,258 downwards.
AAACCACTAGTGTGCTTGTTTTAAATTTTTCCTTCACTTGGTGTTCTAAAATGGTTTTTAACCTTTCCCTACATACATTTTCCATTTCCCTAGGCTTTCCCTTAACTAATGGTATTATGATGGTCTCTTTCTTGCCTTTGGGGATTTCTCTTGAACTACATGAACTTGTAAAGTGTCGGTGAAGACTTCTCTCAGTTTCTGTTCCTGCCTTTTTTGCTCTCTGAGAAATCTGATGTCTAGCCCATGAGCTGAGCCCTAAGGGGGCCCAAAGTGGTAGTACATATTTTGCAGTAGAAAGGGACATAAAGCACTCCCTTACTCCCTTGCATGGGCCACTCAGGTAGGGCTCAATTGAAGGAGCCGTTGTTACCACTCAGCTGATGGAAGAAATAAAATCATATCACAAAAAACGGGTACAAATGACCAGTGGATCAAGGACCTGCTGACCAAGCACAGACCAAGGAAAGGCATTGCCCCACAGAAATGTCTGCAAGGGCAAAGGTGAGGCTGGTTATGCACCAATGGCACCTTAGGCAGTTAGGATTTCTTCAGCTGTTGATCCAGTTTGCCTGAATGTGAAAAACATTCACCTACTTGCCCTTGGTGTCGTTAGTGCATAATTTGCATTGATATGTTAAAGTTGTAAAGGTTGGGGAAAAGCCCTAAAACCTGCCTCATGAGAAGTGTTCAAGTAGACTGCAACAAATATATCTCACAGGACAGTTGAAAGTGAATCCTATTCTTTTTTGTGAAAAATATCATTCTTGAAAACAAATTCTTAATTCTTACTTTCTATCCTGATATAATACAAAACAAAACCAAAACAAACCCCCTCATGTTGAGAGATTTTTAGCTGTATGATTCACTCTTGTTTTTGTTTCATTTGGCTTAGCCTTTTTCTTTTAATACTTAATCAAATCTTTCACTTCTCATATTCTGTGGATGGGTTCAAAAGCTTTTTTGTTTATCTTATGTATTGTTCCATATATCTGTCTTGAGCCATGTTGGCTTCTCTTGTCATTTTGATACTGATTTACTGGAATGAACTTATCTTTTAAACTCTGCTACTGTTCTTTAAATGCCTCCCATTCTACATTAACATTTCTCAACAACAGTTAGTTCTAATTAGTTTTTTTCCAGCCTGTTTGCAAATCTAGCACTATGTCTTCCGAAAATAAAAACATAAGAATATCAAACAATAGACGATTGAGTGACTTTGCCAGTAGCTCATCCATGTTTTACTTATGCTTGTATCTAATTGCGTGTGTACCAAATAGTCATTTCATATTTAAAGAACAAAGTTTTATTCTATTAGAATACTTGATTCAGAAACGAATGCATTTCAGTGACCTGTAGATTTCTATTACAACTTTCCTGTTCCTATTGACATATTTCAGTGGTGCTCTCGCTGCCTGCTTTGTGTGTGTGTATATTATTCTTCTCTTGATCTTTAATAGGTTATCAATTCTTTGACAGTGCAAAACTACCAAATTACCAGCATCTTTACAGACCTCAATGAAAGCAATTTGTGTATGTATGTTCCTTTTGAAATTCTTTTTAATTCCAAACAACTGAACGATTTCTTTCTCATCTGTCTTTAATGTGCTGGTATACCTGTGCCTATGATGTGTTCTTTACAGCAGCAAAAAAAAATTGGACAGGGATGTTTTTCTGTGTTGCTTTTTATCTGCAAGGATTGCTTAAAAACAGTGCCTGTGGATGTAAATAAGAGTAGATACACCGAAAAATAAGAGAGAAATCACACTGTTTGGGGTCATACCAATTAATACTAGCTGAGAGTTGACGCTTTTGCAATATACTGTCTTTTTTATAATGCTATTTCTTCATGGTTTGGTGGTCTTGAGGTATGAGTTTTAGTCCGTTAGAATTGTAACTGTGGAACTGTGGTTGTTTTATTACCTGTGTTACCGTAACTCTTAGGAATCCAAGTCACGAGGTACAATCTCACTTGCTAAGCACTGTACCATCGTTGAACCAAAAGACATTGTCAAAGAATTTAGCACTGTCTGTGCTGTGGGTTAAAGATAAAAGCTTTGATAAACATCCAGGTGAGAGATCATAGATATTGGTGACTGAAGGTTGGAAAGAACTTGGAAAGTGAAGATGCTGGGTGTTTGTTGGAATGGAGGGAGTGGAGTACTGGCTTCTATCAAAGCCAACTGCTACACCTTGCATGAGTAGGTATTTATAGCAAGTGCAGCACCAGTAGTTCTCATCTCTCAAATTTTCAAAAGGGGCAGAATATCAGAAGTGAAATAGATTTCATCCATGCCAGGCTAGTTTTCAGATCTGATTAGAAAGCAGCAGGATGGGTGAAATTCTCCTCTCTCTTTGCAGCGCTATTTCTGCCTACATATATGTATCCCCATCTTTGTGCCTGCTCATTCTACCCTAAGCTTCAATGCCAATTTCACAGCACTTAGGTGACTCTGATGTTTGGCTTGTTTCCTACACGCCAGAAGCTCAGATTCAAGGATGACACATGAATGAGCACAGACTTGAGAGGAGGAGGATTTTTATAGAAATAAGAACTATGGCAATCTCAGCAAGAAAACCGTCTCGCTTGATTTTTCCTGTGTTGTACTGTGGTATGAAAGAAATACTTGACACTGTTGTCATGTTACCTTTCTTCCCCAAACAACCCTCGGGATCTGCAATTTAGAACAAAGCACTCAGTTTTAAGAAGCAAGCAGGACACCACGTGGTGCTCCTTAACAGCACCTACATGGATAGTGTGCCTTCCCATCTGCATCACACAGCCTCCACCATGTCCTGCATTGTGGCTTCCTTGTACTCCTCTGTGGCTGTGTAAGAAATGAGAGAATTCCTTGCACAACCACCTGTGCCGGATGGCACTGGGGAGGCAGTTCCAGGCATCCTTTGTGTATTTAAAAAGGCACAATGAGGAAGGGACGAGTGTTGTTCCAGTAATGCAGGGCTTTTTTTGTATCTGAAACTGTTCCAAGTTTTATTAGGAACAAGGTGGGGACAGTGCAGAACCTGGCTTTGCTCACAAAGCATGTAATCTTCTCCCGTTAAATGCATTTTTTGCATTGAATTTTAAATGTGACTTTGTAGACAGCACTGTCATCTCCTTAAACCACATCTGCAAGTTTGGCACATGCGTGAATGTAGAACTTTCATGTGTTGCTGCTCTGATCAGCGCCTATTAACAGCATGGTGTATAGGTAAAGAAAGTACAGAAGTAGGGTGTCATGCAGTCAAACACAGGAGTCTATTTTCAGTTCTATTCTGAAAAAAAAATGTAGCACAAATAGCCCAGTGTCAAATGCTATTTGAGTATCGTTCCTTATGGTGTTTGATATTCATTTAAGCCCACTGGTATCTTGCTAAAGTTGCAGAACTTTAAAAATACCTATTTGATTTACCTTCTGGGTATACTGAATTTGGAGAAACCATAAGGAAATGATGACTGATGGGTGGTATTCCTACCGTCATGTTGTGTGAGAGGGCTTAACGGAGCCAGCTCAATAGCTTAGTGTACTTTCTGGAAAATCTAGTGTGTCTGACAAGGAATGAATCCTACACGGTTTCTCTTCTTGCTGTTACCATCTTCCCAAACTGAGCAGAGGAGGCTGTAGAAAATCCTAACCCTAGTATGCCTGGTCTGATGCCTTTATGTCTAGGCAATACTGGAAGAAATACAATGAGAAAGCTATCCAAAAAGCTTCTCTGTAAGCCCTGCCAGAATCTGCAGTGGTGAAGGCAATACAGCGTGTGGTTGAATTTTATTCTTCATTATGTCTGTAGTAACGATAAGGCAAGCAGGCAAATGGGAGAAAAAGGTATTAAAATAAAACAGCATTTGTGGGTAAATGAGTTGATCTGCACATCATAGAGCAGCCATCTCACTGTGCTGTCTGTAACCTTTAGCCGCATCTTGGATTGCAGACTTGTGTTACTTTCTGACAATAACCACACCGTTTTGCTGACTTATTTTGACAGTTTATGTCCAGTTACTTCCAGTGATTTGCAAAGCTGACATCTCCCTTTAGTGAACCTGAAACTCTTCTCTGCTGTATTGCCCAGATGTTTTTAACGTGCCAGCCATTTATGAAAAGCAGGGGCAATAGAACAAGGCTCCTTCTCACTGAACCCATGGAAGTGGAGGTCCAATAGCAAGCATGGAGGGTGAAAGGTGCTATAGTGTAGATGAGGACTGGGCCTCTGATGGGTACTTTTGTGGTCAGAGGTGTGTTTTTGTGAATTCCTCACGCTATGAAAACTACAGTTCTTTGCTCCTTAGCACGTATTGTGGTCTGTGAGTCAGAAGAATATGATCTTTCCTTATGGTAAAATGTATCTGATTGAGTTTATTTATACTGACAGCTTTCCTAAGTTAACTCCTCTCTGAATTCCCAATTCATGTAATAGCTTTCTTCCTGCTTCTCACTTTTGATCTACCTTTGTTCTGCCTATGAAGGATAGGAAGCTGATAGTTATTTTATATATATATTTCAAGCCTGCTTAATGTTTAATGAGGCTGAATATGTTGTAAAAAGCTTCAAAATGCTCACACCCATTAATACTTCATGCCGATCTACAGAGACAACAATATTGATCTTTTAAGTATCTGCTAAACAAGACAAGGAAGAAATTAGATTTCGGTCAGTTTAATTTGGCTGGTGACTTGAATAGCTTTTAGAGCATTATCGTCTTTTAAAATGTTTTGTTTCCACTTGGATAAAGTAGATTTTAAAGGCAGTATTTCTAGATGTTCTTTCTCTGCATTCTTGGTTTTACCACCTTTGTTTAATTATATCCATTCAGATTTCCCCATAAATGTTCTTGAACCCAGTGGTATGTTAGACATCTTTTTGTTTATGAATACAGATGAGAAAAATAGAATGTTACTACTTCTAGTTTCTTCCATTCGTTTTCCTTGTTTAACTATACTTTGCTGTATCCAGTTCAGAGCTGATGTCAAGCTTCCTCAGAATCCAGCTGTGGCCATGCAGCGAGGAAGCAGTGCACCCTGGAGTGGGCTACTGAGTAACTCTCTGTTTTACCTAAACCTGGGCCATGCTTTGGTTATCTGTGCAGCATCTTAAGGATGGCTTTCCTTGGGCAGTCCTGTACTGGAGTGCTATGGGATTATCAATTCATGTTTTTCTAACATCAATTCTGTCTCACTGAGGATTTTAAGGTATGCCTTCAAAAGCTATACGTATCATTTTCCACTGGTTTCTGTACCCTCATTGGTCCAATGAACTGTCATTTTGAGGATTGTCTGGCTACTCCCATATAAAGAAATCATTTCCCACTTAACTGAAAGCGTCTTGATGCGTAACTAAATTTGTTGATATGATGAAACATTGTCACTTCTAATGCATGTGTAACCCTTAATTACCATAGAGATTCAGTATCATGGCATGACTTGTTCTGTACTGCCGCTCAGGTATGGGGCGGTTTCACATACTACAAATGTGAGGCTAACTCTTAAGTTATAAAACTGCATATGGCAGCCACCTGGGTATTCGGATTCTTTATGATAACTTCTTACACTGCCGTACACAACCTTGATCATTCTCCTTAGGTAGCAAGTGCCAGTGTTAGTTTGGACAAGGAAAATGACAAACGTGCAGTAGATGAAACTGAGCTGCAGAACTCTGCTGCCATAAGCACAGCCAATGTTTGTTCTGAAGACAGAAATTCATTAGTTATCAACAGGAATGGTAATGGATATACCTGATGATTGTTGCACTCTTGTGGCAGACATAGTGAGGAGATGCTCCTGTCTGGGAAAGAAACTTTACCTCATCCTATGGAGAGAGAATGCAGCTGGGAAGCTGCCTTTGCTGTGTCACGTGCATCTAAGTCCCTTATATACCTGCGCTCTATGGGAAAGCTGGTACCTTTTGGAGGTTGCTTTGAAAATCATCAGGGTTGGAATTTACACAGCGCTTGGATTTGAAGGGCCTCACTAGTGCCTGTAAATTAAATATAAGCCCAATTTTATTTCTTTGAAACTTAGAAATTTTGGTTTATGTGTTCCTTGCTGGGCATACTAAATGGAACATAGCACACTAAATTAGAGAGAGGCACTGATTATTAGTTCCAACTATTCAGCTATGGGCCATGCCAAGCCTTGAAGAATCTTTGGCTTTGAAATGTTTCATGTGGCCTCTTATGCCACCCTGCAAAACAAGTTACACGTGCCAGTGGTCACATATGCTAATGGTAATCAGCTGTCTAGGAGCAATATCACTCAGTAAAAGGGATAAATGTATTTGAACAGACCATTAGACACTGTCCTCCTTGAAACAGTCTTATGCCCTAAATACCTTACGTGAGAATGAATCAGCCTAAACTCCTAGCATTATTGCTCAGTAGTAATAAAGGGATCAGGACCTGATGGTTATCAAATTACTTCTAACCTCAAGTCCCAAAATCCACCCCACTGTTCCTATGTTTGCTTTTATGTGGCCAAGGCCTTTGTCCATCCATGTAAGGTCAAGGGGTTCTGCTGTTGACTGGGATCCAGACTGACTTCTGTATTGTGACAGTAAATCATTATGCAACTATTTTAAGATACTTGTGTAAATGTAATAGGATAAGGACGAGCTGCATCCTCCATTCCACAGGGAGCTATGTAAAGTACCTTGATTAGGAGACAGATTTAACCCGATTGAATCATCAAATGGAAATATAAGACAATGAACATTAGCCACTTAGTTCATTCCATGAATTCTAATAATTAAAACTGCATGTGCAGTAATAATGGCTTTCCAGATACATAAGGAGGAAAAATGCATCTTTGATATGTCGTGGCATAGGCATAATGAAAACATGTAGATAATGGAGGATCTATGTAACAGGAGTTACCACACAGAACCTGCAGTTGGAAATATATAAACATACTTCCCGACAGAATTTCACTACGTCACTATTCATTAAGAAAATAGGCAATAACTGACAAGATAGGCACAAAATGAATTTTCATGTTGCTGGGATGAAGCATGGCTCCCAGCAATTAATGGGTTTAGTCATATTAAGCAGATAAATAATGCTATCTGACATTACAGTATTTCACATTACACTAAAATTTTGTAACATTTGCTCATAATATGACTTGAAATATGTTACCTAGGAAAAAAAATCTTATCTCTGGAACAGTCAAACCCCGTTAGAAACCTTAGGCTTGAAAAATCACAATGTTAACAGTTATATCCCCTAGCAAAGGTTTGCTTTCCTTAAATATTGTTAAATTTAAACCCAGAAGCTCTAGTCTCTTTTTGAGTTACTCTTCCATAGTGCATTGAGCTTGAAAGGAAAATTTAGTGCACAAAATATACTGCACGTTGCTGAACGTTGGTAAGTGAAACACTATGAAGAGCTACACAAAGGAGGTTGCCTCTAGAATGAAATCACATTAATGATAAGTCATGCTCTCTAAAATATGTTTTTGTACTCTGCTTTATAAAAATGCTCTTAATGTGACTCCATTATACTTAGAATGATTGATAACTTGATTGGCTTGAATTTCATTTTAACTGGCATGTTTGCCTTATTCATAGCTGGGCATGTTCTGAGTACCATTCTTCTTGTAAAAAAACAAACATGCAAAAAAAAAACCCAAAAAGCCTGTAAATACAATTGGCCTAAATTTCCAAATAATTCATTTGATTTCAGTATTATTATTTACATTGTTTTATATTGGAAAATACCCAATATACTCCGATCATTAATAGAAATTGAGTACAAACAAAGGAATATGATCTCTTTCTCATTTGATGCTAATTTTATTCCAGATTCACTGAGTAATGTGGAAGAAAACGTGATTGCCTGTCAAAGCTCAGATGCAGTTTTTTTGTTGGGATAGAACACAGTGGATTTGGAAGTGTCATGTTTAGCTGTAGGCAACGATGCTTAGTGTCTCAGCACCCAACTCCCACTGAATTTCAACAAGACTTACCAAACAACCTTCCCTTGGGCTCCAGTGAAAACCCTTGGCTTCCTATCTAGTCTGAGCTGTAGTTTCAGTGGTAGGAAACAAGCTTTTTTACTGAGGTCTTTTAAGGTATTGTTTCCTGAGACAGCAGATGATGATCCAAGTGCAGAGAGAGCGCAGCAATTCTGTACTAAAATACAAAAATCTCAAACTCGAGTATGAAAGGGCTGCTAGAAAACAGAAGTTATCAAGATTGTTAGGACTATTCAGTACAGCAAACCTTTACAAGTCCAAATAATAAACAAAACAGATAATTTTTTTATGTGTGTCAAGATACAATTTTATTGCTTCTCAGATAACACTGCATTTAGGCATTACTTTGACGTGGAATTACTGGGAGAGCAAACACCATTTATGTCTTATGACATCTGTCCTACTCTACGTTAGCAGAAGAGGTAGGGACTTTCAGGAGACCTTGCTGGCAATGCTGTAGGTGGCACACTAGAAGCTTAATAGTTACGCTAACAAAGGCAAGGGATCTATGCCAGAGTGTGTAATACAGAACTATCTTCAACTGCAAGTATTTAACCACTGTTCTTACGTGAACTTAGCATTCATAACAGATTCTAGCAATAGTAAAAATATACACTCAACATATTTCTAGCTTTTTTAATGAAGCAAAGAAGAAAAGGTTGGTGCCATACATCCAGCTGCTGTTTCTAGATGACGAGCTAGTGCTTCAGGCTGAACTACTGACACAAAAGGCTTCACATCATTGTTCTAGGCTGGTCTGTATTAGTGTTATTGCACCTTCATAGTATCAAAAAGTTGCGGTTCTATAGTTCTTGTTTTAAAAATAGTACATTTAAAACCAACCAAACTTATCTGAGTTAGGTATATAAAAATATACATGTTACTGCTCACATTATACAGTAAAAAAGAAAGCACCTGTGTGGAAAGCTTACTCCCTTCTTTGGAAGGAAAGCTGTCTCCATGTAGTTGCTTCAGTAACAAGTATTTATACGTACATACATACAAACTAGAACTTTAGCCACATGAATCTGTCCCCGTGTGTGGTACAGAAAACTGAAGGCCCAGAGGGGTGATATGTCTCATTCTTTCTCCATCATAGAGCTGCTGCCACTCACACTGTGTGAACAAGAGTATGGCTTGGGTAAAGTGCGAAAAGCGTGAGATAAATTATTCTCCATGTGGCATAATTCCTTCCAGGAAACAGTGTAACTAACAGCCCACAAACAATGTACGTTACCTCTGTTGTCAGAAGGAGCACCTGTCAGTCTGAACTCAGCAACCCTTGCTGTGGAATGCCAGCATGGGTGTTGGGCCACATGTGCTTCTTCTGCACTGCAGTGGGGATTAGGGAGAAGGGCCAATTGCACACATTGCATTTGTAAATCTATGACCTGTGGGTCTCCTTCAGCCCAACTGGGACAGAAAAATGCAATGCAGACAAAAGGGTGGTGCATCTTGTCAAACCTCTGTATAGAAGGGTAAAACTGTAAGAGCAGAGATGTTTCTGGATGCCTGATCCCTGGATTTGTTCAATACCAGACCGGATAGGGCCCTGGACAGCCTGGTATGGTAAGATCTGATCCCACAGTAGGAAGTTGGAGCTAGATGATCTTCAAGGTCCCTTCCAATCTAAGTCACTTTATGATTTCAAATGCTATTAGAAATGATGACTAAATAACTTAGACTACTGAAAAAGTAGGTTTCGTTCTAAGCATAGCTGTATCCTTGGAATTATGTTTTAAGTGCCTTTCCCAGATCAAACCTACTAAGAAACATTACCATTTTTCTCCCAAAATAGAACTGCATAATTAGATATAGTATTCAACCTTGTGAAGAAAATAAAATAATAATAATACAACAAACCCTACTTCTACGTAGTTTCTGAGGTAATAAACTGCCATATTAAAAATATATGCACGTCATTCAGTTTTGAGCGTGTCCCTTGTCCATCCTCCCCAAAAAGGGGATGAATGTGATAGATTCAGTAAAATGGAGAAAAGGCCTGTGGCATGCTGCTTGGTATACTTATATCATAGTTCATCATGGTTTCTTGTGAGGTCTTCCCCGTAATTAGTAGCTTGACTTCCAACAAACATATTCCAGTTGTCTAAAACCTCTTCTTTTGTTAGTTTTTGATCCTGGTGGCAAGAAAAGAAAATGTCTTTGAGGACATTTTTAAAGCTCAGTAAAAAGTACCAGTACAAACCTACAAGAGCCCGTGGCACAGAAAGTTCTTCAAAGAAGCAAGTCTTAAGAGTCAGGAGTTGCTGCAGCTTTTTGACCCACTGCAGTCCCTCTGGCTTTAGTCAGGTCAAACTGATAACTGAAACTACCTTGTAATTAACTCACTACTGAACAGTCTGAGTTACCTGGTACATGGTCTTGCATGTGGTATGTATTTGGTTTAAGATGGTTGATTATGTTAGAAATTTAAGCTTTCCTGTCTAAGAGTGTTTGGGTTTTTCAGGCTCCAACTTTGCTGGCATTCCACCTCAGATGATCACCATCTGGGATCCACAGAACTACTAGTCTCTCTTGTTAAATGAAATGGATGTGCGTCTGATTACAGAAACTGGAGCTGTTTGACACCTCTTAGGTAGCGTATCTTTCTTTTTTTAGTCTAACAGTCTAAATCAAAGTACAAAACCCATAACAACTCTTAGAAGAAAAAAAGAACTGCTGTGGTAAAACATGCAGGCATAAGAAGATAGAGTTTCTTATCTAACCTAATTCACTTGTGATTCTCACCCTACCAACTGAAATTTGCACTAATGTGTTATGACAACAGCACGTCTAGCCTCTAAAGCCTTAAACAAAGTGTACTAATAATGCAAGTTATTAGGAATCACTTCTTGCTAACTTACACTATGTTTAAAAAATAAACCCAACCCAACAACAACCAAAGAAGAAAACCTCAACCCTACTTTTTCATGCTAGAACTCTATATACCTTATCGACATCCGATTCATAGACTAAATGCCTGGCTTCAGCTAGTGCGTGATCGTAGTCTTGTGGGAGAATCCAGTGCTGAATCTCCTCTTTGTCCATCTTTCCATCCTTGTTGAGGTCACGGAAATCTGAAAACTGTTCACGCTCTGTAGTCACCCAGTCAGGCTCAGGTCCACCCTCTTCATTTGCAAACATATCAGCTGGAAAGGAAATCAAAGTCTCGCTCAAGTCATATTTAATTAGAAAATTGTGCACTAACTAGAGATATTTGCAGCATTGCTCAGAAAAACTAAACATTTCACTCTTTGCACAGCGTTTTTTGTATGGTATAATGAAATTTGGGATGTACTGAAGCTATACATATCTTCTTTCAAGTCTGTTTCTTCACAACCGGTGACTCTGTTCTTTAGTATCGTATTAGACTCAATAGCAGTGCACAGTTAAGAGAAATCAACCTGTCCAAACGTCTTCTGTCCCTGAATTTGAGTGAAAAAAGTTCTTTAAGGATTGCTATTTTGCTAAATATTTTGCTCAATCACATGAGAAAGGGACTTAGCAATTTTCTCTTGTTCCTGACAGCAAAGGTCTTCATGGATAAAATCAGACTCCAGCCAGCAGAGTGGTTAAGGCAGGCGTGTCCAACTCAAAACCAAGGTAAAATATCTCACTCATTTTTTTTGTCTTTGTTCTTCTTTTTTAATGTTTTAAGGAAAAGATTAAACATTAGAATGTCTATTATATATTTTACAAGGGCTGCTCTAAAAGTAATGCCTCCTGTTTTGTTATGTTGGCCCATGGTGTCAGAGGCAGATGCTGGTGATATGGCAGTATAGGTTGAATCCTCCCACCAATATTCCATAACGTGCTGTTGCTATGCATCATGGTAGGAAAATGCCACAGTGGCAGCTGCTATTTATATAAATAGAGTTTGGTGAGTACTAGTGACTATTAAGAGCAAGTACTGATTTACATCTGTTCTTTTACAGCATAGCCCTTCCAAATCACTGGTTGCAAAAATCCTTCAGGACGCGTAAGTGTGTTCACTTTATCCTTCTGGTCTCTGTAGCCAATCAATTGGCTCTTGCTCATTTGGGGTGCTTACTTTTCAAGCCTTTCATTTTTCTATTAAAGCTTGCTCTGTAGATAGTACTACTATGATTTGTGCATTTGGTTTTCAAGGATACGCTATGGAAGGGTGCATCCCATAGGGTTGGTCTTAGGGCCAAAGGCTCACTGATATTAGATGTAAATACTGATCTGAAATGTCAGAATAGTCTCCCCTTACTCCTCAGCGGAAGCATATACACTAGGATGATATACACTTGGATAAGGCCTGTCTATTGGCACAACTGTTCAAAGTATCCCTGAAATACCCATTACCTGCTCATGCACAGTGAGTTTAGTTCTCTGTACTTAACGTGACTAGAAATATTCTGCTTTGCTGCTTTTACAAAATCTAAAACAAATGCTGTAGAAGTCAAATCAGGAGGCAAGAAGGAAGGAAGAGGGAGGAAGTGCTTTGCGACCTTCAGCAAACTCCCCCATCAAATACCTGATCCACAGTCCGCATTTGGTGGGCTTTTTTTATTGTTCCTAATCAAAGAGGAGATTTGGCCATTTTCAACCCCAGCTCGATCAAAACCAAAATGTAATTATATCTGAAAAAGGGATGGAGGAATATCTTAAGCAATTTTCCTCAACTCATAAAGAAAACTTCAGACAACACGTTCACTTTTTTTTTTTTTTTTTTTTTTTTTTTTGCATTTTTAAAGAGCAAATTATATTGTTTATTTGAAGCATCTGACATCCTGTCAGTTTGACTTTTATCATCTTTGCCGGTGTGGGGTGATTGTAACTAGAACATTCTATGCTTCCTATCCTAGAAGACAGAAAAAACAGCATTTGCAATGGTAACAAATGTTGACGATTACCTTATAATTATATGTAGGTAATGTCACTGAATTAACTGAAATTACTGTGGAAATTATGCTGCTCTGTTATTTCAGTCATAAATGAATAGCACTCACATTCTGAGGCTAAATATAATTTACAAGGAAAAGAAACCCCCTGCCATTAATTAACATGTGTATACTGTGCCCGATTATACGAGAAGTGATCTTTATAGCTTTCCTGGTACTACTTTCTTGATTTAAAACCCATCAAAGTGAGTGAAGAGGGAGAGGTTAGCGTTTGGAATCAGAAACATTATTCAAAAGGCTAAAATGTATTACGTATAGCTGATCTCCTGTCCATTTTGTTTTCATATGTCTAAGCACAAGACAGCAGCTAACTGCAGAGAGTGACTTAAGCTGGTGTAAATTAACTGTGACTGATCTGCTGTTAATGTTTCCATTCTGTTCTTACTTAAGTAACGCAGTTATTTTTCACATACTTCCCAATTTTGTTTGAGAACCCTTAATCTCCTTAATCTCACTGTTTCTACACAGTTCGTTCTTAATAAATCACCTTGTATTTCTACAAGAAACAAAGGCATTGCTGCAAAAAATCTTTAGAAAAGCATCTGGGTTTACCTCCTAAATAATCTAGGAGAATACTTAGTAGAAAACAGGAGACTCTGAAGCACACAATCGTTCCTCTTTGGTTTGCTGATGCTGTTGCAGCTTTGAGAGAAGACAGACAAATGGACACTTTGTAAGATACAAACTTTCAGACTTACCAATGTACTCATCCTGATCCACAAAGCCATCCTCATTTTTGTCTATGTCTTCTAAAGTTTCCTGGAAAATCACATTGAAATAATTAAGAGAAAACAGAATTCTGGCTATTCCCCTTCCTTGATCATTTTGCACTCGAGCTCTGACTGGGACACCATGCTTATGTTTTAAGCTAAGTGCAATTACAAGTCGGTATCGAACGCTTTGACAGCCTCACGTCAGCATATATTTTATACCTTTATTTTGGTACACATCCATACCAAAATTGTTTCCATTTAAGAGCAGTCTAAGTGCTCCTGTTTTGTCTTCCTTGTACCGAGAGCTCTTAATCAAGTAAATTTCAAGAATTACATATCCCTTTCTGTTTCCCCAGCTGGCCACTAAGCATGTGTCTGTCTGCCTACTTCTCAACCCTGCCAGGAAAGGCTGGAGAAACTTATCAAAGTTCACCTGAACCACAAAAATAATAACAGCATCATTGCTTTTGCACTGCTTACTAAGACAACGATGTTTTTCATGTGCTCAAATTCCTCTGGGTGAAGGAAAGCGGTGAATTCTTCACGAGTGGCAGCCGAGTCTCCATCCAGATCAGCAGTTTTGAATCGCCTTTCATCTCTGGGCAGCATCTTCTTAAAGCTGTGCCGATCTGTTGCATCTTGGAATTCTTCTGGATTTTCTGCCAATTCAACAAGATAATCACAAAATTACGTGATAGCAAACCTCACAAGGAACAACAGAGTCTCCTAATTTACTGGTACGTACTCTGAGTCTAGAAATACAAAGGCTTATTGCTAGAACAGCTGCTGTGTTAAACTGGAATTTCTTAGGGTGAAACTCTTTGATTTTAAAGGTGACTTAATAGTATAGGTTAATGGCTAAATAAGCCTCCTGTTGGAATCCAGGTGTTTCATAGAATCATCAAATGGCCTGGGTTGAAAAGGACCATAATCATCATCTAGTTTCAACCCTCCCTGCCACGAGCAGCATTGCCAACCACTAGATCAGGGTGCCCAGAGCCATATCCAGCCTGCTTTTACAGTATGACATATTATACTTGGTAGATGAATTTCTTTAGTCTGCTTTCATAAGTTTTGCTTAGGAAGTATTCAGAGTAGATTTCATTTGCAGAAGTTTTGTTCCTTTTAGGAATCAGTGTGATGTACACAACTCCTTGGTTTGAAAAAGCAATCAAACCCTCTACTTATTATTGCTTACTATTGCTCCAGAAAGTGAATATATGGCATTAAGACACTGTCTTCTCATTTCCAGTATAAAGGTATTCACAGTCAATTAATATCCATTCATTGTTCTGTCGGTATTGATTTATCTATCTGTACCAAAATCAGCTTGGCTACAGGGCATGAAATCGTACCTCATACCCTCATCTGTCATTGAGCACACAGATAATCTGATGACGTCTCACCTAGATAATAACCATAGGTAGCCTGTTTGTACTCTTCCCAGGTGATTTTATTGTCCTTGTTTGTATCATAGTCTTTCCAAACTTTAGCGACGTTTTCATAGATATAGCGTTTCTGTACCCGTTTAATCCAGTTTTTCAGCTCCTCTGTCGTGAGATAGCCATCTTGGTTTTCATCTATTCTATCCACAATTTTCCTGTAAAAAGAGAGTGATATCCATTAAGGGTGGGCAGAAAAACAAACCTCTTCAATTTGCTTTTGGATGTCAAATTGAAGCTGGATGTCAGCCCAAGTTCTTTATCTAGTCCTGATTTTCCACTAAAAGGTAATGCCCAAAATGCAGAAAGCAGTCCTATTGGGTGAGGCTCTCTTGCGTTCTGAAGATGATCTTAGCATTTCTCCATTCATTCTTCAATACTGCAATGAATAATCAAAACAGAACCTTCACTTTTGAAGTTACTCAACAGACCATCTCAGCTGGCTTGTAGATTGTGCCTGCTGACTTTGGGGGACCCATGCACAGGGTGCAGGGAGAGGCTATGATGGACTTAGAACAGGAAAACAACTATAATACAAGCATGTATCTGATGTTTAACAGAGGCCACAAGGACAAAAGCGTTGGGTTTTGTGAACCCCTGCAGTTCTTTCTATGGCTTTCCAGCAGATTGATGCTAGGCTGGGCTGAGTTTTGTGAATGTTCACTGTTTGCACACACTTCATACCCCCAGCTGAAAAATCCACGCGTGTGCAAGAATAAAGGAAGACCTAATTTATGTAACACATGTCTTTGAAGCCATGAACATGGATTCTGAGATGATTTCTTTTGCTCCCTTTTCAAACAATCTGGATTAAATCGGTCATTTGTGCTAAGTGCTTTGTGGCTTTGCTTACTGAGCTGCAGCTTGCACAAGGAGCACGAGGTCATTCTGAGCCAACAGCACCATTATGGTGGCATCATACAGACACACCGTGGTTCAGCACCACTCCCTGTGAAAGGACACAGCACATCTTAGTGAGAATGTGAAGATATTTCCAACTATTCTCTGCTTATTGATTAGAAAGACCTTTCTGTAACTGCTGGGAAACTTTGTTTTCATTAGCAACCTGCTTTCTTGCAGGATGTAAAGGACGGAGAAGGACAAAATGCAACTGTTGCATGGAAGTAAGAGCAAGACCGAGCAGAGTTGTCAAGAGCAAGAAGGTGCGTGGAACCCGTTTAACAGCGGCCTGGGAAATAGAGGGAACTGAGATGAAGGCAAGAGAAGAAATGGTTTCAGCCTGACTCACGGGAATGGCATTGCTAAGAGAGAGAAGGGATACAAAGGTAAGACAGCCGGTCCGCGCTTCTTCGCGCAGCAGTCCCGCAACTGAGCAGCGGGGGCCGGGAGCGCAGCCCCCGCGAGCCCTCCCCGCCGCCGCCGGGCCCGGGGCGGACAGCCCCACCCCTGTCCCGCTTCCGCCGCCCGGGCCGCTCACCCCAGCCGCTCCTGGCTCTCCTCTGGGCTGAGCTGGTCGAAGCTCCGCGCTTCCTCCTTGCCCAGGAAGGCCTCGTGGTCGTACTGGAAGCCCGGCGCGTCCTCGTGCTGTTGCGCGGCGCCGGGCCGCGCCCGCTCCTGCCACGCCGTCGGCTTGCCCAGCCCGCCCGGCAGCGCCAGCAGCAGCAGCGCCAGCAGCAGCACCGCCGGGCACCGCCCCGCTCCGCCGCCCATACCCCGCGGCCGCCGCGTGTTCGCCGTCCCGCCGCTAGCACCGCACCGCGACCCGCCGCCGCTCACCGCGCCCGGCCCCGCTCCTCCCCCGCCGTTCCGCCGCTTGCGATTGGGCAGCGGCCGTCCGCCAGCGCGGCCCGGCCCGGCGGCGCCACGTCTGCAGGGCGGTGCGGGCGGAGCGGCGAGGTTCGGGGCGGTCCGGCAGTGAGCCGTCCCATCGCCGGCCCTGCTCGGATCCGGGGTCGGGGGGGGGGAGGATGTGGTTCTGCTCCGCTCGTGTGTTCTTCCCTGGCCCCATGCCCACCTGTGCCTGTCTGACAGCTTCAGCGGGGTCACCGAAAGTTTGTCCTTGCTTTTACACTCGGGAATCTGTGGTTGCCACTGATTAGCAGTGTCTTTTTCATTGCTTTAAGGCAAAAGGTTCACCAAGAGAACTCGGGGAAACAAATTAGAGAAGTCAAAGTGCATCCTCAGTTTGCTCTCTTGATAGACGAACAAGCCAGCACAAAGCAGCAGCTCGCTTAAATGTTAAAGCTCCTCTCCTTTCTGTTCCTCAGTCTTTGCTGTCTGGCCATCCCATGTGTTAGGCATACAGGTCCTGTTGTCATCCCTGCATTACTTTGGAAAGGACAAAAAATAGGATACTTTGTTTTTTGACACAAGCAACAGTAAAGTAAGCAAACAAGCGTAACTATGCCACGAGTGTAACACAGAATTAATACCCCAGAAACACCTAGTAGAAGATACAAGGTTGCCAGTGCTGTCCTAGAGGATATCAATCATATCCATGCCAATATTTCTGTCCTTGAGGCACTGAGTTTTTACCTTCTTGGTCCATATGATGCTGGAGTAAGCTGCTAGTCAAGTGGTAAGCCACCTGCATGGGTGGCAGGTATGCCTTGCTGCTTGCTCATCAGTGATGTTGTAGCTTGTTGTTTGATCTTAGCAGAGCAATGAGAAGTTACTGGAGGGAGGAGGGAAATGGATGTTATTTTCTGCTTTTAAAGTGCTACTATGAACATCTCTGTTGAGAGAAACCTACGACTGCTGAATGATCTACATTAACTAAATTTGGAGTTTAAGGTGCTATTTTTGTGATCCACACTTCTCTCAGTAACATGGTGGAGTTTTATACACGTTATGTTTCTTTGAATACAAGGTCTGCAACACTGAAAATGTGTTTTTAGCCATTTATTTCTGCAGCAGCAGGCATGCTGGGTAGTTTATAAGCTTTTAATGAAACACTGGCGGATATTAGGGTTTTATGGGCTGGAAAACAGAGCAAATCAAAGAGCTTTGCTTGCTGTTTATAACGTTTTTCCTCTGAATCTAACAATATTTATCTCACTTTTTCTGTCTTATGTTTCACTCTTCACATATTTACTTTCACTGATATCTATTCACTTTCAACAAACTGTTCCATACTCAGAGCTCCAGTATGTCTGTCCTATGGGTCCATTTACCCAGATCAAGACGAAGATGACTCTTTCTATCTCCTATCTGCAGTCTGCGTTTGCCCTGATAAGGGTATGCTGACATCTTAGGTCAGTATTTCTGGGCATTGCTAGTAGTGCCTTTCCTCAGGCCATATAATGAGCCCAAGGCCATGCCATGTTTTCTGTCTGCCTGCTGGCTAATACCTGTTCCTGTGCTTTCAGTAGCAATCCTCTTCTCAGAGCACATCATCTCTCCATATAGTTTTTGAGTTTTGCCTACTAAAAAAGTCACTATACTTGATGGCATCAGAATGTAGCTTTCAAAGAAAAGACCACTGTGTATTCTTACTGACATTTAAAGTCTGCACTGAAACTGGAGTCCAACTCGGGCATAAAGACTGATAGAAGTAAGAGTGATGGAGTGCCTCACAGCTCATAGAGTTCAAATTTGTCTTAATTTAAAGAGCCAGTCTCCAAAACTGCTTTAAATCTTCTACCTGATCTAATTTTTTATGGCCCATTTAGTTGTGCTAGTCATCATGCAAAGACACGTTGGCTGATTCCCAGAGCTGATACTTTTTACTTCTGCCCTTGGAAAACCAGTTTCTTTCTTGCTCACATGTGGTGCCTCATGGAGCTTGGCCCCATTTACCTGGAGATCCCAATGTAAATAGGTTGAAGTTCTGAAACACAGTGGTTTTCTCATCATCCGATCAAATACATCTCAGTGTCTCCTGTGGCTGTGGTTGACTGTCCCCAGAGGCAACCTGAAGAAATGAGACTGTGGATTTAACTCAGCAGTCCAGGCATTCATGGTGGCATTTTGTTATCAGGGAATGATGGCATGCTGGGGCTGGAATCTGGAGCACAAATAAGCTTAACTTTGGGTGAGTGCAGGGAAGTACCATCATTGTCAGGGCTGGGGAAGTAATAAGCTGCCCAGTTTACCAGTGAGAGCTGTGAGAGGCTTGATCCAGGAGCAGAGATTATTTCAGCTCTGAAAGATCTGAATTCCTGAGATCAGAATGAGCTGATATCTGATTTCTTTTATATGATCTAGGATTAGATGACATCTACCCTTCAAAATGAGCATGGCAACACCATGATGCTGACAACCTCGTTTGTTCTGTGTGATATCCTACTTCCACTGTCCTCTACCAGTCTCATCTAATTTCACTGAAAACTCTTCAGGCAGGAATTTTCTAGCATTTCTACTGATTAATTTCTGGTTATTGGTACTGTTTACTACTGCTGTTCCTGGTTACCATTTCTACTATTGTTATGAGTTCTGTTGATTATCTGCTGAGTCTGCGCAGTGTCCATCTCACTTAGGGATAATCTGAGCTGTGCCTCGAGGTACTGTTGCCAATAAGTACAGTTAACAATCATTTTAGATCATTTGGGAGCAGTCTTAAACTTTTTCCTCTTCTCATTGCGGTTAGCGTTGTTGTTTTTTTTCCAAACATTTACATTTTCCAAGAGTATAAAAAGAAAAAAAATCCTTTGCTTCTGACAGCAGGAATCTGTGCGCCGTATGTGCAATTTGCCCTGGTAATTACTTATGTATGGTGATAACCATAGCAACATCCCAGGTAGATAATGTCATGCAAATTACTGCAGCTCCAGGGATGGAAGATGTTAATATAAGTATGTGCTCACACCCCTGGTCTTCGACACTGTGCGGTGACTCTCCCCTCCCTTCCCCCATATATGTTGTTTTCATATTTCCTTTTCTCTCTGTGATCAGGAGGGAAAGAAAATCTCTTGCTATTTTTTCTCATTGGTATTCACACGGAGGGGGAGGGGAAAGGTGGTCCTTCCGTGTTTCTGTCATGAATAATTTGGTATGCAGGGTGGAAATTCCACAGTGTATGTAGGGCATAAAAGTCTAGGGACTTGGATTCACTGCAGGACCGTATTGTGCTTCAACCCAAGTTCTTGCATTTGCAAACATGGAGTGTGAGCGTGGGGGGGTGGAATTGTATCCACAGATGTTTAGACAGAGGTGTAAAGCTCCTCAAATCATTTACAGAGGAGGTGGGAGAGCAGCTTTGTTTTTCAGAGCAGACGCTGTGGCTGAATACTTATCAGGGGCAGTGCATTGTCACTGCGATGAGCAAATAGCAATGAGGAAGCTGGTAAGAGTTTTCTCTTGTTTGGTTATAAGTAAAAGGGAAAAAAAAAACCCTATGCATGTGCTAATCTGCATATACACTAATCCTTTTGTTACCTTAGAGGTAGCTGGAATGTCTTGTTAAAAACATTCTTTAAAAAAGAAAGCAAGGATTGGTTTTGCTTTTCTGGAGAGGAGTGAAGTTGGTGCTTAATTTTTGGTTAAATAGTGGGAACTGAGTTCTGGCCCTACAATCCATGCTGGAATTACTGATTTCACAGTTCTTAACTGCAAGCAGCCGTTAGGAGGGGAAGCAACTTGATTAAAGAGAGCAGAGATTTGCAGAGTTGGAAGGACTGTGCAGGCAGTTGGAGTTTGTGGTCAGGGCCTTCTTTGAAATAAAACATTCTCAAAGCAAGTTGAGCTATCCATTGGGCCAGCACTAAATTGTCTTCGTTGTAAAATCATAGACTCTTTCAAACAGAGGCACGTGGAGGAGTGGAAACAGAATTACTGAAGTCTCTGAGCAACTTCAGTTTGCTGTTGGAGGCAGCAGATATGCAGAGTGTTAATTGGAGATGCAGAACACTCCGAGTGTGTACCCCCTGATATCTGTACAGAGGTGTTAGCCACTCATACAGGCCTGCCTACAAATCCAGCTTGTACTGTTTAATCTTTTTCACTCTTCTTTCTTTGCGAATTAGCAGTTCAATATTTTGCCTATTGGTAACACTGATAGCGCTGTTCAGCTGTGCCAGCCTGCCAAGAATGGCTAGTGATGACAGTGGAAGCCAAAAGGTCTCCCTGTCAATGTAATCCAGTTAACTGTTAAACTCTGCAACTGAGCTTTGGCTTACAGTGATCCTTGAGTTGCACTGGAGCTGTGTTGTGGTTTGGGGTTTTTGTTTTTTGTCAGTTTTCTAGCATACCTACCTAAGGAAAACAAGCTGTACCAGAAAGAAATATCTGAGACTTCATATCATCTGTCAGAAATTATTGAGCCCAGTTGTATTACTGAAGTTTTTGCCTGTCTGCCTACTTCGCATAACATGGATATTTCTTTGTTTCTATATTCAGTGTGTGATTGTTTGAGATGGGCTCTCCTTTGACTCCATAACACATTGAGGGGAATAGTGTTTTCCTTGGAATTGTAGGGGTAGCCAAACCGAGCTTCTGGAAGAAGATTTGCCTAAGTTAATGTCACATGTGGGATTAATATTGGGTTTAATGATTCTGGTTCTTTGCTCTAGCGGTGCTTTTGCTTTCCTCACTGTGCTAGGTGGGCTCTCCACTTCTATTTCTTTCCAGCTAATATAACTGAGGGAAGCTACTGGCCTGCGTAAAAGTGCTGTTAGCTAACTCTATAGTTTGTATATTACAACTGGGCGTATTTTATCAGAAGGCAAAGGAAATACTAACATCAAAATCACATGTCAAAGAAGCCCATGTGTTTAATAAATAATATTTGATGCACGTGACTTTATTTACTGTCTCTTCTTCTCACTTCTTCCGCCTCGCCAGTTGCTCACCTTTGCTAGTTTATGACATGATGTTTGAGGAAACATTGCATTATCACATGCAGAAGACTTCAAGGGAGAGAAATTGGCTTGTCATTAATAGTAATTGTAAAACCAGCCCTACAGTAGAGGCTGCTTTTGGCTACAGCTTCTCTTTCCTGGGAGCAGAAGTGAAATAAAATCCACAGCTGTCATCTGGTGAAAATATTTAACCCAGGGTTAAAATCTTAATGCACAAAAGTCAAGTGTGAGATGAGGCTCATCGCAGGACTGAGAGATGCATCCAGGCTGTAGCAGGAGAGCAGCTTGGCCTATGGGTATCCTGAGGAATGGGAAAACTCAGCTTTCTTTTCTAGCTGTGTCTTAGGGTATCATCAAGTGGCAAGCTTCAGGTGAAGACTCACCATTTTGTGCCTGCTGTGCCAGGGGAGAGATGCCATCAAGGAGCCTTGATAACTGTTCACCTCCTGCAGTTTTGGTGAGTTCCTCCATTGCTCCTGTAGGGGTTTGTGAAAGGCTGGGGCAGCTCCAGTCAGCTGTTATGGTGTGGCACACATTCCAGAGGCTGCCTCCCTCCTCACAGTTGGTGTTTCCCACCTCTTAGCCTTCAGATGTAGCCATGTTTTCCCTGCTTAGAAAATGTTCTTATTTTGATGAATACTAGGACCTGTAAGATGGCTTGAAGTTCTACAGCAAGTAACTCTTATCAAATGTGGCAGGGAGCTATAGCAGAGGTGCTGCAGACTCCTAGCTCTGTGCTTTGCCATGTAAGTGGGAAGAAATGTGAATAACCAGCCCTGAGTAGGCAGCCTGGCTTTCTGGAAGAAGCAAAATGGGGCTGACTTGGAAATCAGAGGGGAGGCTTCCTCCAGGCATAGACTTTTCATTGCAATACAGTACTATTAAGCCACCTCAAAACAGAGAAAAGCCAAATGCAACGTGTGTCTGTCCAAGGTCCATTGAAATCAACTGAAGTCATTTTAGTAACTTTAGCAACCTGGTTTGAAGTGTTGATAGTGCACAGATGGTGTGCATATAGGACTGGAGCAGTGTGCTAAAGGCAGGATGATTTTTTTTTCTCTTTTGGGGATCTAATTTTTATTTAGGTTCTTCCCACGGAACATATACTGCATGCAACTTCAAATGCAGTCACAACATACATTACTGTGACAGTGGGGTAGTTGTTCCCTTTTGATATAGCAGATGAAACAGAAACAGGCATCTCGAATGAGGTATCCTCAGCAGAACATTCAAAATCTTTACTTTTCCTAATTCTAACTAGTCTGTTAAGGACACCAAACGTAATTGTACTAAAAGATGCTCACAAAGAACAACACTTCAACTGATGGCTGTTTGGAACTTAAAACAGAATGCATGATAACTGCAGTTTTGAGAGTGCATAAGTAGTGCTCATATAAGAGCTTAATTGCTTAAATATATTAATTAAAGGAAATATTCAGTTCAAATTATTGTATTGTTGTATAGCCATCCAAGGCCACAGCATGCAAGCTTTCAACTGATCACAAGTATAGTGCCCAAACTTCTATTGGAAAACACATTAACTAGTGCCAGTGAACAGGAGGTTATTTAGGTAAACTGAGTTATGGGCTGAAACTATCTGTTGTACACAGTTTTAAATGTCAGTGAACCAGACAAGTTAATTCTTTGCCTGTGAAGTAATGTTGGAATGCATTTTATATGCGGTTTATGTTTAAATATAAACATGGGATTACCTTTTAGGCTGTGAAATGGAATCATATACGCAACAAACGTTACATCTCGGGCCTTCTATGAGTGAAAACTGTTGTGTCAAATATGGTTAGTTTAGTAGGGTTGATGGGCTTTATTCAGGGCTCCTAGAATTTATCTGCCAAGCATAAATAATGATTTAACAACTAATAGGGCAAGGCCAGAAATATAATAGCTTTTATGTTGAAATTAACATCAAGTGATCTGTAGACATCTGCTAAGCAAGCCAAATGTGGTCTGTGTGCTGCATGCTTTGCCTCACTGCCTCAAAATAACAAGCAATGCTTATATTTGGAGGGGCACTTTTCCTTGTTAAAATGAAAAAAAAAAAATCAAAAACAAAAAAGCTCTGATAGAAAATCACTTGCACTGTTAGGTTCAAGTGTGTGATGAACATTAAATAGCCCTACAAATTTAAATAACGCTCGATGCTGAGGTTTCAGCCTTACAAATGCTTTTGGTTTCTGATGTGCGCGTAGTGTGGTTCAGAGAGAAATTTAAGTCACTTATTGTTAGAACAAAAAGGCAAAATATCAGCCAGGATATTCCAGCCTTTTGCAAATGCAGCTTTCTGGAGTCCACTCAGTGTGAGAGCCTGAGTATCACTGAGTTTGTTTCTCCACAATGACTAGGAGGGTGAAGGAACTGTAAGAACCACAGCACAGAGAAAGGCTGAAAAAGCTCCAAGTAGCAGAAATCCCCTCCAAGGAGACATTTGCTGTTGCCTTGTAGAGATCCGCATTGTGTGTGTCAGTGTTTGACTTCTATGGGTGCCAGAACTGAAACTGTACTTCCTTTGCTTGAGAGCACCGCTGTTGGCATGGTTTGCTCACTTTACTGGCTGTTGCAGTTCATCTGCTTTCAGGGCCATCCATTGAGTCTTTGGCATCATCTCGGGGGGTCTCAGCCTTTCCTCTGTTTTAGGAGTATTAGAAGGAGGGTGAATTGCTGAAAGGGGAACATAATCGTTGTGAGGCAGAGTCTAAAGATGTTGGTAAGCTGAAAGGACTACACTGGCAATTCACCATGTACTATGCAAAACTGAATGAGAAACTCATATTCATTGTGCTTATGTATGCTGAAGCTCTTTATGTCCATATTTAGATCTATTAACACAGTAAGATTAAGCCAACTTGACTTTCTTGAATGAACAAAGCAGAGTCTCTGCTACAAATCCCAGAAATGTGTACTGCCACCAGCATGGTGAATAACACAGACCTGAGATCCTGTGCAGTTTGGCAGTGGTACAGAAGACGCTGTTCTGAACAAGCTGGATTCCCTTTGGTACAGGAGGCTTGGCACCAACCTCACTGTAAGCTGGCTCAGGTTACTATGGGGGCAGTGAGGGCTGGGCTCTGTGCTGGACTTGGTGTCTCTACTCCAGCCTTCCTCCTGAATACTGGAGTGTGGCCTCAGGCTGCTCTGATTTGCACTGCCAGCAGTCCTGGGGATACCTCTGCCAGCTGGGTTAGCCAGAACACACAGTGCTCTAGCCAAAGTCAACTTCTCCCTGTGAGGGCAACCACAGCAAGGAAAGGTCCAGATGCTGGCTATGCCAGTTCTCAAACCACAGCTCACTCTTCCCAGCAGGGATTTCCCCAGCAGATAAGTGGCAGCGATCTCTTCCTTGTGTTGACATCTCTGAAGGACAGAGGTGGAGGAACAGGACGGTGTCTGTAGGAAGAGAGCTGCTGCACTGACAAATCCAGAGTACTTCACAAGAGACCAGATTCTGACTGTGACATTTTTCTCTGCTGATTCAGGCTATGCATGAGGAGATGGAAGAAATGCCCTTTGCAAAAGGCTTCTTCTGGAATTTCTGTACTGGAGCAATGCCCAAGGGACTTGGTATCCCAAGGTAGGAATTATACATCTTTCTTTCTGTGAATGAGGGTCCTTGCAGTCCTGCACAGCTAGAGAGCAGTATCCAAGCTGGATGGAGAGAGTGGCCCATGAGTTCTGTTGTCTGGCTTTGCAGCCTTGACTGCTGCAGTGACTAAACACGGGCTGTTATTGTAGAGGGTCTAATTGAGCTACTTTGCGGGCATTCATCTGATAGGAGTGAGGGACTTGCTCGTGCCACCCAGTCTTGGCTTTCTGTGTGAAATGTGACTTGCAGATTTCAAATCACAACGTGTCAGAGCTCCTGGGCTGTGCTGAGGGTTCCAGCAGCCCAATCAGCTGCACTGCATCCACACCGGAGGAATTTCCACGCAGTCACTGCTTTGTCTTCCATGAAAAACAAAATCCCTCTTCAAGCAGATGCAAAAAGTCTACTAGGGATTTCGTATTGTGTGCCCCGGTGGCGCAGCGGTAGAATTCCCGTCTGCAACACCAGGGGGCCCGGGTTCGAATCCCCCTGTGGAGCAGGGGTTAGAAGTGCCGCTCTGCTACACAGAGGGCTTGAATCCCGGGAGTTGGACTCGATGATCTCTAAGGTCCCTTCCAACTCGCACAATACTATGATACTATGATACTATGATAATGTTCACGTCATTTGTTTTTATGCTGCCTGTTAATTACTGCATTTAAGAGTGTGCCCTTCTTTCTTTAGGAGCAGACTGAAACTAAGCCTATTGAAGAAATTGGTCTTGTGTAAAACTGGTTTTGGGGCAGAATCAGACCATTTGATTTCAAAGGACTTCTGTCCTAGTGTAATACAGGTCACCGAGAAAAGAGGCATGTATTGGAAGGGGGGCATGTTTGTTGTAACACTGGGAAGTTTGGCCTTCAAAGAGACTTCTCTGAGTGTATGAGCCACTGCAGGCATCTTGCTTTTACTTGCTGAGAGCCTTCCTCTGAGATCCCAGGGAAAAGGAGAGCTGGCAAATAGGCTGTAAGACAGTGTGCCAGCCATGTAAGTATGCCTGAGGTGTGGGTTTGGAGTAGAGAAGTGCTGTTCTGGCAGAATTGCCAACACAGAAGGTATAAACACGTCCATGGTCTGGGGGTGACCAGCCAGCAGGGGTGCATGCAGATGTGAGGCTCCACCTTCAGGACTTAACCATCATTCAGGCAGCAGCTTCTTCCATCTGGCCCTGTAGGGTGCCTCTGCTGGAGCCAGGTGTTTTACAAGGAGTACAAAACTTGGATAAAGAGCAGTATTTTCTTTTGCCTGCTTTACTTTCGAAGGTGAGTCCAACTGTTTGCTTCTTCCTTTGACTGTCCTGTGTGCTATTTCTCCCATCTGAGTGGGAAACCCTGCTCTCTCATAGCCTAGAATACTTTGGTCATCAGGCAGCCGTGCATGGTTCTACACACAAGAACATCACAGAAGTGATGGAAATGTAGTATCACTCCATAGAAAAACAGTCAGGAGAGTCCTTAACTTGCCAACATGCCCCCTTACTGTTCCTGTTCCTCTTATCCCTTTGCTGTCCTGCTCTGTCTGACTGGCAGAGAGCGTGGGCCTTGTGCTGTGCATTTGTTGGAAGGCAGCTTTATCTACCTCAGCAGTGTCTGAGATGTGGCCACAGCTCCAAGCTTGTTTTAACATCTTTAGGTTCTGCATGCTGCTCTTCAAGGGTGGAATTATTATGTTCACTAGAAAAAATTACCTGTCTTTTATGCATCTGCCTCTCACTGTGATCAGGGACTCTCTTTTGATTGGAGACTGTCTTTATCTCCACAGGTCTACACAGCAAAATGAAGGTGTGATTGTAGCATGTTGGCCAGTCTTAATCTAACTGGCAGAGGTAATAGTAGCAGTGAGGATCCCCCAGAACTGGCTATCAACCAACATATTAAGTTTTCAGAGACCTTGTGTATATACCTCAAGGTATTTTGGCACTGCAGCAACTGATGCTTGCAGAAGTACCTGAGATGGCTGTCAACTACTGTGTGGTGAGCCTGTTTGTTAGCATTGGATGCAGTGGATGGGATGTACATGTTCTAGCTAAAGGTAAACAGTGACATTAGTATAAATATCCATCAGACACATCCTCAGCACATGAGGAATCAGTGACAAGAAAGTACAGATAGAAAGTGAGGGGGGAAAAAGAGAAGATTGGCTTCTGTATAGAGCAGCTTTATGGCTGACAAATCAGTGGAAGGATAGGGGTAAAGTGCTGCTCCCACTCTAGTGGTGGAAGTACAAGCCCATGACCCCTACTGTTAGTACCCTCCCAGCATGCCTGACTAAAGAAGAAAGCACTGGCTGAGGGTCTGTCATACTGCAGAACATGCCACTGACTCAAGAGTGGTAGAAATAGAGCATGAAAGCTGGGCCTCAAGCCCCATACAGTTATATATGGATGTTATCTGCCATAGGCTGATCCCTGGAGCTCTCATGTTTTACCCTGTGGCACAGCTTATGTAAGCTGTCATACTAATAAAGGTCCACAGAGTTGAACTGAACATCTGAGAGAACACAGGTGGCTCTGCAGCCCCAGTCAGTACTTCTCCTTGCAAATTGTGTCTGCTTGGTAGAGTCCAGAACGTGTGTCTGTCATCCTTGCAGGAACTTTTGGGATGAACCCATTACCACCTTCCTGTGCCCATTCTCTGTCCTGGAGAAAGACTTTTCTTCCCATTCAGTCCAACAGAATAGGATATTTGGACTTGAAAACAATGTGCCTTTTGGCAAACAGAGCTTTCCTTCTTCTTGCATTCACCTTACAGGACCATTTCTACATGCTATTAACTGTGATAAGGTAATGTGAACAAACTGCATGTGAAGGTGATGCTTGTGTTTCAAGTATCTAGCTTTGATGTGCAGCACGTGCTCTAAATGAGAGCTCTAACTTTGTTCCACAAGCCATTGGAGCTGTGCTGATCCAAGTTTGGGAGCTGTATCTTTCTGAGTCTGTGATTTAGTCACACATGTAAAAGCATTGTGGATTTTTTGTACACTTCTCAGAGGCCAACAGGAATGAGAAGGAATTCATTTGAAAATCACATCACCTGTACCGGTCTTTTGAATGTGAGACTTCCGCTTCTTTCACACCTGAGCCTGAAATGCAACGGTTTCCCATTTCTGACGGTCCATGAAAGGCTGAATCGCCCGTGCAGCTTGCAGCCATCCTCTAGCAAAGGTTGGTACTGCAGTAGCCCCACCTGCTGTTGGAGAGGAAAGAAGCGGCTTTGTCTTTAACGCACGTATCAGGCTGCTTTAACTTTCGATTACCCTGTCTATCTTTTAGCATGCTCCGCTAAGAGAATGCTCTGCATTCTCCTCTCAAACCACATTCTTTGTGGTCCTCGTGTTTGTCATGTTTTATGTTGATTCTAAGCTCTTTAGAGTAGGAAGTGCCTCTTATCTCTGCTTGTAAAGCGCTAAGTAAATTTACACACAATTTAAGTGCTTGATAATAACAACCACAATCTTTTGTTTTTATTAGCATTTGATTTCAAGAGCTCTCTGTCAATTTGATACAAAGGCAAAGGTATAATTAGGGTTTCTGAGTTGGTTTTACACTAATCTGAGGAGAGTGACTTTATATGGGGTGTTTTTCATCCATTTAGAAATGTGAAGGCCATAAACACATTGCCTAAAATAGAAAAGCAAATTCGTATGAGACATTTTTATTGCCCAATACTTGTGAAAAAGGATAGGCAGTTAAATGATGTATTAAGAGACTTTTTCTTAAACCAAACCACTGCTTTTATGAGTAAGAGATGAGCACAATAATCAGGAGCAAGGCTTATTTACACAGGAGAATTCATTTGAAATCAGTGTGCTTTTAGAGAAGAAAAAGACTTTTATGTCTTAAGTTTTAAGGCTTTCTTTTCTTTGTATCATTTCTACCTTGCAGGGACAAACTCTGCACCTCATGCCTGTTTTCAGAAACAGTCCTATTTCAGTCAATATGACTGTGGATGTTACAGAATTAGAATCTAGTCTGCCAGCCCCTAGAAAACCCATCTTCCCCTAGAATCTGGAATTCAAGTTCTGGCATTAGTTCAGATGGGCATTGCTTCTGAGATGAGGTCAGAAAGCCATGAAAGCTAGTTTCAGTTGGCACTGTGAAACTCTGTGACTTGGCATGTGTTTTACAGCTGGATTGATAAAACTTAAAGCAAAAAAAACTTATTAAGCCTCCGTATATTATGTTGATAGACTGATAGGATGGCTAGTAGACAGTGCTGAACTTGTTTCTTTCACACTGACAGCTGTGTCAGTGAAGCAAGATTTTAAATGTTAATAAGACCAAAAATGCTTAATGACAGATTCTTAACGGATAGCAAAGATGCTTCTTTTGTTCAGAAGTGTAATATGCTTTCCTTCTAAAGATAGTCTAGGCCTTAATTTTTAAGAGGATGTTTGGATTTCTTAGATGAGTAAATGTGTTTGCTTCTGTCTCTGCCTCAACTGCTTTGTGCCTGTGTGACCCAGCGGGGAAAGCACAGCGCTTTTGATGGTCTCAGAAGGGGTGAATATGTCTTGCTTTGAAGATGAAGGAGGCACAGTAGTGGTTCCTGTACCATGTGCTGGCACTCCGCTGGGGTTACACCTTACCCTGCAAGAACTTAAAATGTCATGACTGTCACAAATTGCAGTGATTCCAGAAACTCAGTGCGTGAAGTACAAAGTAAAGGAGTATCCAATGCAGTTGCTGCAATTCTAGATGCCTTTTGAAATATCTTCGTAGATATATTAGATATATAATGTATTTCTCTGCAAGATACCAAGGAGCTGGGGTCTGCTCTCTTTGTTTTCTTAGATTAAAGCATGTGAGAGTCATCGAGGTGGCATGTAACAAGTGAGGATGTGTCCTTGCTTTACCACACAGATAAGACAGTCCTTCCCTTTCTAAGAATATTAGTACTCATTTATCCTGGAAGTCAGCAGCACACAGCCTGAAACATCTGGTGACAACATCTGTGTGGCAACTAAATGTTCTGGTGTCTTTAATGGTCAGATCTGACTGCAAAGTAGATTCGGATGTTTGGAAAATTAAAACAGGAATCAAGGTATGTTCCTCCTGAGGAATTCTGCAGGTAAATGAATCATCCTTTAGAATACTTGTTTTTGCAAATAATGAAGTAAAGATTGATGGAAAGATGTGAGCATCCTAATGGTCCCTGCAAACTTTTATTCCTGGCTTTAGTCATGGGTTGTAAACAAATAAAGGACTCGAGTGTGATTGACCAATCACGTCTTTAAATGCTTGTTACTAATGTGGCAAGTCTTCATAAACTACTTAAAGATAGAATCATTGTAGCAGTATAAAAGCTGCACAGGCTCAGGTCTGTCTGCGCACTCAGGAACAGGGCAGAGAATAGAGGTTCTTTGTGCTTTACTCAGGGCTTTTCTGAGCATGTGGGAGAGATCTGAGTTAGCCAATACTCTAACCATGCCCAACGTACTTGGCTGATGTTTGTTAAATATATATATATATATGTATGTATATATGTATGTATGTATATGTATATATATGTATGTATATATATATATATATATATATAGTGATTATTTATTAAATTCACTACTAGAGTTGAAAAAAAGACACAGTGTTCCATGCATATGAACCATCCTTGGGGCACTTCAGACGGATTGATGGCAGCATTTGCTGTGTTGCAAGCTCAGTGGATATGGAGTTATGTCTGTTTGGCTCAATTACTGCTCTCTGAGCGGTGTAATTTAAATATTGTGTGTTTCCAGGAGGTTAACATTGCTGGTGCACTTCATGCTCTTCACTGTAAAAAGCAAGTGCTTTAAAGCAAGTGACAATCTTCTATTTGCTACTGTGCAATCAGCAAGAGTGTTCTGTTAAGGCAGAAATTTCCAAGCTTAAAAGCAATTAGAGTGGGATACTTAGATTTGTTAGGCTCCTTCCTTAGTCCACGTGAAACAAATGCAGAAGAGGCTCTGTAATACTGGTGGTAAGGGGTAGGTAACCTCTACTGGAGGTTATCACTGTTGGGAATCAATGAACAGGTTACTGTGCAGCTGCTCAATGAAGTACGAATTCACCTAAGCTAGCCTTGAAGTTATTTGCTCCCATAGCTGTACTCTAAGGTAAAATGATAGTGTTAAACTTCATCAGAATTTAAAGCAAAGCTCATTTTGTGATATATGATTTTAGATGTTATTGCAAGCTTCATAGCAAACTTTTTTGTGAATCTAGCTACAACGTAGCAGACTTCACAGAACAGCTGCGTATGTTTAGATTATCTTTTAGACTTCCAATCACTTCAATTAAGTAGCTGATCATTTTTATGATCCAGGACATTTCAATAGATGCACCTGCCAGTTTTATTTCTATTCTTATATGGTTGGAAGTTGTTTGGAAGTTCAATCTAACTATATTCCTGGAAGTTGAGATGCTCCTCACAGTTTGCTGGAGGAATCTTGCGGTGATTTGCTGGAGGGTCTCAAAGATCCATTTGAGATTTATAACCTCTGATTCCTGGAATCAAAACATAGAGCCAAGTTATGAGCACCTATGAGAGAATTTCTGGTGAACTCACTGAAAATCTTTCGATAAATGTATGCTGTCACATACTTTGTTGTCTTCTGGGCAGATCAAAAATACCACGCATCAACATTTCTCATGGAATAACTCTATTTTTGACTCAGTAGCAT
This sequence comes from Excalfactoria chinensis, assembly GCF_039878825.1. NCBI lineage: Eukaryota > Metazoa > Chordata > Aves > Galliformes > Phasianidae > Excalfactoria > Excalfactoria chinensis. The sequence goes on along the minus strand of NC_092829.1, from coordinate 52,869,196 downwards.
GTGAGTAGAAGCTGGACATGACATAAAATGCAAAAGTAAATCAAATGCAGAACAAGAAAAGATCTTTCTTTACCCATTTAGAGACTGGCTGTTTGTCAGTATCCGGTAAGTGTGTATCTATTTTAAGGAGTAGGGGAACATTTGAAATGTAGCGCTTGTATGCGATGTGAGTCCTAATGTAGCTTGTGGTTATAAGTCCGCTTTGGCATATTGCAGTGTGCTGCTTTTAGATCACGTAAACGTATCTCAGATTTAATTTTCTTTCAGTGGTGGTGTTAATTCAGGGGTTGTTACAGTTTGTTTGCTTAAAAAAATTCTGTGCGATTTTTCTTTGCATTTTGCAGAGCTCATCATTTTGGAATCCTAAATGAACTGTTAAAAGAACTATTTATTATAATCCTCTCATACTGATCTATTTTGACAAAGAATGTGCATGAGTTTGATGGTGCATTAAAGCAAAAAAGAAACCAAAACCCACCAAAAATGCAACAATACAAAAAAAAAAAACAAAAAACAAACCAACAACAATAAAAAACAAACCCAACCCCAAAATGGTCTTTGACTTTAAGGAACCACTGTCAAGATCAAAGTGTATTTCATGTGCTAAAGTCCTGATTCAGCAAAGCCTGCAAAGAAGAATCTCAAGCACGGTGAGCTTTGGTGGCAGCCACTGAGTACGGTTGCATTTCCTACTTTGATTCTTATGTCTCAAAAATGCCCATAAAATGAAACACTCCCACACAAACAAGTCATCAAGAATGTTGTAATCTTTCTGCTTTTTAACATCCTCTCTCAGTACTTCTTACACAATTTGCATTATTCATAATGATTAGCTTTAATCTGAAGGACTTCCAGTTTTAAAGTTCTTTATTTGCATATCTCTTTCTCTTGGTAAATGTGTGTAGCTGACAATGAGGAATAGCTTGTATGCTTTTCTGTGTCCTAGTAATCTTTTATTCACATATGCTTTATGCAGTAGACATGCTTTCCAGTTTTCCTCCTTCTTCATTGCCTAGTGTCTTAGAATATGTATGCTGACACCAAATAAATTAAAGCAGTACTTTTTTTTCTTAATGGAAAATGCCCAGTAAGACACTCAGATTCCCTGCATCCATCTTTGTTTTTCAAGCAGACCAGTGTTATAAGAGAGCTTTCAGCCAGACAAATGTTTTATGGCAATAGCGCTTTATGTTTTCGTAACACCCTTCTTCTAAAGATCTCAGCTGCTTTACAGCAGTAATAAATTAAGCCTTACAACATCCTATGTGGTAGGTAACTATTATACCCGTTTTATGGGTGCCAGACTTCATGGAATAAGCTGCATTCAACATGTCAGCAAGCTACAAACAGTCATTTGGGGTTTCATCCTAGAATGGTCACGTGAATGCTGCCTACAATGGAGTCTATACAAGAGGTACCTACCAGGCAAAAACTTAGGACATTTAGGAGCTGTGTTTGAATTTGAGCCCAGCATAGACACTGTTAAAAATGGTTTGTGAAGAAAGCTGTAATTAGATAGTAAGAAAGTCTTGGAAAGAATTCAAAATAGAAAATCTAATCAATGATGGACTGGAAGTTCAGCACTTTGGAAAGAAAGTTAGTATAGAAGTGGGTCTGGGGCAACGAGTGGGAAGGTTTTAGAGTTCAGGAGGTATGACCATGTCTTCTTGGCTGCAGTCTGAAATGTATAGGAGAGCCTGGCCCTCCTGTAGCACTTGAGCTGAGATACAGAAAGTTGTGACTTGTTAATTGTGCTAATTCCCAGCCTGGAACCTAAACAACTACATGCAGCTGTGCTAACTCAGTTTTTAATTAGCTGAAGAGCTGAGCTGGGTGGTTAAAAAACAAACCAGGGGTCAGCAATGCATTTGCAACTGAAATGGGGAGCAGTTGGTGGTACCCTACAAGCCCATGGAGGTGAGTTAGCCTCTTACGACCTCTTGCCCAAGGGTTTAAGGATTTTTCAGGTTGCAGTGGTAAGGGCGATTTTGTAGTGAGGAAACACAAAGGCACAGAAGAAACTGTGAAAGCAAAGACTCACAGTTTAATGACTGAAGTCATAGCATAGATGATAGTTCAATTTGGTGGCCTCCAGCAAGGCCTTGAGGGCTGACAATTTCAAGAGGAACAACCAAATCATTTTGAGAAAAAGGAGCTAGTGCTTTGCAAAATTCATCATATATATGTGTGCATACATCTTAAAGCAGGGAAGTTCTTGTGGAGAGGCAAAGAGTAGAAAAACCTTAATTTGTTTTAATGAGGATCTCAAATCGTTGTGTGAATGGACATACTAGTCTGGACTAGCAGGAATCAAGACGTGTTTATCAAGGAGAATCTCCTCCAAAGTATGTTATCGTCAGTGGTAAGTCAGTGCTTCATAGCATGCTTTAATAATAAATATTGTTATAAAATCATATCATACAGGAATAAACCTCATTATTCTGTTGGGATGAAACACGGAGCACAGGCACCAAGGAATATCTCCTGCTCTGAAATATTCATAAGTGTTTTTGTTTTCTTTTTCTACTGACACAAACAGTCAAAAAGCAGCCTGGAGGAAATGTCCTTCGCTTTTGGAAAATGAGTTGGTAATTTATTCACACAAGGCCATGTAGTCATTTTGAATTAGCACATCATGAAATCTACTAATAAAATGAAGTCAGTTTACATTTTAAACAACCTTTAATATTTGTAAAAGTAAATATCCCTTAATTTCTCAGCAATTTAGATGTAATGGAAATTGTCAGAAATTTTAATTTCTCTCTGTTTAGCTCACTCACAATGGCTGTCAAACAGTCAAGTGATATGACGTAAAGTACCGCTAATCGTTTCAGCACAAGACAGTACTTCAAAGGTAAGGCAAAGGATGTGCAGACACTAATGAAATTTTATTATCAGAACATAGAATTAGAATTGTGACAAGAGACAATGGTGGCAGTGACATGCAGCTAGAATGTTAAGCTTCTGAAATCTCCGAGCTGAGTCTCACAGACAAAAATAGCTAGAGCTGCAGACTTCTTAATAGTCTTAAATGGAAATTGAATGGGCTCAATTAATCAAGTGAACAAACTATAGGGAATTACAGAAAAGGCTTGTTCTGTGTTTTCAGGCTATTAACCTGCACGGCCATTATGTTCTGGTATAATGTTGTGGTTTGCAATCCATGTGTTGCTTCTCTGAGTATATGTTTCTGTATTTGCAGAGAAATGTGTAAAGCTCATGAGCCACCACGACATGCAGATTTGTAAGTACACGCTTGGGCAGACCTCACTGAAGTCAGCTCTTGTTTTACTTGTTTTACAAGACAATTCTGTTTGGGTAACAGCACTGCAAGTTTCTAATGGGGTGGATGCAAGTAGTGTGCTTCAGAGCAGATAATGGGTCCTCAGGATATCCAAGGTTACAGGACAAATGTAACTGACCTATAGGCATCCATTAGCATTTTGGAGTTCACTTTACAGAAATCTATGAAAATCTGTCAGCTGTTAAGAAGTGGCTTTGGTATTAGGGAGTTGAACTGAATTTAGTCTTTCAGTATTTGTAAAGCAACCATTCCTGCTCTCAGTGTGCTTTCTCAAGTCCCTGAACTGTGACAGGTGTCCTGTTGCTTTGTGAGTCTCAATGGCTGCAAGGGGAAATGGAAAATGCCATCTAGGATTTCTTAGATTTAATTCTTTTTGAATTTTAATTAAACCTGGGTAAGAGTGATCAAAGTCTGGAAAACTCTCCCTTCTGTGCAAGGGACCTGTCCTCAGCTATTAGGAACTGTCAGATTAGTCCCATCTGCAATGGCATCCAAACTAGAAGAGTACTTAAGAAAGGCTGGAGACAAAAAACACCCATCAGTATATTCTACAAGTGCACTGTAGGCTCTTTTAGAGAATGTCTGTTCCCTGTGGGTGGTGTACAATTGTAAGGGCTTTATGAAAACTAACACCCAGCATGGATGTGATAGCAGTGATCTCTTCTGCAGCTTTGCATGGTTGCAGTCTGGGAGGAAATCAGTATTGTCAGGCCCTGCCTTTCATTCCTTGATCTTCAGGTTTGGGGGAATGAAACATGAGTGCAGAACTGAGACTGGATAATTGTTAGCAAGCACCTTCAGTGCACTGGAGGAGTGCACGTTTGCTGGTGTAATTTCTTGCTTCATTTTAATGGAGGTACATTATTTTCTTTGAGAGATGATTCTGCACTCTGACAGATCTCTCAGCAAGAAAGGAGGCTTTCGTCTGAAAAATGAAAAGGTCACAAAAATCGTGTAATTAATAACCTTACAACGTAATTCCATGAACCTGGCAATGGCAATGGTTTCTAAGTAAACAGGTAAGGCTGCAGTATATATCACTGAGATGTTGATTTGGCCTGACAGGATACTGCAGCTTTTGAGTCCTTGTCAAGACAGTCTATGCCCGGTGCTTTCAGCTCAGAGCTGCTGCATTTTCATTCCAGGGAACGTGGCTGTTGTGCACTGTTCCTTTCCTGATGCTTGCCTGATGGCTGCATTTATCTTTCCCATTTTCCTCTAAGTTCTTCCATATTTTTTTTTCCTCTCATTCTTGCCTTTTCCTTTTCTGTAGATTTATTCTTGCAGAGGCTATCCCTAGAGAGTCCTAAAATAGATAATTCATGTTCCCCTGTGCTGTTTCCTGTGCCATATTGCCACTCCCCTGCCAGCACTGAGTGTAAATATGTAAGGATTCCAGCTATGCTAGTACAGATATTTGCCAAGGGCAAACTGTAACCCAGAGTGCTTGATCATTAGCTGAAAGCAAACTGCACATCGTACATGCACATATGTTGTCTGTTTACAGTTTTGATTCCATTGCTAAGTTATGCGTGTCTACCAGTCAGGAAACAAAACCAACACCACATATGTTTGGTGACTAACTGAAAATATGGTTGTCCTTAAAATTATAATATATATATATATATATATATATATATATATATATATATATATAAGTTAAAATCTTGTATTCCATTTAGTAATGCAGTTTGGAACAGAGATAACACATGATTTGAACATATTTTTGGTGCTCTGTTAATAGTAAATCCGAAACAAATTCTGAATGGGCAATATTCAGTTGTTACTGCGGGGATGGGAGACGCTGGCACATGGCTTATGTAACGCAGTCAGTAACACGTGTGCAGTGAGTATCTGCAGAAAGCTGCTCTGCAGGAATTAACAGCTAAAGAAACTCACAGGATCCACTGAGTTTCAGTCTCTCACAATTGGTTGATGTCTCTCCTCCTGTTTCTCAGCAGTGAGTGGGGGCAGCAGCTCTCCCCTTGCTAATCAAGCTGCTGGAGGACTTCAGAACACAATGACCTTATAGGATCACAAAACTGCTTAAAATGCATGTATCTCTAGTGTGGCCTTCTATAGTACTAGATACTTGGGTACCTTAAAGTTCCCATTAGTGAAGCCTTATGCTGAGGTCACGGTGCAAAGGCAAAGGAATATGTGACTGCCTGGTAGAAAGCTTTTTGTCACCCTATGGAATTCTCGGGCGATGAAGCTTCCGTTGGTCTGCCAAACCCCTTGTACCTAGCATTCACAAACACTTTGGAAGGACTGTTAGTTGCACAGAATGGAATGCAAGGAGAATTCAGTTTAAAAATGCGTTATTATTGGAGCAACAAATTGTTGTCTTGGCAACAGAAAGCTTATGTTTTCTTATCTCCCCTTTTAATTTTTATTTTTTGGCCTTGCTTTGGATTTACAGTGCCCTGCAAGAGTCCTTTCAGACTTTAGCTTTTCCTCCAAATTATAATGGCCAAGTTTGTCCTTCAAATAGATTTTCATGCAGTACACTGCAGGGGAGGTCTTGATGCTGATTATTCTCTTTCTGGACTCAGATTGGTATAAAAGTGGTTTGGTAGAGTCAAATCTGTTCCTGGATGAGGAGGTCTGTCTTAGACCCTGAGTTGTTGCTCACATTTCAGTTAAAATGTGCTTCTACACATCATGAAAACAATGGTTCCTGGAAGCAAAAAGCTTTCTGTGTGCAGGGAAAAATATGGAACTTATTTTTCTTCAAAATGAAAGTCTTGGCAGATGAACTGAAAATGTGCAAACTTCCAACTGGCTCATTTTAGCATGTTGGTACTGATATTGTGCGTTGGAGTAGTGTAAATCAACAATTCTTAATCCGTAGCTCCTCTAATAGAGTTGAAAATGCAAGAACAATATTTTGGTAAGGGGGAAAAAAACCTTTAAATTGTCATAAGCCTCTTTTCTTCACCTCTTATACAACCTCTTGGTTTTTAATTACTCCTGTAAAGTGGAACAATCGCAGGATCCTCCTGTGACATTTTCAAGTTTTCTGTCTGCTCCACTTACAAGAAACAAATGGGTCTGCTCAGCTCCATCTAGATTGAGTTTTTCATGAAGTCATTACTTCTGTCACAGAGACTATTTTCAAATTGAAAAATCTGAAACAATAAATGATGGTGAAGCAGTTAATAACTGTTAAGAAATCACATTTGGAAAATTGCATTTAAGCAATAACCTTTCTCCCTGTAATTAAATGACAGAAAGGTCCTGGTTTTAATTAAGTCAGCAATTTATAGTTATGAAGCTATACTTCACTATGCAGATTAGAAGATGATAGGTCACAGAACACCCTGAGTGCATTTTTAGCGGAGCTGATCTGGTAATTACTCCACTGTTCAGTGGTGACCACAGTGAACCGTATCTCTAGATTAAACAATTTTCTTTTCCCTGCTCCGTGATGTATAACCAGGATGAGTAAATGTACCACTAGGACTGCATCGAACATCTTTAAATTAAAATGGATTTTAAATGAGGGGGCATGAGTGAAGAAAGTAATGTTTGAAGAACAGCGGTAGAAATGAATGGGCCACTAGGCAAGTCTTGCAAGCAGAGAATATATCATTGTTTTACAGGGCTTTCTATCTTGCGCCTGAATGTTTGGTGCAGATTTATGAGGAAGTAAAATGCTAATGTTAGTGTATTTATAAACATATGATGGGGGTTTCATCTATAATTTATTCCCAGGCCCTGCATTATGCAGCCTATGAAAGAAAATGAAATGCTGTGTTGGACAGCAAGAGGGTTCATTAATACAGCTTTCACATTTTATTTAACTAACCCCTAGCTCATATTACACATTGATTATTACATTGTGAGATGTTTTTGAACGCTTATTGTGTTCTGTTCCTCAGGCCTTTTGCTAGCTACTTCAGTAAGATTTCAGCGGCGTTCAACTGTTTTATTTCAACTAACACTAAGTATATTCACTTGGCCTTTAGGCATATAAACAGTGTATGTATATTTATGGATCTTTTTGGAAAGAGTTAGAGCAACAGAGATAGAGAAACAGAGGTATTACGGTTTATTAGTAAAATGTGTTACTTTAGTTGAGTATGGGTTATTTAATGAGTACCTAAGTTGTGCCACAGAATCAGCTCTAATCAAATGTAACCACAGTGTAAGCCTTGCTAAACTGGAGTTTGTAAATAAGGCACATTCAAGTAGCACTTCGGTTCACAGTTACTACTGCATTTTACTCATAAACAAACCAATTCATTGACCAGAATAACTTCTTTAATGAGCTATCTGTATAAATTGCCAGCACTCTATGGAAATCTGTTGAGATTTGCCAATACTCTGGCCTGGAATTTATTTGCAGAGTTCATTTTCACTGCAACAGTGTGTGTGTTGAGGGGGAGGGATAGCATGCGTAGAGAAGATGAAAAGCCAGTTACTGGCTGATATTTATTAGAGTGGACATCAGTAACTATTGACATTAAGTGAAGACAGCAGATGATGTTTTTCAAGTTTACTGATACAAATATTTGCTTACAATTTCTTTTACCCTTTTTGCTGGGTGATTGTTTTAGTTTTATGCTCAGGTCTTTGCAAACCTTATTCTGATTCTCTCTGACTTTAATAGGAAGGGACTTCAGCTGGCAATAGGCAATGTCAGGATTCTTTCAAGGTTGAATCTGTCTAAACAGGACAAGGAGAAGAAGACAAGAGTAGCATCTCTCGAACACAACAATCAGTGCCTTTTCTTCCAGGTTTGTTTTGTTTGTATTTAGTATTATATGTATTTTTCTCCTAGAACTGCAGCTTCAGATTTGCTGAGACCCTGAGGGAATAGCACACAGCAATGAACGTCACATTTCTAAAATATGCAGTGGTTTAACTGAATGAGAAATTGTTTGGATGATGGCAAGCCTGGGAAGGTTTCATAGGATTAAACATCTTAGGAAGTTTCTTCTTTTAAATAGGAGAAATCTTCATTTTATATATTCTGAAATGCTGAGAGAAAATATGAAAAGAGTGGAACACCCTTTGGTTCATACGCTTAGTTTTATTATTTCTATTTCTGTTGATAGTTTTGACATTCAAGTAAACTAATGGCAGAGCTATGTAGCCTCCTCACTACCACACACATCTGCACCCCCCTTCTCTACCGTATTTGCCCTGTATGGATATAAACAAGCTTAGCACCTCTTGCACAGATGTAAAACTTTATTGTGAGGTATCCAGATGTCTACAGAGCAGCTGAGATGTGTTTCCTATTCAGTGTGCTTGAATGGGGAAGCATGGCAAAGGAACAGCTTTTTGAGTGCACTGTGAGCAATGGGATTTCAACCCAAAGTATTGTTCAGCTTGTATAATGGATACGCTTTTCCAAGTCCTAGGGAAGCTGGCTAAACAGACATTAAAGGTCAGAAGGGTAATCAACAGTTAGATAGCATCAACAGTTAGGTAGCAGGCACATGCCTTGAGTTCAATGACCTTGACATGTTTTCACACCCCTTAGTTGTGAACTCTTTTGAGAAATCTCCAATGTATTGGGGTAAGAACATCTTTTCTAACTACACTTGGCTTGTCTTCCTTCTCTTTTCATTCTTATCTCTCTTTTTCTTTTTTTTTTCCTACAATATTTTTATGGTACTTAGGTGTTGCAAAGACTATGTTTGTTTGTTTGTTTTTCTTAAATTAGTCTCTACTGATGTTTACAATCCTCAGTGGGTAACATAGCATCTTGTAGTGAGGAAGATTCAGAAAGCTGCTATGCTGGAAGAATCCAGTCCTGCTGCTCCAATTGTAGGTATTTTTAAGATGCTCTCTAGTTGTGTGTGACATTTGGACTTAAAAGGGTGCAGATGCAGAGCTGTAGAGCTCTAATCCCTGAAGACGTACCTCAGGTAATGTGGAGGCCCAAATAACTTCTGTATAACACTGAGGACAAAGTCAAGGTAATCAGAAAGCCTCGTGCATCCAAATTCTAAGATATACAGTCTACTAGAGCTTTGTGAATCTTGAAGCATGGGGGTGAACATCTACTCTTTCCAACAGTTCCATTTGTCATGCCAACTTCTTGTTATTGACAGATCTGCTTATCAGCTGTTTGGAAGCTGTTAGACGTAAACAGCGATATGGGAGATCTTATCTGGCCTCCACAGAAATGGAAAATTATCTTCAAATTCTATGCTAAAACAATCAGCTAAATCAGGATTTATTTCACTGACTCTGAGGAGCTTGAATTTACCATTTTCCTTTCCTCTGAAACAGCTGGAATTACTTATACTCGGAGGAACACATTTCCTTTCATTCCTTGCTGAGTCTAAGGAAGTTCATGGCTGTATTCCCTGTAGAGAAGGCAATCAAAATGGCTGTCATGAAGCATGGGGACGTAAAATAAATTGATGACAGAAGGATTATGCGTAGGACTTATCCTTCAGTGATCATATGTACCTTCCATATAAGGGTATCTAGAGGAAATCTCCCTTCGAGACAGCCCATTCCTACTACGTTACATCTAAAGAAGAGACAGACAATTAAGGTGGGCAGGGAAGAATTTGAATTATGGAGAGGTATGTGCTTCCTGATGTGTTTGACAGCAGGAATCAGACAGGGAAAGCTGTTGAATTCTTATGCTTCTCAGGGGTAGAAGTGAATTTGAATCAATGTGACAAAAAAAATGACAAGTGATACTTGCATGCTTTGGAAAAGCAGTAAAATCCTTTTCCCTCCTCTTTTACTATAGAATTCCTGAAGAACACATTTTCAAATTCACTTTAGTTATGGTGGCTTTGCAAAGAAGCTTACTGGAAAATGTTGGAGTAAAGTACTTCTACCACGTTGTGAATCGGACCACCATCTTCTGTCTCACCACTTACTATGCCTACAGACAAGCATACTTATGCCTGCTTTCAAGCAATCCCTGCAGCTGTTTGAATTCTGATTTGAAGGTCTGCATCTAACGTTGAAACAACTGCACTGATCAATTTTGATTATTCCATTGGCCCACAGTGGTTTTTGAGAGGAAGCATAATCCACAGATGAGTGTGGCAAATAATAGCACTTACTCATTGCCTCCTTTTGCCAATGGCTTTCTTTAATGATATGTAAGTTTGTTGCTTAGGATTTCAGTTACTGCTGAGAGCTGTTATGGGAGGTACTGTGGAAGTAGAACAAGAAGTAGCCATGCACCCAAAAGCTCTCAGTAGAGATACAAAATTACAGGTGACAGACAAACTCCAATAGTTATGTTGTGTCTAATCAGAAGAGGATGAAAGCGAGTGGCTGGTGGAGAATTTCTGAAGTGAACAACTTACTTGAAAGTGGGGGATGTAAACTAGGGCTGGTGTTCAGGTGGAGGCATGCAGGAGAGATGTAAGGTCAACAGCTGCAGGAATAGTGAGTGTGGAAGTTGCAGTGACCACGGCTGAGAGCATGGAGTAGAACCATGAGCTGGAAGAGGGAAAGGAAGCTGTTACTAGCCATTAACCTTTCCCAGTGTGTGTGATGGGCTGATACATACTTGTCTCTGTCTTTAAGGCTACTGGGAGGTCTGGAAGCCTTTTGACACTTTAAGGGATTAAAAAGTTACAAGATGGATGTTTTGTTTAAAAAAAAAACAAAAAAAACAAACAAACAAAAAAAAAAAAAAACAAAAAAACAGAGTAGGCAGTGTTGATGAATATTTGAGTTTTAAAGTAAAAAGTGAAAAGGCTGCAGTCTGTATAAACTGGGTTATGTGTTGTGGCCAGATTAAAACGTGAAGCTCCACTTTGGAGGGCAGTCTGGATTGTCAAGTGAGTGTAGCGAAGTACTGGATTTCTTCCCCTTCATTTCCATAGGGAAGGTATGGGAAGTTGGTTGGATTTAAGCTTACTTATGTATTTATGTTAAGCCCTTACTGGTTCTTCTCAGGACCACATTTGTGTTCAGCCCCTCGGGTGGATCTCGAGACCTACATTTTTTAGCCTTAGCTTCTGAACCAGAGAGCACGCAGGCAGATTGAAACACTCCGAGTTATGCAGGTTACCATGAGATGCCTTCAATCTCTTCTGATCTTTACATCTTTTTCAGTGCATCTTACTGATTCTTCTTCTAGTGCACTTAAGTCTCTTCTGAAAAGTCATAACACAATGCACTTGCTTTACAGATAAACTGCTTAAAATTGCCCAAATGAGTAACTTATGTATCACAAGCTGTTTTAACTGTATTAGTTTGAGCTAACAGCAATTAATTAGCAATGTTAAGTTCTTTTGTAATAGGGCAGTATCTAAAAATTTTAGTTGTTAGTCAGTAATGAGAAGTGATTCCTCCTTGTTCATCCACAAAGGTCTCTTGCAACCTTGTACCAAGGGCAGTCGGGGTGTCATGTTGTGTAAGTGGTCTCGGTTACATTCTGCTCCCTGTATGAACTGCAGACTTCACAGCAGGATACTGTATCTTTGATTGCATGTCTAACAACAGTAGGACATCTCCAACACTGCTCTTACACTTTGCAACACCCAAATGGGAACTGTGGATTATGCTTGCTATGTCTCACCTCATGTTGTGTGGAACTAGGATACAGTCTGTTTTGCTCAGTTCCATCCTCACTTGCAGTTTGTCCAGCTCATAGTGGAAGTCACAAGGCCTTTTTTAAGTGGCCCTCCACTTAAAATATTACCTGGAATCTAAAATGGCAGCATTGTCTGAGCTTTTTATCTGTGCTTTTTAAATTTTGCTTTAGAAGCATGCAACAGTCGAGGTTTCTTGCTGTATCGTGAGTCTAGGAAGAGGCTCTATGAAGCATTCCTTCTGTGAAATGCCTGGTGTGGGGGAAGGCTAAATGTCAATTCCACCCTATAGGTGATGATGTTCAGCTATCTCTGTCCCAGCACATTGCTGTTCGACTCCCTGGGACCTCATGAAGGTTGCAGTCTGTTCCTGAGTGATATCTTGAAAAGTAAGCATAGTAGCATGCTGGAGGCATAGCAAGGCTAGTTACAGTTAGCACTGATGTGAGGGAGAGGATTGAAATATTGTAGGAAAAGGTAGCATGGCAGTAGCTATTATAGTGCCTTGATATAGGTATTTTTGTGTAGTACATTCAGGAGCTGTTCCCCCAAAGTCTACCGGGTGAAAAATACTCTTCTCTGCAGTATTGCTGGCAGTAACTAGAAGTCATTCTTGGTGCAAATGGAGAAAGATCTGTTCTATTTATGGAAAGTTTCTTTCATGTGTACAGGTGGCTTTGGTGAAGCAGTGCCCATTACACAGCTTGTGAACCTAGCCTGTGAGCTCTGCTGGTCACTCGTCAGGTCTGGGAGTCAAAGCCAGCCTGAAACCTGTCAGTGTTTATGAAATTGTGTCTGAAGATTGCTTCTTGCAGAAAGCCCAGGAAGAAGAAGAAATTTTGCATGTTCAGATGGAAAACAACAACATTTAAGTACTTTTTTTTTTCCTCTGGAAGATTTGTCCATTAACTTTAATGACGCTTTTCCTAGGCTTGCAAGTCAGAAGAGAGCTATTAAACAAAAGGGAGTTTGCTTGCCAGGCATTTTCTCTGCTCTCTCAATTTTGTTTTTTTATGGCCAAAGAAACACTTTCATCCGTATGTCTTTAAAGCAATGCTAACACTTAGTGACCAGTTAAGCGAATCCCACTTGCTAAATTCTTGTGGCTGCACTATGCTGGGAGCCTTACGCTCAGAGCACTGTTCTGTCGCTGCTTGTTTTTCTTTCTTACATATTAAGTGAAGTGATTTGGATTGGTGATGGAGGAGAAAGCCTCTTCTGCCACTGAAGGGTGGCATGGTGTAATAAAAGTATAACTGTTATTTTCTCTTCTGTAAAAGGTAAGTCAGTTGGATTTCTTGGACCTCAGGCTAAGAGGAAAAGGGCTGGATTTAAGCCAGGCCACAGATAACCATCTTTACTGGTGACTCACCGCTGAAGCAGGAATCAAAGTATCTGTATGGGATTTGCTTCCATAGATCTCATCAGCTTGTGCTAAGACCACTGGAATTAGAAAACTAAGTGCCAGTGAGCCAGTTTGGATGCAGCGTCTCACCTCCATGACACCCAAAATGCTCCCATCCCTTCATGGTGATCAGTGTCCTTAAAAACTGTACAGGCTCATGTTTGGAATCCTTGAGCATCCTCAGAATGGAAACTGCAACTGCTGATGTGTTTCTCCCAGCCCAGAGAGGCAAATAATGCCCACATCCATACGCCTGCCTTCTCTGCTGGGTGTGTGTCACTCCTGTAGCCCTCACACTTACCAGCCCCTGCCTTCCTTCACAAGCACTGAGGTACTAAATTTATCTTATCCTCTTCTATGGGATTGAAGCTCATGCATTCAGGACAGACTCCAGTTTTAAATGAGAGCCTAACCTGCACCCCTGTCAGCCCCATATAGTCTTGCCAAAAAATGCTCAGATTTCTTTGTGTACTTCATCTCTTCTTTCAGTTGCAAAATACAGTTTGGAAGTCATAACTCAGGCACTCTGACTTTATTTTTCTTACAAATTGCTTACATGTATTTCTTTTGCTTGGAAATTAATTGGCCATAGAATAAGCTGTTTTCCCTTGAGCAGGGACTACTCTCTTTCCTGTGACGTTACAGTAAGCTGTCCTTGGGCCAAATATTTAAAGGTATTTAGGTGCTTAAAGATGCAGGTAATGTGAATTTTCCAAAGTATCTAACTGCTTAATACACAGCAATTTCAGTGGGAGTCGCCATCTAAGAGCTTCTAAAAATCCCACTGTGCATCCATCTGCTTCTTTAGCCACCTAAATTGCTTTAAAAATACAGGTCCTTCCTTCCATCACTTGATATAAATGTTATTTTTCTTAATGTAGATGGAGCATCTTAATGCTCTTTCTTAGATATTGCTTGCTACCTTTAGCTTATTTTCATTGTTTTGATTACGATGTCAAATCTAGTTGATGATCATGTTTATGCAGTTCCAAGCAGAGCGTGGGCACACAGCATCTATCCTTTATGACATGAACTTGGCACAGCATCTAATATTAATAAATCAGGGCTAAGAGGTTTGTAGACAAGCAAACTGTCAGGAAGTTACTGTAAGTTTGGCCATATACAAAGTGATCTGTGTTTTGTTCTAACTTTTTAAACCCCTCTTTGAAAACCAGTACTCTGTTTCTCATTAGTCAGTCTTTGATCCAGTGAAAATATCAGTCCCTTGAGTTAATATTTCATCTGACTGTAGGGCCATGTAATTTGCCACGACACTAAGTCAATAGGTCTCTGCTGGCTTACCGCAGCAGGACTTGTATGGAAGGAAAAAAATTCTCCGCGAAACATGAATAATGTGGATCTAATCAAGAATTTATTTCTTCGGTTAACCAAAGGAAAAACGTGGAGTGTGAACATCAGTCCATCTAGGCACAAAAGGAGCTCGAGGGAAAGAAAACATTTCACTTTGTATCACTTCACATCCTCGATTTAATACATAAACAGGAGTGTCAGGACGTGTGCATCTTGCGGAGCCACAGAAATAGCAGTAGATTGATTTATCATTATTTACCGGCTTAGCCATCCTATTCATGTGCTCTCTGTTATAATATACTTGGAAAGCTCAGACAGTCCTTCTGCATTAACCTCCACCTTCTGTCGTCATCTTTCCCTCTGGCTGCCCTATACTACGTTCTCAAGTTTTAATTTCATTGCACAGGGTGCCATAGAATGAAAAGAAACATTTGTCTGCGGAGAGTTTGCTGAGTCTAGAATATTCAGTTTGGCTTATGCTGATTTAAAAACAAGCAACCGTATCTGTGCTTTTGCTTTTTTTAAGGCTTTCCAAGGGTATTTCATTCCGTGAGCTCTGAAGGAGCAAAGCCTTTACGAATATGCATTAATACTCACTGGGAATTGATCCAGAGCCTGTTTTAAGCCTATGCTTAAGTGGTTTGTTGAACTGGGGCCATAGCTGCCCAGGCCCATCTCTGCCTGAGCTTTAATTGAGCAGTGCGAGCGTTTGAATTCATTTACGTATACTTGTGGGAGTTGTTAGACATATATTTTTAAATAGCTATTGATGAGGTCTAAAGGAATTTATGCACGACTCGTGTTTGTATGAGGTGTGAGAAAGGGCCAAGTCAGACCTTTGATGCAACTTTGGCAAAAAAAATAAAGTCATCTTTATTTCAATGCCTTTCTGATAACGAGGCACGAGGGCAAGTAAATATTTGTTCTATTTTCACCAAGCTGAAAAACAAAACAAACAGATTTGTGCATTTTATTGTGCAATTTTAGATCCTTGCTCATCTTTTATTTTGCTTGGTTGATTGCTTTTGGTTTGGTTTGGTTTTGGGGAAGGGCAGGATGTAGCTTGGTTTCCATTCACCTCTTGGGTATGCGATAAAGAGGTCTGGTGTAGAGAAACACCCTGCTCTGGTTGGTGCTTTAGCATATCGCTGACCCACTGCGGCTCATTCATGAGTTTTCAGCTCTGACAGGTTGAATGCCCAGAGTGGTCACTGATTAGACTGCCACTCCTAATATTCTCATCCCTGCAGTTATCAAGCAGGAAAATAGTGACAAGTACATCTAAGCAGCGTGGGAAATGCAGAAGCTGAGAAACGATATGCTTGTAGCATCTTAGGGCATTTACTGAGGCTACAGTGCCATTCAGGGTAATAGCACAATAGTTTGGATCCAAAAAGGAATCCAAATCTTGGCAAATAGAAGGCAAATCGCGCATCACATTTGCAACTTGTACATTGCTGCGTGATGCCTTGAGGGGGAGGAGGAGAATTTCAGAGTCCTGGGTGATTCCTTTGAGCTTTGTTGTTTTGTGCTCACTCGTGCTTCTGAAGAGATCTGACCCTGAAATTTCAGGGCCACCTACTGAACTCCAGAATCTCCATTCATCGAGACAAAACTCTTAATAAAGTCACTAGGGGTTTTCTTCAGACTTAGGGGTAGTAGGATTTGATGATCCCTATATTTTTTTCAAGAGGATAGTATAAGCATGTTTATCAGTGAAAACAGGGATTTCAAACCTGGTGGAAGAAATTGTGCTTTCTTGTTTTTAAAGTAGACATCTTACTGTTTTAGAGCAGTTTCTGACTGGTATGCTGTGAAATGAGTTATTTTTTTTTTCCTCCCTTTCATTTGATATATACGTATATATTTGCACCTGTTTCTCTTCCTGCAGATTTGGGTTCAGCTCCTGCCATCATCCTACCATAATTTCTCTGGGTCACTACCAGAGGATGAGATGCATGCGGTTGTTCAGTGCATTCTGAACAAGGGTTGTGCCAAGGCCAAAATCAAATCAGGTGATGCTCTAAGCTGAATCTGGATCTCCACTGTCTCAGGTGAATACAGAAATGTCTTTATTCTCTATAGCTTATTTTTCTTCCATCAGGAATAGAACTCCTGAAATGTTTCTGACCTTCTCCCAGTGGGGAAAAATATATATGTATAATTTCATATATATTTATATATATATATGAAATAAAAAGAGAAAAGGAAAAGATGGGGTTCCATGAATCAGCATTTTTTAATTATTATGTTTGTTTGTTTGTTTGTTTGTTTTTGTCAGAATAGTCCTTAAAAATGCTTTTACTTCAGCTTTTGTTGAAAAAGAAGTTCTCCTTAGAATATGGGAAGTGCTGTGTGCCTTTAAAGAAGGAAATCTATGACTCAAGTTCCATGTCTGAACTGGGTCATTCGATAAATGTATTAATGAGTAGAAATTAGAAAAAACCCTACATCTGCAACTCAGACCAGTACAAGACCCCCTGGCTAAGGTGAGCCTCCATATATCCCTCTCCTGTCTTTTTTTTTTTACCTTTCTCAATGCTGTTTTTAAGCTCTGCATCATAGTTCTGAAGTGCAGCTATAGACAAGAGCGAGCCCATTCTCTGTCCTCTGGGTGCACTTTTATCTACAGACTTGATTAGGGCTGTGTGCAGCTGCCCTGGTGACTGGGGAAGGGATGCCATGTAGCAGTACACACTTCTGTGCCTCCTCGTCATGTCACAGGGAGTTTGAAAGCCACCTTGGGCTGCACTAATGGTAGACAGAGAGCAGTTCTGAATTTTCCGTCTACCACACACACAGAAATGAGTAGTCCTCCATATTCTTTTTGAAGTAGCAATACTCTCAAACCCAGGTGGAGCTGGTCAAATCCATGGGCAAGTACTTTCCCATGGAAGCTGAAGACTTTGGTATGAGGTAGGTTGTTGGTGTCTGGGCAGCTGAGTTTAATTCCATGTGCAAGAGAGCAGCTGGATGTGCAGCTCTCAAGGTGTGCACATGAGCTTTAGCACCAGCTCTTATCCAGGCTTGGAGGAGAGATAAATGCCAGGAACTAATCTATTCAAGTTTGTTTATGAATTCAGTCTTCCAAGTGAATTTTCTGCATCGTAATTAGAAATATGCTGCTATGTGAAATTCCCCATGTTAAGAATTCAGGCTAATGCCAGTATTCTTATATAGTCAGTCTGAAAAATTCTCATTGCTGTTCCCCAGTACCCTCAGGTTTTGTGATGTGCTCCATAGCCTGTCCTGTCACTTCTTCTTCCCACAGGTTCTTGGCTATCCCTCTACAGGAGGGAAGGAAAGAGAAAAGGCAGTGAACAGGGCAGGAACCCCCAACTTGAACAGTAAAAAGAAAAGGGATAGAGCCAGGATCAAGGTAACTGATGTATGGCTGCTTATATAAATGGTGTTGCTCTTTAAATTATCCAGCTGTATGGAGAGAGATGGAAAAAATCTTTGTGGCTGTTTGTTGTTGTTGTGTTTTACCATGTATAAAGTGCTACGGTATCCTTTGACAGGAGATGTGTAGTAAGATGTTGTTGGGGTTTTTTACTTTTTTTCTTCTGTGTGTGTGTGTGCATAGGAGAATTAAATTAGAATCGAGGATAACAATAGCTGGAGGGAGTCCCATCTGCACATGCCTCTTGCCCAAGGTGTTAGGGAATTTGGATCCAGGTGGCTGGATTCTCTGCTAAAGCTCTGCTGTGCACTGGAAGCATTTCAGGATGCTGTTGCAAGCATGAGTACATCTTTAATTCTGTCTTTAAAGACCAATCATTTCATGTATAGCTGCATAGAGTTCATGTCAAAAACACATCTGGATTTCAGTTGTTGATCTGGAATACTCACTCTCCAATATGGTAAAAGCAGATGTTGGATTGACAATCATCATAAATGTGAATGATCACATCAGAAATCCCAGATGTACCTTAGCTGAGAGCAGTAAATCCTACCTGGACACTCCTGATTTTGTTCTGGGTTTAAGAATGTTTGCTGACACATTTAAGGTTATCCATTTATATATATATATATATATATATGGGTTTTAAGTATAAAAATGGAAGGTTATTATAAGCCTTAAGAGGATTTATGTGCAAATGGAGATAGGAATTGAGCTGACTGCCTTAATCAGAAACCTTTAAATTCCCACAACATGGAATGGGAGTTTCCACAACTTTGAAAGTGAGTTTAATAGGTGCGAAAGCTTCATGTTTGGTATTCTTGCTATATTTGCTTACGTGTGTATCCACAAAGCAGAAGATGTTGAAACATTACTTTGGTTTCTTAAAGCACCAACACAACTGTTTTCTAAAGCAAAATACTTTGGGGCCCAGCAGCTGCAAGCAGAACTTCTGCAGAATTAAAAGATGGGCAGCGTCCGCTTTCCTTTCTTCACATCCCCATTGATTCAGCTTGACATCCAGAGGACCATATTCTGCTCTTGCTGCCACTCGGTGGTGCAGTGGTGCTGTGAAGGGGGGTTACAACTCTGCAGCAGGCTGAAGGCTCCAAGTAGGGGTGACATGGTGTCAGTTTAGTTGCTGTCCAATTCTGGAAGGAGGTGATACACCTTCGGTTGGAGTTCCCTGCCTTATAGCTCTCTACAATATAGCTGTCAATTGCTCAGAATGCGATTCTGCAAGTGGGGAATGCCCAAGCTAGGCATAAAGCTGCAGTTTTTCAGGATCTTTCCTTCCTTTCTTGCACATGCACCCTGCAAGGTGTCAGCAAGATGTAGCACAGAATCCTGTTTAGATTCATAGAACCCGTTTCCCAGTAAGCAAAATAGCTATTTAGGTGAAACTGCAACATTCATCATTTAATCAGTAATAATCTGTTGTTACAGGGGTTTTCACATATGTCTTCATGGTGATTTTAATGCTTGGGAGGGGAGTGAGGAGAGGTAGGACTTTGGGATGTATCACCACCAATGAGGGGTCTATCTGTCAATTAGGGATGAGATGTCTGTCAATCACAAGGGATGAGTGGATAATGGTGGAAGAGAGATTAAGCAATTAAGGAGACAGCTATGCATGGTCTGGAGCTAAAACCCTAATTCTGGGTAGAAGGAGATAAAGGATCGCAGAGATTCAAGAGGGAGTGAATGACAGGGTTAGAAAATGGTGTTAGCCTCAGTGTTTTAAACAAGGTGAGTCAACATAAGGGAAGAGAAATTTGTGCAGAAGGTGAAGAAGTTCTGAGAAAGGGTAAGGAGTAGGAACAATCAGAGTGCATTAGGAAAAATACACAGGGGAACATGGATGGCAGGAAACACGTGTATGGTTTTATGTTACAAAATACCCCTCCTAAATTGAGCCATCCTGGAGTTTAGAGCCATGCAGATCTTAGTTTAAGTTTCTTTCCTAAATGAAAGGTTTTATTTCTGAATAGGTGAACATTTAAGATTATAAAGAAGGAAAAGCAAATACTTAGCAGGATGAACAAAGTGTAAATCTTGAGTAAAGCTGTAAGCTGTTCAAGCAAGGCAATTTTGCTGGATTATGTAGCTCATATCAGATAGTAATAAATCAACCCTTCAAAGACAAAAGACTATAGAAAGAGGAGTAAACCAAAGACTCTCCAAATAACAAAGGCCAGATACACAAAAGTAACTAAGGAGCTGAAGAGGCAAATAGATGCCTGGCAGGAGTTTAAATGGGATCATTCAGCACAGACACTCATCACCTGCTAGTGATTATTGGCTTCTTCAGCCTCCTTCAGGCCCAGACACTTCCTTGACTGAGGTTAAAATTCCCATCGGCATCAGAGAAACTAACTCATATCCCTAAAATCTGCATGTTTGGCATAGCATCCTGAAGGTAAATGGAGTTTACATAGTGGATAGTTTGACCTACTGTGAGCAATGGCAGTACACTTTTTAAATTCAATTCTATCCTTACTCAGTTGGATCAACCCACTGAGATGTCGAGTTCTGCACGTGCTTGCCTCTCTTGCTGATCTGGGCCTAACAAGATAGAATGATAATTTTTGAGCAAAACAGTAACTTCTGGGGTACAATGAAAGAGTTTTAGCAGTGGGTAGTGGCCACTAATGCTAGTTAATGCTCACTTGCTCTGGCACTTTGAAAATGAGTGAGAATTCCTGAGCTTGGGATGAAAAAGGCTTGAGGCTGATCTCGATGTGAAGGCAGTACAGCCACAGGGACTGAGAAGCATTTCCAGATCACCTGATCTCAAGTACTGTGGGCAGGCCTTGTAACTGATCTTTGCTCTGCTCATAATTACACACCCATCCAGTGCCTAATAAGGCTGTTTTGCTTACTGAAGTTAAATAGAAGGATGACTTGAGCCTTAAACTGTTGGGGGCATGTGCAGTAATATGTAGGGAGATTCCTGTCCTTCCTAAGTCAGAAGTAATAAACATAGTAAGAAATAATTAAATTTCCTTTTTAAAGCAAAGCAAACAACGACAAAACCCAAGCGAACATTAAAATAATAATAATAATAAAAATAAATTTTTAAAAGAGAGAAAATAACTCACAAGGAAATGAATATTGAGGGCACAAGATGTCATCATGACCGAGAATTACTTGAACATGCCAGACACTGTGAGTAGAAGGCAAGCAAGTAAGGTTACAGCTGGAACAGAGAGGTGAAAAATCTAGTAAAATCTGCAAGACTTTACTTGCCACTCATTTGACAACAGATGATGATGGCATATATGTGAACATATGTTGGGGGGGGGGGGGGGGAAAGACTAGTATCATAGGCTATGCAGAAATAGGGTCGCTGCATATTTCTAGCTCTGGTTCTGGTTGGCCTGCATATCATCTTCACAGAATCACAGAATTATAGGGGTTGGAAGGGACCTCTAGAGATCATCGAGTCCAACCCCCCTGCAGGCTCCCTACACCACGTCGCACAGGTAGGCGTCCAGGCGGGTCTTGAATATCTCCAGAGAAGGAGACTCCACCACCCCCCTGGGCAGCCTGTTCCAGTGCTCCATCACCCTCACCGTAAAGAAGTTCTTGCGCACATTCGTGCGGAACTTCCTATGCTGGAGTTTCAGCCCATTGCCCCTAGTCCTGTCCCCACGCACTACTGAAAAGAGACCAGCCTCGCCACTATAGCTCCCACACCTCAGGTATTTATAAACCTGGATCAAGTCCCCTCTCAGCCTTCTTTTCTCAAGGCTAAACAGACCCAGTTCCCTAAGTCTCTCCTCATAGGGGAGATGGTCCAGGCCCTTCACCATCTTTGTGGCCCTCCGCTGGACTCTTTCCAAGAGATCCCTGTCTTTTTTGTACTGGGGAGCCCAGAACTGGACACAGTATTCCAGATGAGGCCTCACCAGGGCAGAGTAGAGGGGGAGGATCACCTCCCTTGACCTGCTGGCTACGCTCTTTTTAATGCACCCCAGAATGCCATTGGCCTTTTTGGCTACAAGGGCACACTGCTGGCTCATGGCCAACCTGTCGTCCACCAGGACGCCCAGGTCCCTCTCAGCAGAGCTCCTCTCCAGCAGGTCTTCCCCCAACCTGTACTGGTGTATGCAATTATTTCTACCTAGATGCAAGACTCTACACTTGCTTATGTTAAACCTCATCCGGTTTCTTACTGCCCAGCTCTCCAGCCTGTCCAGGTCTCTCTGAATGGCCGCACAGCCTTCAGGCGTGTCAGCCAATCCTCCCAGCTTTGTGTCATCGGCAAACTTGCTGAGGGTGGCCACTATCCCCTCATCAAGGTCGTTGATGAAGATGTTGAACAAGACTGGACCCAGCACAGACCCCTGGGGGACACCACTAGTCACAGGCCTCCAGCCAGACACCGCACCGCCAACAACAACCCTCTGCACTCTGCCAGTCAGCCAGTTCTCGATCCACTTCACCATCCACTCATCTATCCCATACTTCCTCAGCTTTGTTATAAGGATGTCATGGGGGACCGTATCAAAAGCCTTACTGAAATCAAGGTAGACTACATCTACCGCTCTCCCCCCGTCCACCCAGCCAGTGACATCTTCATAAAAGGCCACCAGGTTGGTCGAGCACAACCTCCCCTTGGTGAACCCATGCTGAGTACTCCTGATAACCTCCTTTTCTCCCAGTTGTCTGGAGATGGCATCCAGCACAAGCTGTTCCATCACCTTCTCTGGGACAGAGGTGAGGCTGACTGGCCTATAATTACCCGGGTCATCCTTCTTGCCCTTTTTGAAGACTGGGGTGACATTGGCCATCCTCCAGTCTTCAGGCACCTCCCCAGTTCTCCAAGACCTTTGAAAAATTACAGAGAGCAGCTTAGCAATAACCTCCGCCAGCTCTCTCAGCACCCGCAGGTGCACCCCATCAGGTCCCATGGATTTATGGACATTAATGTTTCCTAAGCACTCACGGACCACCTCTTCCCTGACTAAAGGGAAATCTCCCATTCCCCAGATTCTCTCATCAACCACCGGGGGCTGGGATTCCTGGGGGAGAGCCCTTTCACTAAAGACAGAGGCAAAGAAGGCGTTCAGTATTTCCGCCTTCTCAGCATCCCCCGTTACCAGAACACCCCCCTCACTTAGTATGGGGCCCACATTCTTCCTAGCCTTCCTTTTGCTGTTAATGTACTTAAAAAACCCTTTTTTATTATCCTTTATCTCCTTAGCTAGATTCAGCTCCAGGTGGGCTTTAGCCTTCCTGGTCGCATCTCGGCAGTCCCTGACTACATTCTTATATTGTTCCCAAGTGGCCAGACCCTTTTTCCACATATCGTGTACTTTCTTCTTTCTGCGGAGCTTGCACATGAGTTCCTTACTCATCCACGCAGGTCTCCTGGCACCTTTTCCTGACTTCTTAGTTACAGGGACGCACCAAACCTGAGCCTGGAAGAGGAGCCGTTTGAATGCTAGCCAGCTCTCACAGGCCCCCTTGCCTTCTAGCACCCTGGCCCACGGGATGGCCCCAAGTAAGTCCCGGAGGAGATCAAAGTTGGCTCTCCTGAAGTCCAGGGTAGCAATCCTACTTTTTGTTTTGCTTCCTCCGCTCAGGATCACGAACTCCACCATCTCATGGTCGCTACAACCCAAGTTACCCCCGACTTTTACTTCCTTAACGAGTCCTTCCTTGTTGGTGAGAATAAGGTCCAGCAGCACCCCGCCCCGCGTCGGTACCTCGACCATCTGCATTAGAAAGTTATCTTCAATACACTGCAAGAATTGTCTGGACCGCGCATGCTTGGCCATATTGGTCGTCCAGCAAATATCTGGATAATTGAAATCACCCAAAAGTACCAACGCCCGGGAGCGTGATGCTACTTCCAGTTGGCTACGAAAGGCCTCATCAACCTCCTCTTCCTGATCAGGAGGCCTGTAGTACACACCCACAACAGTGTCCCCCTTACCAGCCTGGCCCTTGATTCTCACCCACAAGCTCTCGACTGCTACATCACTCTCCCCCAGGTGGAGTTCAATACATTCTAGCTGCTCTCTCACATAAAGAGCAACTCCACCACCCCGCCTTGCTAGCCGATCTTTCCTAAAAAGGACATAGCCCTCCATGACAACATTCCAGTCATGCGAGCTGTCCCACCACGTCTCTGTGATCGCAATGAGATCATAGCCATGCGATCGCACACAAAACTCCAATTCTTCCTGTTTATTCCCCATGCTTCGCGCATTAGTATACAGGCACTTGAGAGAAGGAGCATCTCCCCACCTCTCTCCATGCCTTTGAACCCCTTTGTCAGCACCCAACACGCTCTGCTTTAAGCCTTGAACTGCCGCCTCAGACCCAGCGGCCCTCATTTTGTCCCCATCCCCCTTCGTACCTAGTTTAAACACCTGTCAATAAGTCCTGACAGTTCCTCGTCTAGAACCCTCCTACCCCTTGGAGACAGGCCACTTCCATCTGCAGCTGTCATGCCAGGAGCCGAGTAAATTCTCCCATGATCAAAAAAACCAAAACTCCTATGTCTGCACCAACTCCTTATCCATTTGTTTAAGAGGTGGGTTTTTAGGCCCAACTCAGTATCCCTCCCTGTCACTGAAGGTACAGATGTAATAACCACTTGTACACCTGTACTGTCAACTACCCTCCCCAGTCTCCTGAAGTCATCTTTTATGACCTTCAGGCTTTTCCTACTGACTTCCTCACTGCCAGCCTGAATTATCAGCAGGGGATAGTAGTCAGTAGGCCGGATCAGATTGGGAAGTCTCCCAGCAATGTCCCTGACTCGCGCCCCAGGGAGGCAGCACACTTCTCTGTGTGTAGGGTCGGGCCAGCATATAGGGCCTTCTGTTCCTCGCAGAAGGGAGTCACCTATGACAACTACCCTTCTATCCTTCCTTGTGGAGGAAGTCTTGAGGCATGGGTGTGACCGCTTACCCCGAGGCTCCCTCACAGATGGGCCTGCCTCTACATCCACGCTCACCTCTTCCTCGGGTTCCAGGGCCTCAAACCTATTTTGCAGAGGCACCTGGGGAACCGAACATGGTCGTGGGCAGGGATACCCAGCACGCCTAGCTGGTTGAGTTTCAAAGTGTTGTTTAGTTCACACTATTGTTCCACTCAATACTTGAAGTGCATTTATTCAGAAAGAAGCCCTGGCTCCTTTGAATACAATGTAATTATGCTTGCAATCCAAACCTATGCAGTTTTAGGTTCACTTCATTAAAGATTAATATTCTTTTTGCTCGCACTTGCACATAGAGTTCAGCTTAAAAAAACCCTCAGAGTTCACATCTTACAAGCAGAAGAGTACTTTGCAAGTGATTCTTTCCAGCCCCTCTTCCCCTCTGCATCAGAGATGTGCTTTTTTAATGCCGTACCTTTGAATGTGCAGTCCTTGAAACATGGAACACCATGAAAAAAGGTCTTTCTGGCTTCATTCGTAATATATTTATCCATTCAAAAGGTTCTTTTCCAAAAGCTTGTCTGCTGTTCGAGGGCACACCTGATGATGCTTTGGCTATTCGCATGGCTTTCTTAAATAACTGCTTGACTTGGTATTGAATATACAATTAATTTTGTACTAATGGAGCTAAAACCAGACTGGGGAGTATGAGCTTGTCCACGCGCTGTTCCTGCTTTCCTCTCAATCTCTCAATGCACAGTTCTTCAACTGAGGAAATGTATTTCTAGTCCCGTTGTTTTCTCTTCTTTAATCATACCCCCTTAAAAATATACATATAGCAATAATAAAAGGTAGCTATTTGGGAACAGCAAATCAGTCCACGGGGGCTGCTTGGATTTTAAGGGGCAGCTGCTGTTCAATGTATCTGGTGTGTCACTTTCTGTTTTGTGCTGCCGTTTTATTGCTGCTGTGGGAACAGAGCAAAAATAGCGGCTAGTGCAGTTCTATTGAATAACCATCAGTGTGATTCTAGCCGATGTGTCAGTCTCTCACTGGGCATAAAAAAAAAAGCCCATATTTGATATCCGCTGCCCTACCCTGACCTGTAAATGAAAATAATAACACTCTAAATAGCTATGGAAAGGCGTTATTAGCTGAATCACCCAGTTGAGAGGCAGAGGTGTGTTTGTGCTGCAGTGTGTGTGTGGGGGGGAGTGGGAATGTACACACACCTCCAAAAAAAGGTCGGAGGAAATAATTCGCACGCTGTTCCTTTAAATGTTAAATTGCCGTTTGAATTCAGGGCAGCCGCCGAAACCTGCGCCGGGTTACGGCCGCTCCGCCGCTGCCCTCGCTTCGTGCAGTGGCCTCTTTTCCCCGACAGATGGCAGTGCCTTTCTCTGGTAGTTAGGCGAAAGTTTCAAAGCCTTTCGTTATAAATAGCTGCCCCACATTCTTAATTGGCAATCCTTTTTTTTTTTTTTTTTTTTTTTTTTCCCCTATTTATTGTTAGGCACAAATCAAATGCTGTTTAGCTCTTAGGCAAGCTCAATGCACGAAACATAAAGACATAATGTAAAAGACCCGGATACTCCCTTGTCTTGTTCCACGTCTGCTTGGTGTACAGAAATACTGCACGATTGCTGCTTTGTCACCACTATCCTCAGAAGCATAGTTATAAAGAAACGTTTTTTGTTTTCTTTTAATTATTATTGTAAAAACTGACTTTTTTCTGTGTTTGAACTTGCCCTGTAGTCAGGCATCCAAGCTGGCATGGAACCCTCATTTTCTCATACACAAAACTGATATTCCTGCATCTGTGAAGCTGGGCTTCAGTTTCTGGGCTGCTCGAGGCACTTGCCTTTACCTTGATGAAGGCTTTGAGAGCTTCTTTCCATGCAGGTCTTCCTCATGTAGAACTGGAGGCACTGGGACCAGCCAGATCCATGTTGTGGCCCTGCATCAGCCCTGGGGCTGGGGAAGCACTCCATAGGGTTGGCCCTGCCGCAGAGGCATGGAATCACACTGTGCAGAAGCCGACTGCCTTCTTTTGGCCTGGGGTAATTCCCCAGAGGAATTCCTACAGCTCCTTACCAGAGCCTCCCGATGCTCACTTGGCTCTGGCGAGCATCACAGAGGGTGAGCCTCCCTTTTTGCTCTCCTCAGCGAGCTAATCATTTCCACGGCCTCTTCTGGGACCCATTTCATTTCTGCGATTCCTTGGGCTGCGCTGAGTAGAAAGGCCAAATCACTGCTTTACAAAATGAAATTGTAATGGCCTGGCTGTTTCCTGGCTTGATCTGTGCCTATGCTTTCTTTCCATGATCGAGTTGTTTATGGTGGAGCAGAAGGAATGTGTTTTGTTTTGCTTTCTTTGCCCGTTCTTGCACAGGAACAGATTTTCAGCCAGCTGCCCACGGTTTCGCTCCGTTCCTCCTCCCCCACAATGGTCACAAATGCAGTGTAGGTCCTGCTCCAGACAAGCATTTCATTTCCGTACCAGGGCTCTTCAGCAATGTCAATAGCAGTACCCACAAATGCGGTTTTGTATGGGCTTGAAGGCGGTGTCAGTGCAGGCCTTTTAGCACAGATGCATGGGAGTAATTCTTTCTAATATGCATTCACATGCGTCTCTCTCCAGTGACCTTCATTTGCCGTCTCTCTGCCTATTTAGTTAGTTTATTAGGTCCTTCTGAAGTGGTTCATAATATTCCCATAATATTGGACAAATTGCAATAATTGTATCAAATTCTAGTGTTATCAGATGGATTTGGGAGCCCCGGCTCCTGTTTGCTAACATATTAAACAGCGCTGTACCTAACACAGCTCTTTGAGTCACCTCATTGTCAAAGCAATTGAAAGCCTTTTCTTCTTCCTCTTCTTTGGTGATTTTTACTTCCCCAGTTGATTTTGTTCCCTTTGTTGCTTTTTGTGGTGAGGCCTATCGGCTGTTTTAGAAAGAGCATTAGATTAATCAGATGTGCTTGTACTTGAGGTGGTTCTTTAGACTCTGAGCCTTATTTTCTTTTAAGAAACTCCACGCTATTTTCTCCCTTTTCTGCAAGGATGATCCGGTGGTGTTTGTGTTTTCTTTATGTTTTAAGAGTTTTGTTTACCTGGTGTTGAAATAAGGTTCAGTAGGTTGCGATTTTCAAGGCTAGTTCAGCGTGTTTTCCATGCTAACACTTAGGCAGCAGCTTCCAGCTTTCCAATAGCAAATGGTAAATGAGCAAGGATACAGGGTTGGTTTTATGTCTGTTTGTTAATTACTTCCTCTGCCACTGCAGAGTATGTGAAAGATTCCCCTTTTTTCCTCCTGACTGCTTACTTAAGAAGGTTTCTTACGGACCCAGTTTCTATCCTGCATCTTTAAGGCAGGAGCATGTGCATTTTTGGGTTGGTTTCTGTTGATACAGGTGACTGTTTTGAAAGCTAGCTGCTAACCAACTTACCATGTACATACAAGGGTTTATTTTTCCTTGCCTTCTGCTTCTCCTTTGTGTCTTTTTAAAGAGAAATTTGTCCAACTTCTGTTTCTAATCACTGATTACACGTATGGTTTTGCTCCTAAGCTAGTGGTCCACTCATGTCAGAACTGGCACTGGAGTGAGTTCTCTCCACCATTTTTGGGGTGGCTGTCGTGCACAGTTAGGCATACATAATTTCAAATCATTTAGGGATGCATTTTTTTATTCCCCTTCAATCTGCCTGTGTCATTAGGATTTGAAAATTGGATACCAGCACTGGACACAGCAATGTTGGTCCCATCAGTGAGACATACCTGTAATATCACCATCTCCTGCATAATCATGCAAGTATTACATTAACCTTAGCCTATGGATTGCATAGGGAATTCATGGTAAATTGATTTTCTGAAGTCCTTTTCAGTGTCACTGCATTTCGGTATATGGTCTTCTATGTTGTTAGTGTGACCTACATTCTCTTTTGACATATCTGACTGTGCCTGTCTGTATTAAAACCTTCTTTAAAATATTACTCCATTTTACGAGCTGATTCAACTAATGCATTATATCTGACCAGTCCTTGTTTCTTGAATACTCATTTGGCCATTCTGTTCTTTGTGTACCTTTACAGTAATATAGTAATAAGCTTTAAATATTTGAAGTATTTTCTGTCCTAGACAGATAGGTGTGTTTCTGTCCATTCCTGATCCGATTGTATGCAAAAGGGACTTAAAACAAATTGATAATAGAACCATTCAAATTAGATACATGCATATTCTGATGTAATAACCAGTTACAATGCTTTGGGCAGTTTTTAATGTGTTTTACTCTATCACGCGTTTGGTGTAATGTTGCTTTTTAACAATGTAATAGAAACATTTGAGAAAGGTGAATTTAAAATACAGATGCAAGTGTTTTTTGGAAACTAAATGCTTTGTGGAAAAAAAGTAGTGTCGGTCTTACTTAAAACAAATACTTCCTATACATTAACTAGATGTATGCTTAACATATGATTAACTTATGATTAACAGAATCTTCTTGTTCGCTGCCTCGCTCTAAATACCATGCCACAAGCTAGCATCAGCACAGGTTTACGGTCTGTCTTTGCTTCCTCCAATGTTCATACCCTGTGAAAACAGGTTCCATAGAAGTCTTTTAAAAATTCCCACCAGAGAGGAGACTTCATCTTCCATCACTTGGCAATATGGCTGGTTATATCTGGACAGTGTAAATGTCACCATTGGTACGTAAGTATCTCGGGTAGCTTAAGCTAGTCTTTGTCGCAGCAAGAAACTGGTTTGCCAACCTTGGTTTGCTAATCAGATTTTCTAGGCTTGTACCACTGATATATATTAGTGTCCTCCCATCAGCCTTTGGAATTTGCATCACTTCTATTATAAAAACAGCCCTGCTCAGTGTTAGTGGTGAGAGCAAGAAAGAAGGATACAGTAGGGGAGCTCAAAAGGCTCTGGCTGGATACTTTCTATAGATGAAGAGACAGTTGTCATTTGGCTCTCATAGGTGAACTTGAAGTAGCTCTGACAATGGAAGGGCTCTGCAGTCCCACAAAGTTCTGCAGCTGTGGTGGAAGGAAATTTCCTTAGGAAATGCCTCCACTTGTGATTTGCCTCTGTACTGGGGTGGCAGGCATTCACTGGGACTGGGTGTGTGTTCCTTATTGCTTGAGAAGAAACTTGAAACCTTTATGCAGTAAGAAATAAGCAACAGTAGATTCCATTTTCCATCTCTATTCCAGTGTCTGGGTAAATGAGTTACTTTCACATACATATTTCATGGTGTTTGCAACAGCTACTTGTCAATTGACAGAAGAGCTTTTAGAAGAGTAAAGCCAGCAGAACAAGAGATGCCTGCTTAACCTGTTCAATGTTTTCTTAATGATAGCAGAGAAGCCTTGGCATATTAATGTTTCCTCGAAGACTATCCAAATATACACTGATTAAAGAAGCAGCAATGCTTTCAGTTACACTGAGCATGATACCTGGGTGTACACTCTTACACAACTATTGACAGCTTGGATCTCAGTCACCTGCACATGGTTTGTGCACCAGACAAAGCCTATTTGCTTAACTCGTGAAGGATCCTTAGGGGTACAGATTCTCAAGGGTAGTTTAAAGAGGGCAGTTCCAGATCCCACTGAAATAGGCTCAAGTACTGTCTGTTGAATCAGCTACTTTTTGAACGTAGAAGTTTTGTTTCGCTGGGAAAGAAGAGAAAATGAAAACCACAATGAGGACAAGGCTTTTAGTGGCCATGTAGGCTGTGCTGAGGCTGGACCATTTGCAGATGGTTGCAGTCTTGGTAGGATTTTGCCTCCCATTGGCTAACTGTGACAGCAAACACACTTTCTCCTTGGGAAGAGATGCTTCAGTTTTCCTGTAAATTAAAGGAATAACAAGAATTTGCTAACACAAAGTTAGCAAATTCTCTCCACTGAGAAGCCCAGCTGCTCATGTTAGTGCTATGGTACATTCCAGAGGTACAGCTGCATCTAGAAGTATAGTATTCAGATGCTGAGCTCTTCAGCCTAAGTGTACCTTAGTTTTTGCCTTTGGAAAAGAAAAAGTGTAATGCTGACTATGCATATGAAAACCAATTTTGTTGCTAACAGACACATGATAATGTATGAGAAGGTATTTGTTCAGCTGAGTCACTTGTAGCCAGAGATAAGTGACCGTTCTAGCAAGTAATAAGCTGTCATGTAGTGTTTCTTAAATGCATGGATTTTCTGAAACCCTGTTCAAGGGGTCAATAGCAGAGCAGATGAAATTGTCTGCTTCATCACAGAGACCTCAGGAGTCAGCTCTGCATTTCCCTTTATTTCTCATTCCCCTGAAGTGGTAAACTTCTTTGAGAATTTCTTCCTGGAGCAAAGAGGCTTTCATCATCAGATGCTGGGGAAAAGATCTGACTGTTTAGTTTGAGAAACACTTGTCTTCTTCTTTTTTTCTTTTGTCTTGTTAAATTCTGCTTTTTTGTTGGTGGTGTTTCATATTATTCCTTAAGAAACCAGTCTATTTATTACTAGTACCATTTGTTACCCAATGCTATTTTAGTTTAATATTTTAATTTTTATTCTAGGGCTGGCTAAGGTAAAGCTCAATTATGTGACAGACCACTTGCATCAGACCGCTAGAATCTATACTGCACAGCCTGTTTCTGTGCCCTCATCTTGGATCTTGTATTTGATGCTGTGTTTCAAAGAGACAGAACTAGGGAGGGTACAAGGAAAGATGATATGGAGAGAGTAAATAATCTAAGAGCCTTCAGAGGATCCACTAAGGGGGAAAAGACAGAGATGTGCACAGTAATGAGTGTCATGGAGAAAGTGATTAAAGAGTGACTAATGCATTGTTTCTGACGAAACAGGACCTAAGGGGGTTCCAATGGTACAGCCACACAGGGAATTTAAAGCAAACTTTTGTCATGCAGGGCATAATTATTTTGTGGACCTCATTCCACAGGATGTTATGAGTTCAAAAAAAATGAGATGTAGTACTGACATGAGGTCCATGGGGGATTATTAGCATGATGGTACTCTGGCAAGCCCTAGTTTGGAAAGTCATCTAAGCAGCTGATTGCTAGAAGCTGAGGGAGTATGCAGAAAGCTTTCTGATTTGCCCTGTTTCTTATTCTCATTCTTTACGAACTCCTGCTAATAGCCCAAAGACAGGACACTGGGCAAGGATGAATTTTGGCCTGACCTACATGCTTGTGTACATAGCTAGCTCTCCAAAAGAGCGACACAAATTCAGGCAGAGATTCATACAGTGTGCTCAGTAAATGAGGGATGTGGCCTGGTGATCATTTTTAACAGCCAGGTAACCAAACCCACTGCAACTCTGTGCAGTTCAGCTGACTTCAGGAAAGCCAGTTTCCATCAGCCTTAAGGCATAAAGAGTGTTGGTGCCTTCTAGGTGAAGGGCTTTATACAGCGTACTCATAATCCTGACCTCCTGGCCATGACCTGCTGCAGGAGGGGCTTACAGGGCACTAGGGACAGTTTGTGCATGTTCTTATCCTTTGGTAAATACAAAATGTCTCCTCCTTAGTTGTGAATGAGAAAGGACTGCATATGGAGAAGTGATGAGCATAGAAAGAAAATTCTACACTTGGGATTGCCATGAAGAGTGGAACTGCATGAGAACTGGACTAATGCTTCCATAACTTGCTAACACTGAGAAAAATGAAGAAAGAGAGGGTGCTTTTGGTACAGGACAGAGCATGACAGCAAGGCAAAGGCAAAGTTACAGAGTAAATCTGAACGTGTTATGAAGGAATAAAAGGGAGTAAAGGAGTTACAGGGAGGGCCTCTTAAAAAAAATAATAAGTGCAGGCAAATATCAGGTTGGTAGATTTCTCAGAAGTGATTTTTAAACAGCTCCAGTTATTATAGCTCTGTACATTCTATCTATATATAAGCAGTTATGTCGTATTGTATTTCACAACTTGCATCTAAGTATAATCTGAAATTGCTGAGTTACAGGAAATTACATGAAGCTGGTTTGGGTACCATGAAGGCAAAACTATATATAAAGTTCTTCTTCACCTGTACTCCTACCAGAATTGTCAGATAGAATGCAATTGCAACAATTTCCCTTTGAAATCTTCTAAATGCTTATAAAAATCAAGGCAGCAACCTCTGCAATAAATTCTGCCTTGCACAGAAACAAATACTGACATCTACTGAAATTACAGAAGAGAGCATGACTTTAATATTAGATTTCTGTAATCACAGTCGTAAGAGCCCTATTGTACGTCAGCACGATAATGCCTGATATTCCTACCCAGACTGCACAATTTCTCTCAAGTCTTCTGTTCATTCATTTACAAGGGGTGTAAGTACGCAGTAGATGTTTCTACCATATCTGCATCTCTTGTCCTACATTAGCACTTCATACTATCGAATTAACTTTTGGAAGGACTTTCCAACAATCTATAAGATATTTGAAGAGTGTACAATACACTTGTAATGATACTGGTCGCTTATTTATTTAACTGTTGAGAGCTTGAAAGCCTCTTTTAGCTCTCTATATCTATTTCTATATGTACGAATTACGAGACCTTGAATAATGAATGTGTTATTTAAATTGTGCTGTGACACTACATAATGCTGAGAAGTCATTTTCTACAGTTCACTATTCTCATAGTCAATGGTGCTTGACTTGATTACCAGTGCCTCATAGCCAAAGTAGATATGGGCAATGTTTTAAATTTGTTAAAAATGGGTTGGATAAAATTATCTTGAATGAAATAGAATAGGTTGGAGAGCCTATTCCTTCTGATAGTTTCTTAGATGAGTCTTAATTTCCTTGCATAAAATATCTACAATAGCTTACATTTTTGCATAAAAAAAGAGTAAAGGAACAGCTGCATGCTCTACCTGATTCTGCAGGGTAGTAGTGGAAGAGCTAAACCCTGCTTTACATCTTTCCTTACATTCCTAAATCACAACTAGGACAAAGGTTAAGTTGTGCCAGCACTCATTCTTTCATGGGTAAGAAAAATGTGAGCAAGGAGAGGAGTACTTAGTATCCAATAGCTCCTCCTCATGAGTCAGCTTGGGTGATTAGCATTATTACCATAAGCTATCGGCCTGCTGTGAGAGAAAGTAGGGGTCATAGTGCCCAGTGCTGGTCTGCACTGCAGGCTGCTCTGCTTGCACAGCTTCTACACTCCGGGAGCTAGCGAGCCCCCAGCATTCTTTGTCACCTGTGTGCAGGTATAGCTGGTGAGCATGGCATATATGACCTTAGCTAGCAGACTGCTCCCAAATGGGATGTGTACTGCAATGGCTGAGTTGTCTTCCTTTCTGCAGTGAAGGTAACTCAACTGGGTTACCCTCCTGCAGTAGAACTTGTGGGAACTTGATGGTTTAGAAGTTGGTTCCATGAGCATATAGGACATAGTTGAAAAGTCATTCTGAAATGCAGCTTTGTACCAGATCAAGTCAGGATAAGCCTGAATTGTCACTGAAATCTGTTCATCTTAGGGAATTTTCTGGAGAGAAATACATATTTATGCTGGAACTATTTTGCCATGTAGGTTTACCAGTCTTCAGACTTCATATCTGTTTCTCAGGGAAGAAAAATATGCTGCAAACAGGGGTTAGGTGTACCCATGTCACAACTCTTTCACATCTCCTACTTTTTCAGGACTGTGGAAGAGACATGGCTTATAGGGCAAACAGTTTGGATATGTTCCTCCTGCCACATGTTTACATATGCAGAGGGTTTATTTCACGCTTCTCTGTTGCTAGAACCAGAGATAATCCACACATTCTTGTCCTTACACCTTTCTGATCAATTCAAATTTCTAATGAGATATTAACAACGTGAAAAGAAGGAATCTTTATTCTGAGATATTGGAATTCTTGTGAGAAGGATTCAAGCAGTTTATGATCAAATAGTATTTTTTAATTTGTCTTGATTCATGTGAAAGTAATTTGAATCCACATTAGTATTCTGTGAACTGATCATTAACACTTTTCAACTGATTTAGTAAACATATATTGCTTCCAAAATAAATAGAAAAAGGAAAGGAGTACAGTTAGTGTAGCTGAGGCATGAAAACATACACATTAACATGCAAGGCAAAACTTCAGTGTTGAAATGGGGCAGCACATCAAAGTTATTTTTCTAGCTATGTTTTTGCATCTCCAGAGGAAGCTTAAAAACAATAGACTGAGCAACCCAAACCACATCTCTAATAACATTGCTTCATACTTCTCTGCGAAATGGTATACCAGCTGTAAGGAATGAACTGACACAGCCCTTCTATGTCGGGTAGGCAAGATGGGCTTGACTCTGTGGCACCCAGTGAGATGTTTGCAGACTGGTCCTTCTCAAAGGGCAGAATCTCTCAGTGTCCCTATGAAGCATTTGGGAAACTGATGGGCTCTAAGTGTCTCTTTGCTTGGCTGACCAGGAGCTCAGAGTTTTGTCACTAAAGCTATCTCTGCATCTCACAAAGTTCAGTTTAGTTGCTTTCTGCAGACCTAAGCATAAGCAGTTTCCTGGATGACACCTAACCAGTCTTTGGATGAAGCTGGCAGTGGAACTCCTGTCCCTCTGCTCCTGTGCAAACTGTGATTCAGGTTGATCTTGTGAGAGGAGAATGCTTATTGCTAGGAAGGAATATGTTGAGCATTGTCTTGTACCACTTGGACAGCTTCTCTCTCAGAAAGTTCAATGATAATTCCTCCGCAGAAGTGATGTTTTTGTTATTTTTGATGCATTGTAGCTCTCTGACAACACTCAGTGTACAATGACCATACAGAAGGGAGAAGGAGATCATACTTATCTTTCTAAGATTTCTGGAGTGTTCCCTGTGCTGCTGAAATTGACACTGTTTCTGCTGTTTCAGGAGGGATGCTGACAGCAGCCAAAAGTGATTTGGCACAGCTCGGGAGAAGTGCCCAGGTGACAGCCTCCTCTACCAGTGAGCTGAGGCCAGCTTGGTCTGCACCACCTGCCAGCAGACTCAACAGCACCAGGACAGCGAGCCCCTTCTTGTCTTGGGATTCATCTGGACTGGGAAAGGTACTGAGAAGATCTGAAATCTACCTTATGCCTCATGCTGGAAGAATGATTTAGCTTAGGCTCTGCTTCTATTTGGACTCTTTCACTGCTATATCTTTAAAAAGCTCTCATAGAAATAGGGTGAATATCTGCAATGCCCCACTTTGCTTTGCTCTCCACCAAATTTTTCAGGGTTGTCCTTGCCACAGTAAAGTGCATTCTAAATGTATTTCCTTTCTGCTCTGGCATATTGTTGGTAATGGGGCTTTCCTTTTTTGGAGAAACCAAGAACCTTCTTTTGGAAATGATTCCATGTTTAAAGGAAGATTTTTGCAAATACTGCAAACACGATTGCTGACTGGCAGCTATGTCTCAGCTGCACATATGGAAAGATGGAAATTTTTTGTGAAGAGGCATAAAGTGCCTCTTGAAGCAGAGATGTGAATTCACATCAAATGAAATGTGCACGGGGGGTCCTTTTTTGCATTACGTTATAGAAAATGGTTCATTGTATATTATCATAAATAGTAATGATCTGGACTGCGCTCTTGTGTATTCAGTTCTAATTAGAAATGCACTGAGCTACCAAAAATGATGCACCCAAGCCAGCTTCCTTAGGGCTACAGTTATTTTCTACATAAATACACCTTTAACCAACAGCATATAAAAAGAGCAATGATGACATCCAGAGGACAGATAGTTTAATCATAGGTACTGTAGGTATTCTCAGCAAATTTCCTGGGGATAGATCCCTCACTTACTTTTTCTGTTTAAAGTCGGTTCCTATTAAATCAGTTATTGACAGCCTGCTGAGTTCCTCTAATTCTTAGTTTTTATGGAAATGACCTTGCGAAGTTGAGCATTTCACCCCCAGTGCAAAGATTATACGTACTAGGTAAAGTGTGATTAATTCCATCGTCTTTGTCTGCACTGTCATTATCAAATCCAACTGGAGGGTGATGCAGACTTTTAAGCTATTGGTAAACTTCAGGTTAATAGCTGTCTGGCTTGCTTCACCTGTAAGTGCTCCTACTGCGGGACCTCTCCCTATATGTAGGTTTTTATCTAATCTGTCTTAGTAACCCTCCGTTCTCTGGTTTGGTAGTTATTTTTGGTTCTGATCTTGTTCACAACTGCAAGAGTGCTGTCCGGGTGCACCATGTGTCAAAGTCCCTACATAGAAAAACCTTTGAATTCAACTGAAATGTCTTTGAGTGGGTGTCTATTTTACTGACAAATCTGAAAGGGATGCATTACCAGTTTTAGTCTCAGCTCCACAATCGGAATTTAATGGAAGCATGTTACCTATAATGGGTTCAGATATTTGTGTTCTTCAGCATTTTATGAATTCAGAAACAGATGGGCTATGACCAGGAAGCAGTGGAGAACAGACTGGCGTAAAGCAGCTTGGCTCTCTGACAAGTGCAGGTACAGCTGTGGTATGTATTTTATTCAGCATGCCCACCTACTGTATCAGCAGCCTGCCCTACCAGCAATTCAACTACAACTGACTTAATGAAGAGTAGAAGTAAGCATGAATCCAGACTTTCCATGGATCATAATATTTGAGAACCCAGAAGAATCAACATGATGGAAATCATGCCAAGTAATTTTTTTTCTCCATCTTTACATGCAAGAGGTAACACAAAAACATTGGCTTTCTGAGGACAAACAATAACCAAAACAGAACAAATAAGCAAACAAGCACAAAATCTAATCAAATTATGAGATGTTAAAATATTCCCCTTTTGGACTTTGCTAATTGCTTTTTGTTTTCAACACTGAAGAAAGAAACCCTAGCAAGTAGCAGTTTATAGTTTAAATCACAGTAATTGTGACAAGAAGCATAATGAAATGCTGGCTGCTTCTGTTGGTGTAAGGAGATTATACAGGGCCAGTTACTGAACATTTCATGCAAGAAGTATGCAAAGGATATTTTTACTCCTATTTGTGCCACTGTGATCCTTTCACATTTGGAAGTCCCATGGGGAAAGAGATTTCAGTGGCTAAAGCGACAATAGAAAAGAATTCTGAATATCCCTTAACTGAAAATGTGGTATTTGCTATTTTATGCATTCATATGTTGGAAAAGAGGTGCCTCTCTTTGTCGTTTGGCACTCTTTGTACATCTGGTTGAATAGCCTTGTGTTTGGGTATATTATACATTTCTACCTCTATTTCTATGTAACATCATATGTTGTAACCTGCAGTAACCTAGTAGCAAAGTGAATTCGGATAAACAACAACCCATAATTATTTTATAGAGTGATTGTCTGACTTGAAATACTGAGGTAATTATCAAGTTAAATTTCTATGATCCCTGCAATTTCTATGAAACCTGGAGATGTCAGTACTTGAGTTCTGGCATATCTCTTAAGTAAAATTATACCACCTGAACCTAAGGTCGTAATTAAACGTGTAACAAAGCTAAGCGAAAAATGTCTATATGTTTCAAATGAAAAGCAGAATAGTACCCATAATTATAGATGGAGCAGAATGAAACTAACTGGCCACAAATTCCACACCTCAGGAGGTGCAGATTGCAGCCTGTGGGTGGACAGATGCACAGGGGAGAATGTGGCTTGTGGGTCTGGGAAAGAAAGTGTGGAACAACTTGCTTTGAAAGGCAGATGGCTTCTTCCAGAATGCAGCAAGGGCATGCGAAAAGCCCAAATGGGAGTTGCTTTTATAAATGTAACTCTACCATGAGGTGGGAAATACCAATTTGGTCTCCAAAGTGACTCTGTGGGAGATGTTTGTATGAATTACTTTTATTTGTATCTAAATTACTGAGGGGGAAAAAAAGCTTTAAAACACAGCTAAATAGCATTTAAAGAGATCTGATAAGCAGCAGAATATGCAACTTAATCTCTGTATCTCTGTGTCGGCTTACATGCATCCATACCTTAAGCATGTATGTAGACTAGTGCTTACATTTGAAATCCAAGTCCTGAGAGGCTAGTAAGATTTAAATGAGCCTTCCACAGCCTTATTTTTGGGCTACTTCCTTTTTGTGTTTCACATGCTGTAGTAAGTGGAGATATCTGGGTTCAAACGGCAAAGACATAACAGAGAATGCCACTCAAGGATGGTAAAGCAAAGAGCTGCTATTCAAGGATTCAGTTGTGATAGCTGAGCTGTGTGTGCCGTGTATCTTGCTTGTATCGCGGACTCTTAAAGATTTTCTTTTCTCATTCTCTTGTCCAAGCTCACATTTAACCTTTGAGGCAGTTCTGAATGTATCCCTTCATAAATCATAGTCCAGTAGCACTAACCTCAGGCAGCTCTTTAGTGTTTTTGACTCTCTTCTCACACTGTTCCTCCTCAGGCTTCTGCTGGTCATTCTCATTTCTCTACTGATGATTTTGTCACTTCTCTTCAATGTAAAACTCCGGGGATCTATGAGACTGTACACTGTGACTGTGTTTGTGATGTTGGGGCCTCTGCCTGATGCTACACTTCGCTTCATTTACCTTTCTCATTTCATTGCTTTCCCTTTGTTCCAGCAGTGCTGCCTGTCCCCCCGCCCCCCTGCCCTGTTACCACTGTGGGGCTGACATACTGTCCATCAGATCCTGTCCCCTCCAGCCTCCACCAAAATATGCTACCTTTCATGTTGGTGACTCCCTGAAATGCACTAAATCTTTTGTGTCCTCTAGGATTTTTTTCCGTTTGGTTTTAAATGTCCCCTAGCTGTTCCTATGCTGGGGAAAAAAAAAACACCTCTGGACCTACTGATCCTTCACAGGCTTTTTAAAACCATTCTCTGGTATTTCTTCTGTCAGCATTTTTACAGCATTTCAAGACTAGTTGGTGTCACATAGGGGAAGAATATTTCACAGCGAGAGTAAAATCCTACAGTCAGTTCCATATCGGCTTAGTTCTGAAGAGTCACTTAAGCAAAGTGTGATGCTGGATGAAGGATTAAATGATGGCTCTGAGATTTGTCCGGACACAAAAATGTACCTAAGCTGTAGCTTAACCTTTTCTTCAGATGACAGGAAATGATGCAAGAAAAGAGCTTTATTTAGGTAAGGCGAAAACAAACAAACAACAACAACAAATAGGGTGTCATCTTTTCAGCTCCTAAAGTACAGAGATGGTCCTATCCAAAGCCTCCTAGTAATGACCCTATTCTGGAGCATCAGTATCTTTGCTGCTGAGGTGTCAGGGTTCAGGACAGGCGCCCAGGGGACCAGCACCCAGTTTTGCTGTCAGAATATCCTTTCGCTAATAGAGGCACTGTGATGTGATCTCCTGCATGTAATGAGCTCCCATGAATTCTGGGTGGACCATCCAAATTAAAATGCACCTGCCAGTCAGACCCACAGCCGGTCACACCTAATATCTGTGGTTCAAAAAGTAGGAGAAATAGGAACAGGTCCTGGAAAGGGTTCAATAAAATGATTCAGGGATTCTGTTTGATGAAAGGGGGACTAAGCATAAGGGTAGCATGATGTGAGTCCTATATTGTTTTCATAGCTGCAACAACAGACACAGTTCTGCCTTCAGATCTCCACAGGTGTTTGCAGGGAAAGCAGGTGGCAAGCCGAGAAATTTGGCTGAAGAAATCACTCAGGTTCTTTAGTGAAGAGCATGAAATAAGATAAAGAGAGGATGTTCAGGAGCAAGTACTCCATCCAAAGTAAGCCTCTCCCACTTATCCGCCCAAATAAAAAATCACCTTAGAGAAGAGCTGGAGGGGAAACAAAGATTGGAACTTTAAAGCCAGCATTAGTGATGCAGGTGTTGTACCATTTCTTCACTTGTGCAGGCTGTTGTGGTTCTGGGCTTCTTCCTCCTACACGGGGCTGTTCCTGCTTCTATTTGCCATTGGGGTGTGGTGCTGGACTTTGCTGAGGTGAAGCTGAGGGCAGGGAGCAGACATGATGTGCAAGGTGAGAACTGATGTTTCAGAGTACCGGGTGCCCTATGCTGGGTTCAGCAGCAGGACTGTAGAATGACTCTGCAGGTGTGAGTAGTAAGAGCGGGTATTTCAGGTGGCCTGATCTCAAGTTCAGAACAGAATAAGGATTCCACTTGATCTTTTCAGATGTGTGTAAGCACAAGGCAGAGGACCGGAGAAGCTGTAATGGGAGTTGAGGTTTTTCGTATGGAAGGAGTAAAGGAGATGAGTTAAAATTTAATGGAGAGAGGTTTTCAAGAGGCAGTGTGGTTATAGTGACAGAGGAAGATAGCATTTTAGATGCTGTCATGGGGGTAAACTAAAGGAGACAGATGTAAGAAAGTAGACGATGAGGAAATTGAAGCAGCAATATTATTTCCTTGTCCTCCTTTTGGTTTCGTGTTTTCATCGAATGAGCTGTGAATAGGTCAAAAACAAGAGCCAAAGTAAATTCTGTAGGACTCAAAGTGCTCTATACCATCTCTGCCAGACAGTGTATATCCCTGCTGGAAAGGATGTTGGAGAAATAGCATCCTTTTTGATAGTGACTCAGACCTGAAAGTGAGAATAATAGCTCTGACTCAATCACAGGCTGTTGTGAAGGGAGATTAATGCCAGGAGACATGGCCAATTCTCTTCCTTTGTGTCAATCTACTTTCAGAATACCGCATATGCCAGTTATTTCTCTTGGAGAGGAAAGGGAGAGAGCTGATATGAGACAGAGATAAAATCTGGAGCATAATTAAACAGGCATTTTTCATATCTTTATCATTCTCTTCTTTCTTTTCTCTATTATGCCTTTGTGTTGATCTCTAAAACTACTGCAAGTGGGACGGATGCTGAAGGAATAGCAGCTGGTTTTGATGCCAAATAATACTCCACATTTCATCTAATACATGACAAGATACTTACAGGCATTTTCATTGTACATCTGATTATATAGAGCATTTTATTAGTAGTCCATCATGCAAACACATTACATTACTGGAATTGTCATGCCTTGACATTGAGTTTCAATTCAATTTCTGCCTTTTTCTCACACTTCCAACATTAAATATTTAAAAGTCATTGTGATTAACTAAACTGAGATTGCAAGTACTGTGGTTTTGACTTGTTTAGTTACACCAGTTTTCTTTCAGATCTGGTGTTATAGGTTGGCTCAAAATAGGGAAAAGCACCTGTTTGTTGTTAACTT
Organism: Excalfactoria chinensis; assembly: GCF_039878825.1. Lineage (NCBI taxonomy): Eukaryota > Metazoa > Chordata > Aves > Galliformes > Phasianidae > Excalfactoria > Excalfactoria chinensis. The sequence continues at coordinate 52,827,244 of NC_092829.1, read as the reverse complement.
GATTTTTCAAGTCTGTCCTCAGTCCTGAGGGATCTGGTGTTTTTAGTATCTGTTGGCTGTCTGGTGAGTGGAGTGGGATGGTCACACTTGCAATCTCACTGAACCCTCCTGCCAGAAGTGACAAATGTCAGCTCCAACATGTTCTGACTGGGAGCATTCAGGGTAGTGCTTGAAAAAGTTTTGAGACTATTTATGATAACAGATATAACCTTCAAAGAGTTTCCCACTACGTGGGGTCTGGAATATTCCCAGCCATGGTAATATCTTTGTCTAAGTGACACGAACTGATTCTTATTTTCAACACTCCACCAGGCAGCTAGAAACTCTCAGGCTGGAGAGCCACATCTGTAGCCTGTGGCCCTGATTAGATCTCCATGGTCAAACTCTGTTTCCTTGTGAAACAACTCTTCCCTTGCCCTCTCTTAGACTCAAGGAGTGGTAACTTCTTTCTTCCATGCACAGTGAACTCCTGTTCAGTTCTGGTTTAATATGTGAAACTAAGTTTGAGAATGAAAAAGACTAAACAAAAACTTACACATCTATTGCCATTTGAGATAGAAGCAGCTCTACAGATCCTGTTTGGTGCTGAAACTATTTGTCTTAATGTTCTGTGTATTTTATTTTTTTTCAATGGCTAGAGGTATTTACATAACTGTCCTTCCTGGCTTTTTACCCCTATCGGTAAGCAGCAGAGAATTTCAGCCCTATCCTATGCCATTCATCTTCTCAAACACGGTCCCTTGCCACTGCAGCAGCAATAGAAAAGTCATTGCTGGCTGTGACTTGAGTGAGTGGAGCATGGAATACGAAAAATGGAACCACAGGTCTGCTGTGTTGGAGAGCTCATTTCTGGAAAGCAGCTTTTTGTTTTGTTCAAACACTGATGCTCCAAGGTCTTGTGCTTATTGCAGCTTGAATTTGCCTTTCACCTTCCTGCTGGTATACAGTGAATGTCATGGGACTGCTCTCAGATGGTCACAACCAATGTATCTGCTGTCATCATGGTCGCAGAGCAGGGTAGGAAATGTTTTTCCTTTCTCTTTAGGGCTTCCTGCGTGGGGCACAGGGTTCTGGGCTGAGGCACTTTAGGTGATTTTGGCAGCTATCCTGGCACTGATTGTCTTGTACTGCACAAAATCTCAGCATAAAGATGCAGAAATAATCTAGCTGCTATAAATGAGGATGTTATCAGACTCCGCTGCTGAGCTGACTTCCATTTTGAATGATACCTTTTCTGTGTTACTGTAGTTCCTATTCATCTCCAGTACTGTTAGAGATACAGAGAAACTGAAGAATGCACCAAAAGGGAGCAGAGGTTGAATTTTGTCACCAGCTTCTACCCAAGAAAAGAGATCATAGGTCCATGACTGCAAACTAAGTTGGAAGGAAGTTCAGAGAGCATAGGAGAAGAGCTGGTGGGTAAGTAGGGTTCTCAGACATCAGCCCTCTCCCTGTGTGAGGTGTGTGTGAGCCCCATGGAGATGATGGAGTCTCAGAACTTGAATTGCATGTCTGCTCTTTGCACAAATACAGTCCCACACAGTATCTTGCTGTAGCTCTTGATTGCAGAGGGAATGGTTATATGGCCAGAGCTTGCTACTGAGCCTTTTCCCACATCTTCACTAATGTCTATTTCTTGTTGAAGGTAATCAGGATTTGAATAATAAGCCTAAGCTGGAATGCTTGCTCTGTGTGCATTTCCTTCACTGCTTCTAGGCTTAATGTGTTACAGATAGGTGCATCTGACAACCTCCCAAAATCTGTCTCCAGACAAATGTGAAAACCCGAAAAAAGACAGCTTGGTTATCAAACAACAAGGTTTCTACTGAGTGCCCAAAGAAGCATATAGCACAGTGATGTCTGATCTTTGTGAAAAGTATTGTGAAATTAGGATCTGGTTGCCTGCTAACATGTCCAGACATAGAAACCGTACGTACCCACTGCATCAAGAATTGGCTGCATGTACCCCTAGCTTTTTTAAGAGTCAGACTTCCCCCAGAGAAACAATAATGGTTCAGAGTTAGAGCCGGCCTTTCCAGGGAATGAAAAAAAAAAAAAAAAAGGTCTACAAATAGCAAACTATGATTTATTTTATCTTATTTTATTTTTTTCTTTGTGCACACACACATAATGCTGTGATATTGTGTGACAATGAGTCATCTTACATGTGCACACTCATCCCTTATATGCCTGGAAAAGGCATTCTGTATTTTGGGACCCATTTCCTCATTATCAGAGCCAATTTGTTAGCTTTTATAAACCCTTTCAGAAACTGATTAAGCTTCATCTAAAAAGCAGTTGGGTTTTTGGCCCTCAGTATTCCTATTACTGGGCAGCTTTTCCAGAGCTTTTATCCATCCTCTGACAGCCAAAACCATTTTATTTCCAACCTTAGTTTATTCATTGCCAATTTATGTCATGTGAAGAAATGAATGAATTATCAAATATGCCAGACTGCAGAATAAACAAAAGTGATGTCACTAAACACCGCATCCAGCATGTAGGGAATGGGAGTAAAGTACATTCAGAGAGAAAAATCAATGAAAGAATTAGCCATATAGCTAATTACCAAGTACAATAAATGACTACCATGAAAAATAGGCCATGTCGAGAACAATCTCAGTCAAATGCAGCTAAAGACTGTCCTCCTTCATCCTTTTAAGAATTGAGAGGGTATTAAAACCTGGAACATGTAAATCAGTTGTGAAAGTTCACAATTCACTGAACTTCACGTATCTCCAGGTACGTACACACAGGGGGGATTCCGGCATGTCACTTCAGGAAAGCTGAAGATAGCCAAGGCTGCCAGGCATGGAAGAAAACCACTCCCAGCAAGTCTCAGATTGCTGGCAAACTGGTGTTAAAAAGGGTGCTGCGTTTCCCAACAGAGCTGTCTGCTGATGTGGACGCTGTGACACGATCTGTGCAAAAGGTTCAGATGGTGAGATAAGCATCTACTTCAGTTCTTTACGGAGCCCTTGGGTTTGACAGTAGCGAAACATATGCTGCCTAGCAGGTGAGCCCACATTTGATTTACATAGCACTTTCCTTTAATGCCTCTGGTCCTGGCATGGGCTGCACTGCACGTATGATGGCATTCAGCTGATAGAACAGGATATTTATTCCCAGACTTGGGATTTTGCTACAGAATACTCAGTGGGTTTAGTATGCAAATCTGAGCATTTCTGAGTCTAAAGGGTTGAGCACTGAAACTGTGTCTTCTCTTCCAGCGTCATCACCTTGTTCCTTATAATTTACTGCCTTACCTGTTCGTTCACATGCTTATCTTTTACTGGTGATACCATGCAAATGGCTTCTTATTTTTCACTATTAATCTCTTAGCATCTACTCTTCCTTCCAGCTGTAGACCATCAGGGATTTTAAACAGAAACAATAGATGCAGTGCATCTTAGGTCATTTGGAACCAAGATTTCCAACATGTCCAGTTTGGGAAGCACTGAAAGAGAATGTGAGTCCTGTTGCTTGTTCTAACTCCACTGTTATATGTTTGGCTGGCTACAAATTAACCTAGCCCTGCTTCTGAGAAGGCTCCAGTGGCTTTTCATAGGATTCATCATGATTATCAAGTTCCAAGGGAGAATCAGGGCCATAAATAGCTGAATAGTTTGGAAAGAAAATAATTCACTCAGTACATGGCTGATATTAAGATATGAATAAGTAAACTAACTTGTCATAGTCATTGCTAGACTGGCTTTTTCTATATGGAAATCTTTGTTGTTAACCTAATCACAAAACTATAAAACACAACTACAAAACACAGAAGACACTATCAGAACTATTAGTGTGAGTTACCTGCCTCTGTATAGCAGTTGTCCTCATTAATTGAGAGGCATGTAAGATGCGGATGTTAGTAAATGGTGTCCATTCCAATATGTGTACATCCCAATGAGGCTGCAATTAATAGCAAAGAAAATAAAAATAAACTTGACTTTAATAGAGTCCTGGTCTGTGAGTAACTAAGATAAGGTTACACATTAAATTAACTTAGAAATCAAAACTGTTAAGCGCAAACTAATAATTGCCAGGTGCAAGAAAACAATTTGTTATTTCAGATGAGCCAACTTTGAAGGGATATGAAAGGAACAGAGAAAAATGAGTTCATATGCAGTCGTAGCAGCTATCACTTATCACACAGTAATAAGATAGTGGACAGCCCAGATTGCAACTGTGAAATATAGATAAAGCAAACTTGCAAATGTGATCATCTGTAACACTGACAAACAAAACTAAGAAAAAAGAATGAAAGAGGAAAATAGAAATCTAATTCAGTAAAATGTGGAGGACAAATTACAGAGTAAACTAGAAACACTTCTAAATTAATAACAGAAAGATAGAGTCCAGTAGTAAATTTGAACACAGTTGGTTGAAAAGCACATATTAATGTTCTCTCTCCCTCTGTTGTCACTTTCTCTGCCTGGAGTGAGCACTCCTTAGAGATTTTGTTTCTCACTGCCATGATTGCTCATTTTTTTCAGCGGAGATAATGAGATCGAGGCAGGAATAGCCTTCTTTCATTCTCTTATTCCATTTCATTTTTCTCCTCCAATTTGCACCGCAGCAATGGCAGAAAGAATATCGCAGTGGTGAGTTGGGAGCGGGTTGTGGTCGAAAGAGAAGGCATAACCTGCAGAATGGTCTTAGGCTGAGTTTCAGGTGGGACTGGGGCACACCTCTCCCTCCTGACCTCCTTACTGAGCTGGGTTTTTATTCCCCCTATCTTTACAGGTGTGTATGTGACCCCGTTTGTGACCCACAAGGGAACTGGAGTGGGGCACTGAGGAAAGAGCAAGGCAGCCATGAGATTTTTGGAATGCTTGCTTATTCCAGCAATGCAGCACTTTACAACAGTGTTCTGGGAGGAAGATTTTGTTAATAACAATCCAAAATCCGTGAGCTTGTTTTCCTAACAAACGGCTGGGTGGCATCCTAGACAGGAGCTCACAGTCAGTGCTTAAAATGGAGGCACTTCTCCTTTGCTGCTTTGTAGATATCACCTGGAAAGCACAGAACAGGAGGAAATGGTAAGGAAGGTATGTGCGCTGCAGTACACTTGTGCAACCAGAAGCCAAAATTAGCGGGGGGACCATCTAATTGTATTTGTTCTGCTTACAAATAGATAACCCCCCTGCTAATTTCAGCTTCTGCTTGCAAAAGTGTGCTGCAGTATTCACATCCCCCTTTCCCCCCTGTTCTCTCTGTGTTGTTTTTTTTTCTTCTTCTCTCCGATGTGATTTCCTTACATTTTCATCTCTATTTTCTCAGTCTTTTCATCAATATTTAATACATGAGTGGAACAGTGGGCAGTTACCTTCCTTTTCTTTTCCCCTTTTTTCCCTTCTAAAAGTGCTGGTGCTCAGCTCTGACTGCAGAAGTGCTCGGCTCCTGGGAGCACTTGCTCAGTTTGAGTACTGTACTGCCTGCATTAAGGAGCCAAAGCCTAACCTGGGGCTGCCAGAGGGGTTTAAAAAAGGCAATAATGACTAATTGACCTCTTTAATGAGCTTAGGAGTTATAAAGTAGATAATTGCAGTGCATATGACATATTTTATCTAGGTTTTCAGAAAATCTCTGATAAGGATCTACATGACAGGCTGCTTCTGAAGATGAACCTAACAGGGACTGAGAAGGACATAGTATAGTAATACATGGGAGAAAATTAATTTTCTCTGCTGAGGGATCTCTGGTCCTCAAAAGGGAAGAGTTAAGAGTGTTTAATACCTGAATTCATAGTTAGATTTTAAATAAATTACCTAGCTAGAAGAACCCACTGTAAACTCACTGTATTTGCTGATGATACTAAATTATGATGCATACTGAGCACAAAATGAGTGGCAAGAAATATTCATCATGCCTTAGATCAGCTCAATAATTGAGCTGACACATGGCAAATTAAATTTATTACTGGGAAATGTGAAATAAGGCACATTGTTCTCAATAACGAGACAACAAATGTAAAGTCAGTCTAGAAGACTTGGACAAAGCGACCTTTACTACAAGGTAGCTAGCCTAGAAAATTTGTGCAGGAGGGGAAATACTTTAAAAGCTGAGCACAGGACCTGCTTAAGTACTTCATTGTCTTCCTGTTGAAGTGTATTGCTCTAGTCAATTTTGTTGCTTGTTTTTCTAGTGCTGCCAGGTACGAACAGACATGAGAAGAAATAGGGACATTTGTGGGAGAAAAGGCTAAAAAGATAATTAGGGGTGCCAGCAGTGACAGAGTGGAAGGAGAAAAATAAGGTATATCTGACTGTTTTTTAAAGGAAGTGCTATGTTAAAACATCTGGGTAGGAGACTGGCGTACTTGAGTGCATTACAGCAGAGGGACAGACACAGTCAACCTGAATTGTCCTGATGACCACGGGTTACCGGTGTGTCCTCACTGACATCTTGGTTATTGTCATAACACACTTAACTGTGTGACTCCTTCAAATTAACATCTAATCAGAATTAGTCATCTTATTTTCTGTTGGTGGATGCGGCCTTAGTTCTATGGAATATTCTCTTCCTGTTTTTTTCAGTTATCAGGATGGTTTTAGTTTCAGCTTCCAGTGCTATGCAGATGACAGATCTATGTGATTTGTTTCTTAACTACTCAAAGGCATTTAATCTCTTTGAATTTACTTTGAATGTCAACATTTTGAAATGTCTCTATGAAAATCTGTCACTATTGTCTTAGTTTTTCCTTCATTTCTTTTACCATCTGAGCTCTGCTTTGTGAAGGCAAGGAATTGCCTCTTTTTCAGGATCATATTGCATCTTCTGTTTACAAAGCCATCTCTTTATGGTTTGGAAACATCTTGCAAATCAAATATATACAGAAAGAGAAACGAAAGTCATGCCTTTGTAGCATGTTTTCATTTCTCCTCTGTTACAGACTAGTAGAATTCAGTTGCAGACTCAACAGCTTTTGAGTCAACACTCAAAAAAATATATATCCTGCTAATTATGTATTTCTGGTTCAACAGAATAGGCCAGATGCTCTACTGCGCCTACAATTGTCAGTGCAATTGGGCTTATGATTTCATTTTAAATTGAACTTCTCATGGACTTAGCAGATAGTTTGGAAGTAAGAGCCCATGTTTTTGAGTGCCTGGATGCTCTTGTTTTCTCGGTTTTTGAGCAGTCTCCTTGGGACTCTTGAATCATTTGGCTTCTGGAGTTTTAAGACACGAAATTTTAGATATAAAATTTTAACTAGAGTTTATCACTGAGTTGTCAGAAATTGATAGCTTTTATTTGTGAAGAGGAAGAATCCTGTCTACTGCCCTGTCAAATTTCTTAGGATAAAGAATGTGTTCTTGTTATGTGGGAGGAACGTGCAGTGATAGGAGAATAAAATAGAGCGCAAGTGATTTCAGTGGAAGTATCTGATGTACTGAAATACAGAATTTTTTTCAAGTTGGATAGCATATGCTTTAGATGCTGGGAGGTAATGGGTTTTACCCCCACATTCAGCTCTGAGAAGGTATTGTCATGACTGCATTGAAAAAAAGCGGGTAAAACAGGGAACGCAGGATGAAATGGCACTTATGTATTATTACTAGCTGACACTTGTAGCAACCCAACAAATCCAAATTTTGCTCAAGGTGCCACCTGCAGTTTAATTTCCATATTCTAAGAACTCCGGTAAACCAGGTCTTTTTATCCTCTACCAACTGTGGAAGATGGGTCTGTTTGACTAATTGTAGGTTATGATGTAGAAAGGGACTTCTTACCTGGAAGATAGTCTCTGTTTTTAAAAAAGAGTACGTCCGTTATGTATTGCTCTATGCTTCTTCATATCATTTGATACTATCGATCACAGAGGCTTTTTTCTTGCCTTCAGGAAGCTTGAGGGGTAAACAGAAAAACCCTTAAATGACTTAGATCCTTCATCTCAGATTAAAAATAAAAGTTTGATTGGGGAAAATAGTTTTCCATGTCAGCAACCATCCCTTGAGAGCATCTGTGAGGATTACTCCTCTTATCCCTGTATAAAACATCTATATAATTCCACTGAAAGTTGATGTGTATGTCCTGATGGTTTCCAAGCAAATCATTTACAAGAGACAACTTTTTTCTCAATGCAAAATTAAAAGTTTTGTCCTTTCCTTTACTGTTTTGGTTAAGTAGATAGTAAGCTGCCAGCACGCATTACTGCTGTCTTCATATGAAAAAAATACTTCAGTCAAAATCATCTTAAAGGCTCACCTCTGTAATTACCTCTCCTCCTTTGCTATATTCTTCCACAGAATCTCCTTCATGCTATACCATATTCTTTCCTTCTTTTTCAGGCTGCCTCCCCTTTCCTTCTTGTCATGTTACTGTTAGGCTTACACTAGATAGGTCCATCCATCTGTGGTGTGAGTTATCATATTGTGCTTGACTGCTCTTTCCATATGTTCTTTTGCTCTCATAGCGCCAGGCTCCATACCAGTTTGAAGACTGAGGAGCATACTACCAATCTTGGCTGCATTGTCCTAACACACCCAGCATATAGTCCTGATTTGGCATCTTTTCCATCTGTTCAGATCAATGAAAGATGGACTGCATAGGCAACGTTTTCCTAGCAGCAACTGTCTACCATAATAGCACTTGTGAAACAGTGGTGCAGATTTTTACAGGCACAACTGGACTTGACAATCCAGTCTCTTGTTCAACACTAATAAAAATGCATAGCTTATAGAGGTTATATAGAGGTTTTTTTTAGCTGAGAATCTGCTCTATCAAGTAGTGTTAATTTGGTCTTTTGTATCTGTTGTGGTTGATGCTACCTATGTATGAACTGCAGTGCCTACAGGAAATCTAAGTACTGGATCTATCTTTCATAAAGTCAACTTTACTGTTAAAATCAATGCAGGGTGGACGTGGACTGGACTGTAATGTTGCTTACTCGTTACATGCATGAATTTCAAAATTGTGTAATTGCTTAAAAATCAATGGAACTTAGTTTTCCAGGTCATCCCAGGGCTTTTGAAAATCCCAATCCATGTCTTGTCAGTGGAATTAGAAGTCAAATCCACCTTCACTGAGTAATAACTTACTACTTCCGTCCTTCTTATATTCTCCCTAATATTTATTTGCTTCTTCTTATGTCTCATCCTACCTTAATTTTTATGGCCTTTTGGACTGAAAAGTACATTTTAGGTAGTGAATATTTGGTGGCAAATTTAAGATAAAATAGTGGTGTGTCCATTTTGACAGGAAGGTTGAAACTTTGTCCTTACATTTTCTTTTTAAAGATGGTATTATTGGCACATTTAATAACCTTGCCAGGTAATTCTGATAGACTGTCCTAACCTTTCCTTCTTTAATGTGTGCATGTGAAGTTGTAATGTTAAGACACGAGAAGTAAGATAATTCAGGGCTATATCATGACTTCAGTTTCATGAACAAAATTGCTATTAAGAGATTAATTATCTGCTTATTTGCAGAGGGATTGTGCTGAAGAATGTCTGTCTTCATCCCATACAGCCACAGAAGGAGCAGTAGTAGTTCTCTGAATTAAATTACTGGAAAACACCAAATGTCACTGATACTGAAAGGCTTGATACTGAAAGTTTGTTACTGTGAAAACTTTTGAAGACGTAGAAATGCCACCAAGTCACAGAGTAGTCTACATCCTCTAATCTACCGGCTGAAAATCATTGTAAATACAGGTCTGGAAATGGCAAAGGAAACTGAGAGGTGGTCTATGTGGAGATGCTTGAATTCATCACTGGAGCTGGGGAGTCAGTGCTTCTCCATGATTCCTTCCCAAGAATGAAATGGATTCAGATAGCTAGATCTTGTTCTTCCTTTGAGGCTATTTGATTTCTGACTTATCAGGTGTTCAGTGTGTTTCATCTGAGAGAGGTTGATATGCTCTAAATTAGAGATCTCATAAAAGTAAACATAATGATGTAGACATGGAGTTTGAAACCACTAATTTCATAGGTGTTGAATGGTATTTACAGCCAATTGCTAGCAGATCATCATTAACTGTTCTGCTGGCTGAATTTACTTAAGATCAGATAGGTGATAAATCAGCCCAGCTACTTGGGAATTATAGTGCTTCCGTGACGGCACTGCTAAGAAACACTGTTCTTTATTTGCATGTGTGGATCAACTGGAGCAATTAAAGTGTGCTATGCAATATAAGGCAGGGGAATAAATGAAAAGTTAGGTCAGGCCCTGAGCACAGGAAATTGGGCCTGTAGGTCTGTGTTTGAAAATATAAATAAGATATGATCTGAGGCCAGAGGTGCTGAGCTCTGCAACTGCCAGCCCTCATGAAAGCTGGCTCCCTCATTTGTCAGCGAAGGTTTGTTCCTGGCAAATCACCTCTTCATCAGGATGGGTCTGTAAAGTGTTGTGACCACAAGCTTGCCTCCAGAGTGGAGCAAAATTCGTGCAGTCTGCCATGAGAGAAAAGAGGTAGGACCCTGTATTTCTTGGTTCTTTGTTATAACAGCTTCCATGTCACCACCATGATGTTCCAGCACATAGGTAACTCCTGCGTGTTTACCAGACTCATGAGCCCACAACTGTGCTGCAACCTGTTGTCATGAAATGAAAAAACAATCAGTTGTGCATTTGGCAGAAACTTAAATGAGCCCGGAAGGAATCGCTGCCATCTCCTTAAAACCTCTGTTAGATTATTGGTCCTCTTTCTCCTTTCGCCCCCACCCCAAGCAAGGGCAAAAAGCAGCTACCACACTGTCCTGCAAATACTGTTTCCAGAGATTTTGTCTCTGTGACAGAAAAACAAACCTTTCCCTGCACCCTTGCCAAGTGCTTGTTTGCAAGCATCAAGGTAAACATTTAAATGTCACTTAAACATAGGAATAGGTAGGAGGCACATTAAGGAAACTTCACCTCCACTTCACATCAACACCACTAAACTCATTGTTACAACAGTGACTAAAACTGTCTGATAATATCATCAGTGGCAACTGGTCAGTTAAAATGTTTTTTTTAATTGTGACTTGAATGTGTTTATCAACCTCTTTTTGTGACATTAAAAAGACAGCAAGGGAAACACATGGAGACATTGTCCTCGAGGGAAAGGATTAATCATCAGTGAGTGAGCAGGCCTAAGCAGATGGTCAGCTAAGCTTTCCTGAAGTCATTTCTTCTATCCACCATTCAGTGTCACTGCCAGAAATGAGGAGAAGTGTTATCTTGACATTGAACATCTTTATAATAAAATCACTAATTGGCATCTAATACCAAAGGCTTTATAGCTGTAAAATTGCAGCAGAGGTAGCTAAGTGGTTGACTGGGTTTCATGTTAATAAATGCTATCTGAGAAATCCTTCCTTAGCACAGTGAACGTATAATTGTCACTGTGATCCCTCTCAGCAAATGACGGCATGTCCTCTCTAGCTCGGTTCCAACCATAACAGTTGGGAGGTTTTCAACAGCAAAGCAGATAAATGCGTTGCTGCTGTTGTGCTGCTTTATTTCGTGTATATGCAGTGCTGGTATCTTGCATGAGATGTTCTTTAGGATTTAGGTCTCAGATTTTTCTTTTTTTTTTTTTTTTTTTTTTTTTTTTTGGCAAGCGGAGAAGTCTGTCATAATAAATTATCGCTTTTAGTGGTGGAAATATATTTTTTATGAAAGCTGAAAATGTGTCAGCATCGGACATCCATGAAGTTCTCATGGTTTATTAAGGATTTCTTTTCCTTCGATCCTTCTCCCTTTAGCAGGCAGCATTTAGAGAAAACATTTCTTTTTTAAAAGCTACGATGAAATCTAGTCTGGAAGAAGTTACTAATTTTAGCAGTTTTGCTAACACAGCCATTGCTTTTGTTTTAATTTGAATGCGTGGGTTTTGTTTCTGCCACCTGCGTTCTCATTTAGCAAATCTTTTCGTGTAGTAGATGGTGAGAGCTGGACTCTGTCTTCCCCACACCAAAGTCATTCTAGAGTGATCCAGATGCTTTGAATTACCCAACAGCCCATTGCCTGAGAGCACCGCACAATGTCAGTGATGCCTGACTACCAGGCATCCAGCATGATACTGCGGTACCGGTCAATGGGCCCGATCCGATGATCATTGGAAGCAGTGGGGAGGATCCTGCGGACAGTGCTGCTTTTCAGACAGGGCTTTTGGTGCTTTTACAGTGAAATTTGAAATTTGCAGAGCAGGTTAATGCCTGGAAAATTATATAAATATGTTATGTCATAATATTACATGTCCCAAAATATTGGTAAAGGGTGTTTTTCCCAGAGATTAGAGCATTAGTGAAAAAATAATGATTAACCTTTAAAATCAGATTGGCATTTCTTTTTTTCTCCAAATGTGGAATTAATACGCATTTTTTAATCATTAGTGTAATTTTCAGGATGATACTTTTGTTCTTTTGGCTGTTGAACTGTTACGGCTGCTAGTAACCCTTCAAATTGTTTGCTTCATTCAAGCATTCTTTTTTGAATAATTCATTAGGCATTATTATCCAAGCGTGGAACACCTCATTTAGCACTGGTGATCTTTTCCTTATGTGTAGCTGACAGGCAATCAAAGTTTTTATCAGTGCAGAAAATTTGCAATTCAGAAATGTAGTTGCAGCAATTAGTAGCTATCAGGTAGCATAGGAAGGACAGCTCCATAAAAAGAGAGAGCTGAATGAGCTCAACTGATGTTAGCACAAAAGTAATGGATAAAACTAACCAGCTGTTTCTAAATTTACCAAATGGAACATTCCTTTTTCTCGGAGAAGAAGCTTTAATTAACTTGGTGTTATGTGTGGCTTCACAAAAGGAGAAGTGACTAGGTGACAGAATATCCCTCTTTCATTGCCCTCCATGTAGTTTTGTAACTGTATTAAGATGCCCCATCAGTGTAGAGTTCACTCGCTGTTTAACTGCAGGACGAACGTCCAGCCTTTCTTTTCGCTCACCTTAGCCCACAACAAAGCAATATGTTTTCTAAAATGTTTTAATTCACTCGCTCTCACCAATGGAGCAGATGCTGTGAGGTTATCATGCTGCTGTAGAAAGCGTGCTGAAGCTTGGGCTCCTGAGGTGTTGCAGTGATCACTTTGGGTGAACTCCCAGTGTGGCTGGCTGCAGTCATTCTCAGCCTGGGAGCCCAAAGGAGTACTTCTAGGAAACACAATAGAAGAGGATGCAGAAGCATAAGGAAGGAGTTAACTTTTAATTACCAAACATTCCAGCTCATCCCAGATCAGGTCAGATCTGCAGATCAGGTGGTGTTTATGATGCCTTTCAACTCTCTGCTTTCTAAAACATGATTCAGGTCTTATTGGGACAAAGGGAAGAGAAAAGCATTAGTGAGATTTACCACCCAGAGAGCTCACTGGATGCATGAGGAGACCTGAGCACTGATCTCACTCCTGGAATGATTTATCAGTTTGCTTTCAGGATTAACTTTGAATGCATAACTGTCCTTGGGCTGCTCCCAGGACCTCATGTTACCACATTCCGTTGAGTGCTCTAAAAGGTTTGTGACTGGATAAATGTCACAGCTCCATCACCTCCTCTTATCATGTTTTCAGATGAGTTCCCCCTTCTCTCGTCATGGAAGAGAAAGAGCAGCCTAAAGGACCTTAACTGAAGAACCGGTGCTCTGCACAGAGCAGCTGACTGATGGGATGCTGAACAGACAGGTATCTCCTTGGGTCCTTCACTTTCGTTGACCACTGAGGACATAGGCTACAGTGGACTGTGACCATTCTCTGGGGCTGTGGCAATGCTTGTGGCTCCAGGGCTTCTGTACTCTCTTGCTTTGGGAAATTTCAGCGAAGCTCTTTGCCTTTCAGCTTGAGACCTTCAGTGTTAAAGTGAAAAAGCCAAACTATTTCAAGAATGAGGTCTTTGGAGTGGGGCACCACATCACTAATTTAGGTATCATAATGATGGGTACTGTAAAAACCTAAATGAAATGATGGGAATTTGTTGCAGTGCAGTCTGGAAGCATTTAAAAACTCCTGTGTGCTTACTACTAGTCTCCTGCATTCAAAGAATGCTTTTAGACACCAGTATCCATCCACGTATGGGGACTACAAACATTGTTTTATCCATTGTGTTATTCGCTTCCTTTCAATGAAATGAAATGATGCCATGTTTCACTTGCTATTCCTTCCCCTGACAGCAGCCACAGGGCTCCGGGAGCTGCTCAGAGCAGCATGGGCCATCTCCAGCAAACATTCCCATCTGGGGAGGCACTAGGAAAGCTGCAGAGGGAGGCAGGTGTGCAGCTGCCAACCCCTAGTCCCCGAGGGGAAAACTCTGCGTTCCCAGCAAAAGGAACCTCCTGGCACGTGCTTCCATCTCAGGGGTCTGCCTGGCCTTTTGCTGACAGCATAATTTTCTAAGGAGTCTCAGAGTCTGACATCTCTGTTTGTGACCATTTTTTCCTAAGCAACATTAATAACTGCTGCAAGTCTGCAGGTGCAATGTCCGCTAATTGCGTCTGCATCACCAGCTCTTACCGTAACACCCTGCTGACATCTGGATTTCTACATGGACAGCAAAGAAGCTTCCATTTGTCTTGGAAAGAGTGCACTGCTCCCTCATGAGCTCTTGGCCAACAGCTCTCCATCAAGAAGAAATGTTTAACTGGGAAATTTGCTTAAGTCAATTGCGGACCTATAAAAACTTATTGATGTACCTAATGGAAGTAAATTGAACCAGTGTGAACCACGGCTTGTGTCACAAACACACCTGAAACACTCGTGTGTGATGAACTGTGACTTCTTCCTTGAAAAGCTAGAGTCAGTTGCTATCCAAGTGGCTGACATGGCCATCCTCACCGAGGTGGTGGAACACAGCATGGTGGGAATCTGCAGTGACCAGGCACTGGAGCCAAAGAGAGGGTAAGTCTGGGCTGATGAACTGATCTAGGTGGGCATCCCCATCCCTTGCAAGCTAGTGAAGCATGCCTGAGGTGGCACTGCTTACTCATCCCTGGTGCTGTTGCTTATTTCCAAAACAAAACAAAAACAAATCAAAGAATGAAAAAAACAAAACATGCACAATGCCCTGTAATCTCTATCTTTCTAAGTAAGTAGCCTTTTGAAGTATAAGTAGAGTGTTAAATAACAGCTTATCAGTACTATATTTGTCTCTGTACTGGTTGTACCAGTAAATGCTGAAAAGCTTCTGAAATTACACGTTCTTCTTGATGTCACAAATGTTCATGTTGGATCTTAGGGAAATTTTCTTTCAAGATGGGTGAGGCATTGGCACAGGCTGCCCAGGGATGTAGCGGACTCGCCATCCCCAGAGACATTCAGGAGTCATGGGGATGTGGCACTGAGGAACATGATTAGTGGGGATCAACTGGTGGTTAAGCTAGATGATCTTAGTGGTCTTTTCCAACCCTAATGATTCTGATTGTATGATTGTGTGAAATATATATGTAGAGATTTTAATGTTAGAAGAAACTGCAGAATCTTTTGGAAGGTGGACATACTTAACAATCTTGTTTTTTTTTTTTTTCCCCCAGAACTTGGATTGACACTTTTTCAGGGCTATAAAAAACAGGTTTCAGCTCTAAAATATCTCCATCTAAAAGCTTAAAAACTGAGGCTCCAGGCACTGGAGCTGGAGGAAATTTCTTGTACAACACCCTATCCCAGTCACTGGATTCTGAGGCCAAAGAAAATGTAAAGCTGTGCTCTAGAAAAGTCAGGGGGTTTTGACTAGAGATGAGTAATTCTGTGATGGGAAAGCAGATAAACCTGTTTTGAAGGTGACTTTTTAGGGAGTTTCTATTGAAATGTTAAGGTGGGAATGATTGACTTCTTACTGTGAAACAGTTGTATCCATGTGGGAGCATGGTCCATAGTTCTTGTCAGATGCGATAAATTGCTTGGTGCTACATAAACCAATGCAGTTTTAGTGATCTTTAGTGATCTGTCATGCTAATAGGTATTACTTAAATCCAGTAGTCTTAGACATTTAATATAAATATTTCTAGGAGGAAAACTTCAAGCATATAAAGTTAGAACTCTGTGGGGTCAATCTTATTTCAGATTAACATAATACATTAATTCAAGTAATTCCTTATTATTAAGCTCAGGACCCTGTCCAGCTCTTTGAACAGTGAGTGTTGCATTACTACTCCTGTTTCAAATCCCACGGAAAAGGGCAAAACAACTTTGAAGTCTGTCCCAACTTATATAGCCTTAAATCTCTGTTACTAAAGTAGGAAAGCCCTGCTGAAGAGTGGCAGTTGTAAGTGCCAGTAGGTTTCATTGTGTTGCTTTTGTTTTCTGAAACTCTCCCCTTCTTTTCCTCTTTCTCTGGAGGAGGAAGTGGCTGTGCGCAAGGACTAGTTAACATATCTCTGTTTATTATTGTTATTATTTTGGCAGAGGTTGGTCCGTATTTCACTCCCACCTGGGTGTGGAGATGCCAGACTGATGATTTGTCCACTGAAACTGAACCAAGCCCTCTGACAAATGCAAAAGCTATGGGGAAGGAGTTCCCTGTCTGGTCAAAAGTTTTGGAAAAGTTTAGTTCAGGTGAATCTACTGGCCAAGAAGCGCAACGTTCCCTCATGATTTTTTTGTTGTTGTTGTTTTCTGATAAGTAAAAAGAAATCTTGTTTCGTGAGGTCCTCATTGAATAAGTAGAGGAGGGGAACAAAATCACCCCCAAACTATTGTGCAAACGTTCCCACGCCCAAGACATATTTTTCCAGCTAGTCTCACGTTTTTTTTTCTAAGGGCGGTTTCTTTCTTCTCTAATTATTTTTTCACAAATCAAGTGAAGCCTTTACACAGTCAGAGAGCATTAATCACCTTGTATAACTTCACAGAAGCAAAAAGTAAAGAAAACACGAAAAATGTTGTACGTAATAAAACAAATAAAGTATGATGAGTTGTACATGAAGAGAGCTGCAAGGGGGAGAAACTGCTCTTGATGTGTCACCACATTCTCAGATGTATCATGGAAGTATACGTGAATCCATCCCACCTGAATGTTGTCCAAAGATGTAATCCCTCTAAAATAAAAGGTTACATATCACCATGAATTTGTTCTTTTGTAGGTATAGACTGAAGAGGTAAATGCTTTACATCCACATGAAGCCAGATAAACCTTTAGTGTGACTTCACTGGAAGGTGAGAACAGCTATAAAGACTCAGAGCAAGGCCTATTTCAGCTTCCTGTCTCCAGCATTGGCCACACCAAGTGTCTGGGGTAGAGTAAGAACAGGGTATGTATATATGATGTTTCCACGAGACATTGCTTTCCTACTGAAGACTGGTTTCATACACACACACACACACACACACACACACACACACACAAAGATCGGTTTGACTCTTTTGATCTTGGTTTCTTAATTTCCCAGTGTAGTGTATGAGGAAGGCATGTGTTGTCTCTGTAGTGAGGAACCCATCACAAAATTTGTATTTGGAGCTGAGCCTCAACCCATCTGTGGTTGTTGTGGTCACTCCTAAGCTCTTTTAAGTCAGTGAATCACTGTCAACCTTGCTAGCTGCCCATCCTCAGATAGAGCCTAAGACATGAGGATATATGGCAGAGACACGAGGAGTTTCTGTCGAGGGGCATGTTGTACAGAACTGGCAGGTTCATATGTATGTTGCTGTTTAGTGCTTTCCTATGTGGTTTGAGGACTGTTTGCTAGGATTTCAAGAATGTCACGTGATCAGCCAACCACAGTGTGGAAATCAGAGCAATTTACAAAAAAGTTTGTATCGTTGTTGTTAGAAATTTGCTCCTTCCCAGTATTGCTGAGTCCCTGGTCAGTTCTTCAACAGGCTATATTCTGTAGGGAAACTGTTTTAGCAGAGGGTTGTACTGAATGATCTCCAGAGGTTCCTTCCAACCCCTAAGATTCTGTGATTCTGCATTATACGGCAATAGTTCTTCATCAGCAAGTGTGATGAAGTTAGTTCTGTTCAGCCAGAGACAGGAGCATGTGGCTCCTGAAACCCAATTATCTGAAAATATGCTTATTGCATTGCTAATAAGGGAGGGAAATAGTGCCACTAGGTGCTGGCTTCAGCTGTCTGGCTAGGAGTGTACTGGGAGATGCAGAGAAGCGTGTTGGTTCCTCACAGTGATGAAAGTAAATAAGGTTATGGAGTTGGTGGTCTGTGAAAAAGGAATAGAATTAGATTTGGTCTAGAATCTAAAACAATACATACATTAAACATTTTAGGTGTTGCTACAAAACGTATTTAGATCTTTATTTATTTACTTTTAATATACAAAACAGACTGTAGATCTTTTGTATTGGGATTATGCTTGCCTGTCTTGCTTTCTATTCAAGGAGCGTTGCACAATGATTAAAAACTGGGATATCTTACTGAGACAAAGCTAAGTGGCTCATCAATTAGCAGCCTAATTATTGATATGAGATCATGTAAGAATACTCCAACGTACTCAGATTAATACTGGCTTATACAACTTTCTGTAGTAGCATTTGTAATTTGCCTCAGAAGTGCTCTCAGTACCTCTTCCCTTGCTCTGTCACTTTGCCTGGGTTAGAACAGAACAAACATTCCAGAGAGTGTCAAGATTTACTGTTCCTCTGTTCTTCTTTGGAGTTAAATAGGACCTAGTGCTAAAGAAAGGACACTCCAAACCATGGGCATGAAGGAATAGCACAATGTGTTGTCAGCTATGGGAAAGACAAAAGGCCTATTTCCAAACCCTTGCAGATGGGTTAATGCTGTTGCTAGGAAAACATTTGCCCTTTAACAGATCAGAAGGGAGGTAATGCTGACAGTAAGGAATACAGGCCTAGCAAGATCTTAAGTTTTTGTGTGACTTTTATTTCTGGAAAAGAAAGGGCATAAGCAACAACAGCTGCCTGTAGCACATCTTCCCCTCCTGTTATTTATTTATTTATTTTCACACTTGACTTCTAATATGGATTCCAGGCATGATTCAGCAAATGGGGAAGAAGATTTTTACAGATGTGGACTGGCACAGCAGTAGATTTTAAAAAATAAAATAAAATAAAATAAAATAAAATAAAATAAAATAAAATAAAATAAAGCAAAACCCTAGAATAACATAATGGATTCTCTTTGTCTGAAGCATATACGAGTCTAAACAAACATGCGTAAGCCTTAATTTAGAGAGGGTGGTTTGTTGGATTCTTACAATTGCAGAGAGTTATTTGCTGGGAAGGCAGATTTGGAGTAACGAGGCTTGCTGCCCTAAATCCAAGAGGCTCCAAACTCACCTCTGGGCTCAACATGGAAATTATAAAGCTACTGCTGTGCATTATCTGGATATTTGTTCCTATCTGAGTGCATGGCCAGGAGACAGAGAATGATTCTGTGATATAGAAATGCCAGAAATGGCACTGACAGCTGCGGTACTTTTCAACTTCATCTGAAGCGCTCACTTCAGATTTAGATCTGGGACAGCATTTTTATACATGAGAAACAGATTTTTAAAGACAACACCAAAACCTCAGGAGAATTTGCAGCCTGTCCTCATGCTCCCCTAAAAGAATTTTTTTTCTTCTAAACTGTATATGTTGTGTATGTACACGTATACACACAAGCTATTCACCTCGGGTAGGCAGTGATGAGGTCCTGCTGCGTACTGAGTTGAAAGCACACTGGGCAAACATGAGTACAAGAACAGAAGAGAAAAAACCTTCAGATGGGGATAAGAACTTGATCAGTGTGGGAAAGAGATTTTTTTTCAGGTGGTCCTGAGTGTTGGTGGTGATTTCATTTTAGCATATGATTACAACAGCTTACATTTGGATATTGTTGATAACTAATGGACAGTGGCTAATTTTCAGCAATTTAAGTGAGAATTAAAATGACATGTCTTTTGTTGAAATGGTGGCACTGTGTTCCATGTTACTGGTCAAAATAATTTATATGGCTGATGAGAGCAATACTATATTGACGGCATCATTAGAAAGAAGCCCGTAAATTAATTATGGATGGCAGTACAGACGCTCGTAAAGCAGCAGCATTTTTCTTTTTACAGATAAAATCTCCAGAAACTTGAGCCCATGGTTTCCATGCCTTCTCCTTCCCATGTGCAGCAACTGAAAACTTTCTTCCCTGCTTCAAAGAAGACTCATATGAGTCTCATATGAGGTCAGTCCAAGTGTTTTTCATCACTGTGTGTATCCTCCAGTGACTCAAATCTATTAATTTTGTTGCTTCTTCAATTCTCAAAGAAAAGTAGAGAAGGGACTTACCAGCTGGAGAGTGCTGGTGATGCGCACAACCATGTGAACATAGCTCCCATTCCTACACAGAAGTTTTAATATTGCTTTCACTTTCTCTTAAGATTATCAAAACTGGAGACCGATCCCTTGTGATCCCTGTGTTAATTGTGCTGTTTATGATAATAACTTTCTTGATTATTTTGGATGATTTGAGTTCTGAGACTTTTCTCATACATATGAGAGTGCTTCTGCATGTTTTAAGATATGAAAATTGCTCTGGTGTATTCCTGTTAAATTGCATGGTAATAACTATAACAATATCCCACATAAATTATGACTGTGGAGACTTACCTACTTGTCCTTGCCTCAGCTAATTATATTTCACCCCCATTCACTTTTTTCGTGCAGTCACTTCAAATGTGCTTTTTTTGGTTCTCTAACTCTGTAATAGCTATAGTACATGCCTTGATAGAGTGGGTTGCAGTTACAGGGGGAAGTCTTGCTGAACTAAACATTAAAGACATTTTAGTCTCTAGATATACAATTCTCAAGTAATTGTGTATTTTAATGAATAAGTGCTTCTAATGCATTGTTCAAATGCCTGAGACCTAGACACCTGGGGAAAGCCTTAGTGCAGCAGTAGTTCAGCACAGGTCAGTCCTGTTACCTCCTTGTTTTTCGGGGCCAGACCATGAGTGTAAGACCCAGTATCAGATCCATGCTGTCTAGACCATGCCTGGTGAGGAGTTGTCTGAACAGAAGGGCAAATCCTCAAACCTGCCTTGCCTCTCTTGAGATCCTGACATTACCCAGCTGGAACTGCAAACTCTGGGCTCATGCTCTGACTTCAGATCTGTCCAGACCTACACTTTTAACAGGCAGCAGCTTATCATGCTTTATGTTGAAGACCCTTAAATAAGGAGTGCTTACCAGGAAGAGACAGACATGAATTCATAGAACTGTAGAATCGTTAAGATTGGAAGGACCGGTAAGATCATCTTGTTCAACAGTCATCATCATCATCATAGTATCATAGTATCGTGCGAGTTGGAAGGGACCTTAGAGATCAACACATTCCCCACCATGCCCATTGAACTACGTCCCTCACTGCCACATCTCCACGTTTCTTGAAAACCTTTAAGGACAGAGACACCTCCCTGAGCAGTCTGGGCCACAGCATTACCAAATTCAAACCCTTACTCAGTGCAAAGCATCTGTTACTTCAGGATGGCCACCAAACAGAGGATCCAAACACCAGACAGGCTTTCAGTTGTTCCACTCATTTTTAAAAGCACATTACCCTTGGAAGGGAGATTCTTCTAGAGCACATTTGGCTCTCTCCTCATTTTGTCTTGGGTGGGCAGATGTGTTCCAAGGGCAGCCTCACTTGGCAGGGCTTGTTGGGGAGGGCAGGACTGGCTGCACGTCTTCCAAAGTCCCAGAGAAGCTGAGGCTGCGCTGTGCCCATCCCCTTGCCTTCTGGTTTGTGCTGTCCCAGAGGAGCAGTGCTGTTATTCAGAGACCTCTTTATTCAAAAACTATTTTTGGATGAGGTTTTTCAACACATTAATACCAGTGCCTCCAGAGTTACAAGCAAGCTGTTAGCACAATAGGAAATAAGAGTACTTTCCCCGCGAAGACCTCAGTTAACCACTTCGATTTCTGCCATTTCCATTTTTCCCTTTCTGAAGCATTTATAGCTATTATATCCCATTTTATCTTGCAAAAATCACAGTAAGAAATTAAAATTCCTCAAAGGGAGGGAGATGTTTTTGTCAAAACACTCGTCAGCTTCACAAACAGTGAGGTATTTCAGTCAGATTTAGAGCCATAATTTCTGAAAATCTTACCAGTTTTCCTGGTGACATTGTTGCTGTATTAACCTTTCTGTTCTCTCTCTGGCTTCTTCTACTGTCAGATATTATCAGAGTCGCTAAGCATCTCACGCATAAAATCAATAGCAAAAGTAAAATCTCTACAGGGGTTCATGGTCTCTGGCAATGCTCCCTTTCCACTGGTAAAATTTTTTTGCTTAAGTCAGGGCTTTTTGTTTCATTTGAAGAACAGTGAGGGAAGATTTTAGAGAATAAATGCAGTGTTTGAATTGTGTGTGCTGCGTCCATGACAAAAAGGCTCCTTTGAAATCCTGGCAGCTGAGCTGGGGGCTCCCCCTAACCCTGATCTGGGGCACCATGTTCCCACCCATACCCACTGCCCAAGGTGATGAGCGCTGGGGATGAGGATGCGCTGCACACCAGCCCCAGAAGTGTTTGATTCCAGTGGAACTGGGCACTTTTCTTTGTTTCTAAACCCCTCTCGTCCATCTGCTAAAGTACTTCATGTCTTCATTTGCCCCCTCCACACCTCTGACATGTTTCTCCCCTTGGGAATCTTTTTCAGGACAGATAGATGCTTTTTGCTTTCTTCTCACATGGAAGTTCTTCCATGCTTTTGGATCATTTTCATCTCTCTTGTCTAAAACCTATCACTATCCCCTTTTTTACATGGAGAGAACAGGAGTGCGATGAATCGACACAGATATGGATGCGCCAAGGGTTTAGAAATGGAATAATGATGTTTTCTGTTTCTCATATCGTTTTTTCATTTTTCAGTGTGCTGATGAACCCTGCCTTAATAATCTTGACAATGACATTGTAGAGGGCTTTTTTTATATTGTCATTTACATTGCATTTTAGAAAGGAAGTATTTCAGTAACTTGTGAAGCATAAAAGCAGGTGCTGCATCTTTCAGTTTCACAATTTAACCCAAATGGCCTTCTGTGTCATTAGCTTCATGCAGTCCTGCTGAAAAGAACTATAAACTACCATCTAGGCTAGTTTCCTTCCACATTAAATTTCCTGTGGCAACATATGTGCTTGTTGTGTAGCTGAGGCTGATCCAAAGCATGCAGCAGTGTGCTGGGTAGGGTCATGCCTGCAGTTACCCCATCTTGTTGCACTCAGAGGAGTTGACAGCTCCCAGTTACCAGCCCTAATTTTGGACGACTCAAATTTTGGGAAACTAAGGGAGAAAACTGAGTTTTCAGGCACTGCAGGTTCTCCATCCCCAGAAAACTAATGTTAGATTGGCTTTGTCAACTTAGAGCAGCCTCATGCATGCCCTTGGTTATGCTGGGGCCAGTGCCTCCCTGGCTAGGGCAGCAGCTACTGGTATTTGCTCTTCTATTGCTAGTCCCAGAGCATGTGTTTTTCAGTTAGATTAGAAAACCTGAGACATCAGTTTGTGCTGCTTGATTGGCAGGTTTTGCTTTTGTGGTACACACAGTAACAGTGGGAGAATATTTCTGTGGTTCCTCAGGATGCTTTGCAAGCATTCACCTCTGATTGATTTTCTTGCTTTCCCACTAACCTGCACAAGAAAAGCATAGCCTGTACCAATGCTACATGAGATCATGTGCAATAGCAGCTTTCATTCACCCTTACTTTGTTGAAACAATGTAAAAAGACAAGGCTTAATTTGTGAAATGGGCCATCTGTTCTCATACAAACTGCGTAACAGAATGCACAACTATTTCAATTAATATAGTAAACTATCTTTAACCACTGGGCATGATTCTGTATGTACTCTTGACTGCAGAAGATGTAAGCATCCTCTGCTCTAATTATTCTTGATTCTACCTCCTCATATTTCCATTTAAAGAAAAGAAATGACAACTCGTCTCACTGGGAGCAAAGTTTGGATCACAAATAATTAGACAAAATGGTACTACAAACTCCAGTAGACAGGATATCTCCATTACAGAGAGTTATGTTGTCATGCCTTTGACCATCCTCCCATCAATCTATCCATCAACAAATTAAAGTTGGCTAAAGAGCCACTTATCTTGAGTGCTTTTTACCCCAATCGCTGTCAATCTAGGTAAATATTATCCCTAGGCAGAGTTTACATATTTTACCACGTTTTAAGAGACAGTCTCCTTGCTACTGATATATCTAGCAAATTGCACACACTTTTGCTGTGCTTCCTGATTCTTCATTGAAAGAACCCTGCCTTCACTTGGCTTGTTTTTAAAGATGGGAGGTGGCAATCTGAAAAAAACAAAGTCTAGAAATTGATTTTGTTCTCTTAGATTGGAATTGTGTTCCACGCAAGATTCGCACCAATAATGGATCAAATGTGTGAATGAGATCAAAAATAAAAAGCAGAGGTTTCTCAGCAAGCCTGGTTTGAGGAATATGGCCATGCTACTGCATCTGACTTTCATAATTTAAACCATGATACCATAAATGACTCCAGGGCTTCATGATGAACATAAACAATATGAGCAGCATTGCATTTGCAGTCTAATAAATATGTATGTGCCAGTGAATACACTGTTAAAGATATTACTTTCTCCCTATTATTTATTTTTCATTTAATTGATACATAGAGCAGTTCACACTCTGCCTGCTGCCTATCAGACACAGGCAAAGGAACAGCGGTCTTAGTTATTAGCATTAATGTATGCCTAGTGCTTTTCAAAAGGCACTCATATACACACATGCGCATAGAAGGGGTGAAATTCCCCACCTTCTGAAGTCAATAGGCTACTTACCATGGCTGTCAGTAATGACAGGGGCTGTTCCCAAAGCCCACTGTCAGTAAATCAGAATATGACTGTGAACAAACGCACTGCTGTGGGCAAAGCTTGAAGGTTGTTAGGGAAGCAAGGGAGGAATAATAACCTGATATTTCCCATTGGTCATTTAAGATGACTTATCTTTCCCTCACAAATATCTTGTAATTGTGGCAGCTAGTGGGAGCTGGCCAAGGAGTGACACACACAGCTTTCACACTGCTGTTCATGGGCAGGACCAGGGCTGTGAAAGCTCTGGGAGCTTTGCACCCTCGTTCCCATGCTGTGTGGAATCCAGGTCCCCATGCAGCAGCAGGGAGCTCAACACTGCTGCCTGCTGTAACCCTGCAGGCTGCCCACGTGCTGCTTCATGCACTCTGTGCAGGAAGAGGCATGGTCTCACAGTTGCAAAATGAACAACTGTGTGTTGTTAGAATTCCCTGCAGTGAAGCGAGATGCAAGATAATGCTTTTGCATTGTCAATATGTAAGTTGGGTGATCCTGTACTGATCTTACCAGAAAAGCATGATCTAGGAAAGATAAGCATGCCTCCTCATCAAGGAGTCCCAACAAGCAGCATAGCACTGATGCTTTGCAATCCCTGCTTTTTGTACCAGGGCAGACCACAAACAGCATCTCCTCTCCATGTCAAAATGGTTCACCCCGGGCATCTTGCTGTTCACAGGCTTTCTTCTTGGATGCAATCAAAGCAGAAGCAACGAAGGTGTATTTTCCATACGTGGCTTCTTCTGAAGGTCTCTGCCATACCAGATATTGGTGCACACTCAGCTCTGTCTCATTTCGTCTGGCAGTGCTTCACAGGACTCTCTGGAGAAGCTGTGTGTTCCATGAGGGGTGTGATGGGCGCTTTCTGCCCAGCAGTTTGCTACCACTGTCCCTGCAGGGTGCAGCTCGTGGCCTGTGTTGACCAAACAAGTTAGGGAGGGCATGTTCCCCATTGACTGACACAGAACAGGTGTGGTAAGGTAAGTGGCATAACCTGTCCTTACACCCATTTCTCATCCTACTGCCTGTTCTCATGCTCAAGTGAGAGGTTTCCTCTAACAGCAAAAAAAGATGCAACTTCTCCAACAAGTCTAATAGACACATTAAGTTAATGGTGGGTGTCTTTGTTTCTTCTATTTGAGCAGGTCTCACTTTGCCTAAAGGTGAGGTGAGGAAGACATTCCCAACCTGAGGCTCTTGGCAAGTTGCGTGAGATCTCTCATTGCAGCCTTCCTGTGCATTTCCAATGTGTAGGGGTGAAATGCCAGCCAGCGTTTGGCTCTCTGAGCCACAGCCATGTCTTCAGCCTGGCAGCTTGAGCAAGCCCTTCAAGCATGGATGGCTTCGTGCTTGCTGCTAAAGGAGACTTCAGCAGAAGCCAAAGGGGGTAAGATGGCTGAACAGCGGTGCAGGAGCAGCCTCCATCTTTTAGCGCTTGATTTCCTCATCTTAACTCTGCATAAACGCTACTTCTGTGCATTTATTTATACTCAAGTTTAAGTGCCTGTGCAAATTATAGCACAGACAGCCAGAACAGAAATGAGGCATTTAAATGGTAAATAAACACTGCTTGTGCATGCTGGTGCTTTTATAAATAATATCCCCTTTTAAGCCTTATTCTTTGCCATACAGAAATGTCACTTTTCAGAACATCTGAACCCACAGACAACATGCATCAATCTCTTCATATGCTTATTTAAAGAGTATATCAAACTATTTCTGCAAGCCAAGAGGACTAAATTATCCATGAATTCCAAATAAGCGTCCTTAGCCCAGAAAATGTCAACAGTTTTCTATAATAATGGTCCCAAATGCAGAAACTATGGGTCTACAATACCTCTCTGAGGAGGGATGCGAGCCGTACAGTTCTGGATTTGTGCTCATCTCTGAGAACGTTCTGTATTCTGTCTATGGTGCTCTACAAGTCTGTCTGCCCTTGCAGGTGTGTGGTGCCTCTAAGGGGGAGCTTTGCTGGAAAAAGCCTGGGAGAAGCTCTTGGCAAGCAAGCCCTGGTGCCGCAGCAGAGCCACTCCATGCTGATGGTAAAGTGAGGTATGTCGATACAGTGGGTTTTCTCCAGCCCTCAGGTGAGGCAGTGTTAGTTGGCAGTGTTCATCTGCATTATTACTGCTTGCAACTGTCAGAAACCATTCCAAGCTCCTACCATTATCACTGCACTTATTACTGTGTTAAGTCCTGGTTATAAATGCAGTCCTGCAGTGGCTCCTAGTTGGACTTTTAGCTGCCATTCATTGGAATGGAAAGCATTGTAAAGCCTTCTCCCTTGCTTTGTCTTTAGACTCTTGAGCTTCTTTCAATGAACTCTGGATTTAAAGCCACCTTCCTGATGTTCTTTATCACAACATTTACAATGCACACCTATAAACTCTACCAAATTTT
Source organism: Excalfactoria chinensis (assembly GCF_039878825.1). NCBI lineage: Eukaryota > Metazoa > Chordata > Aves > Galliformes > Phasianidae > Excalfactoria > Excalfactoria chinensis. The sequence goes on along the minus strand of NC_092829.1, from coordinate 52,800,131 downwards.
GCCTGGTACCCTTGTAGTAACCTCTGCTCATCATTACTTCCCAGGGAGACATCAAGTTTTACACCCTAAACATTGTAGTGGGCGTACAGGTGGCTCACTGAATGCAGGTTCAACCAGCAAACCTTCATGGATGGATGCACTCTGACAAGGAAGCACTGACCTCACAGAAATATGTCTTTCCACCCTGGATGCAGAGCACAGGTAGGACATTCCTGCAGTGTGGAGCTACACTTGCTCTGAAGTAAACGCAAAACCTTCCCTGAAGTTAGCAGGGAAGGAAAGTGTCTCTATGACCTTTTGTGTCTAATAAGCAAAGTGTGGTGGTGGATTTTATTATGGATGCAGTTTTGCCATAAGATTATAAGATGCAAAACTGGGCAGGGGGAGGGAGGGGGGAAATGAATACTGGGCAAAAGGGACTGAGGCAAAACACATGAGCGTTATCCAGTCTCCTCCTAATGTGCTCTCTCAGAGTGGATAATAATATAAACATTCATCCATTAGAAAAAAACTACCCTTTACTGCCCCCCATTAAATACATTGGCAGTCCTATTAAAATACAAGTCAGATTTGTGTTTAATGATCTTGAAAGGAAAGTAATTGCTTGAGTATTACCATTCAAATGTTCTTGCAGCAGCATATAATATTTACAGTCTGAGCGGCACTTCTGAGCACGGCACAGCACTGAAGATTGCCCAGCCTCTTCACAGGAACAGGCTGCGTGGCCAAGAGCTCAGCTATGGAAATGATATGCTATCTGAGCACTGTACAACCTGGGAGAAACAACTTGGCAATGGGCTGCGTAATTTTTCAATTTTAATAAGCTCTCGAAAGAAAATCTTTTCAAACCCTGTACCTACTGCAGAGGCAGGGCTTGGATGCCGCCAGCGCATGCTCAGGTGAGGAGCTCTGGTGTTGCTCCCATGAGCAAACTCCTCGTTTTGGGTAGACTTTGTGCCAGCATCAGATACAATGCCATGCTGAGAACAGTAGTATTTTGGCTATACATTTTGACTCTTGACAATATCTTACAAAGTGATGACATCACAGATGATTTTTGTTCAGCTATTGTGTATGTTTTCAAGGGAATATCCTCAAATCAAAACTCGTTTCAACTGAGGAAGAAGGGGATGTGAAAGCAAATTCAAAGAGGAAACAAAAAAGATTTTGTGGTGTATTTATTTGTACAAGTGTATCAAGCGTGAACATGGAGAGTATTTCATAAAGCAAGCAGCAGGTGTGCCACAAAGAGTATCAAAACTTTTCTGACAGAAAAAATAGATTCCTTGTCCTTTTGTCCTTCTCTCACCTGCCTGGCCCACCAAGACCTTTGTCCTTCAGGGGTCCTTCAAAGTGATGGTAATGTCCTGGGCTGACATGGGCCACCTCTTGCTTTCTATTAGGTGGCATAGGGAGGCCAAAGGCATTGCTGAGATTCTTGCACCCACCTGTAAACAAGATTAATTAAAAAATATTAACAACTCAAAATGTCCAGGGCGTTGCTTTTTTGTCAGACATGCCTGTTCTGAGAGAGATAACCCTGCCATAGTGCATTAGCCTGTACAGCCTCAGGTGCCACCACCAGGTACCATCCCAAGCAGGGAGGGCAGCAGGGACATGAGCTGAAAGGAGCCAGATGAGATGCAGCAAAGCACCACCATGTACTGATCCATCTGGTGCCATGGGCTGGATACTAATGTCATTGCTTAGGGGCCTAAGATGGCTTTATTTGTGAAGGGACACATTGTAGAGTTTCCCTCCTTGCATGCACTGAACTAACACTCTGTTTTGTTTATTAGGAGGAATTGTTCCTGGTTGCCATCCTTTCTCCACCTCAGCCAGCCCAGATAACCCCATGAATTGGTGGTTGAGATGCTGCAGATATGATGATCCTGGTTCTCCTTTACTCTAGGACCTTCTTGGATTGTGCCCATCACCAAAAAGAAGTGCAAAGTAGATGTAAAGGTACTTCATCCACAATCCTGAGGCAATGCCAGGAGCCTTAGCACAGGTAAGAATGACACTTGAGATCTCTACAGGTACTATGAAATGCCTGCACACTGCCCATGAGCAAGCAAAGGGGAAGAGAGAAGCAGAGGCAGAGAAGCAGGAAAAAGGAAAACAATTCCTGTTTATTCAATCTGTAATTATAGGAAAGAGCAGACCCTTCAGAGTTTCCTAATTCTCTAACTGGCATGTTTTAAATTTCAAGCTGGAACACATCATGTGCAGTCAACAAACCCAGGAAGAAATGCACCTACGCAGTTTTAATGTGACTTGCCTCAACTTCAGGTCAACCAAGCAGTACATCTGGATGACACAACACATTGCTCTTGAGAGCCCCAACAAAGCTCTTGTGTTGTTGCTGCACTTTGGACTGAGTGTTATTCAGGCTCGATGACCAACTGGTGGTGCTAATGCTTCATTGGATGGGAGGTGAAGGAGGGTTCATTACTCCTCACTAAATATGTACATGCATTACACAAACCCTCTGCAAATTACAAAGTAGCTTTCACCAACCTTGCAATTAAAGGATCCAGCTTGATTTTTAACAGACGCTTGCAGGAAGCAGTTACACACATGTATACTGAAATTTCATATGGCAGCACTTTAATCACAGTGGTTTCAAGGAGCAGGCACTTGCTTAGGACACTTGACCTTCAGTCCTTAGTCCTTACATCAAGGTTTTGTGTGTTCTCCTGTATGTGTGATAGGATGTTTATTGAGTGGGAGGGAGATTAGATACTCATGCAGTTAGAGGGCTGTGAAGGAGTAAAGCATCTAGCTGGGGACAGAGGGATGGCTAGCCACACTCAAAGCAACCCAGGCAGATGATCAAACCTGGTCTAAGCCTCAGTGAATAGGTGTTGCTCTGTGTTTCAAGCATTGTGGTCGTTTACTGCAACAGACTTAGGCTCCAAGAACAGCAGAGCATGAGAAAGCATCTCTTATTTATTTCAGTGAGGGAGCCAAGATACAATTCTTTGTATTTGGTAGAGCTGTTTACTTACTTAGAGGTTTGAACCTAATGGTATTTTGCAACTCTGTCCCCTAGGTGTTGCACTGAGAGCCACCTGTAACAAAAAGGTCACTGACAAGTTTGCAAGGGGCTGTCCTGTTGCCTGGAGAGGAGAGGGGAGGAAGAGAATAATTTTCTTTCGCAGCACACAGACTGTGAGAAGAAAACCCCTTTTCACACCAGCCCTGACCTGTGAGGATGGTTCCCTGGCAGGGCTGCACAGGAGGCATGCAGAGTAACAGCGAGGAACGGAGCAGGGACCAATGGTGTGATATGGTGGTGGGTGGTTTGTGACATTCCAGGTGATGACAGCCACCATAGCATCACATTGCCACTGAGTCTATTTATTCCCTGAAATCATCTCCCTCTGGTAGCTGCTGTGCTGCTACTGAGGTGCTAGAGCAGCAAGGTACCTCCAGGCCAGCAGGAATGGCAGGCTATGCCCACCTGCAGCCCCATGGGCAGGTGCATAGTTCCTCATTTCCTCTGGACTAAAGCATCTGTGGGTGCTACGCCAACATCCACCACCCATTCTCCTGCAAAAACACCTCAGGAACTGTTGCATTCAGATGCTAGATTCTGACCATTCCACAAAAAGAAAACAGGACAGATCCCAAACGTGGGACTCCTCCAAGGTCAAACTCACAAAGGTCTCCCTCAACTCCTCTTGCTCCCTGCAGCCTGCCGTCTGTCCACATGTCCAGGGTGCCTTCTTTGGGGGGAGTTGGCTGAAGGCAAGAGGTAGCTGAGCTTCAGCTGTTTTTCACTGACCAGTGCATCAGATTCAAGTCTCAGCGGAAGAAACAAGTCTTCCTCTCCTTCCTTCCAAAGTGGGCTTGGGGACATGTGGTGGTTTTCATGCCCTGTTTTTCCTTTTCTCTTCCATTTCTAACAACTTGTTTTTTCTACACCAAATCCCTTCCTGATAGTTTTCTAAGTCTGCTGTTCTTGGATAGTGTCACCTCTCCTTTCTTTCCCCATGCACATTCATCTCAGGGTCACTCCTAGCAGCACGCTCTGCTTGGATCGATCACGGGCAAGGCATGAGCTCTGCTGTTGGTTTTCCCTTTCTGGCTCATCTTGCTTCTTTCCCATACTCGGGCACATCAATATTCCATCTCTGTTATTTGTTGTTTATCTTTTGTTGGAGAACATTTGTCTTTTGTCTCATTTGGAAAAAAAAAAAAAAAAAAGTGAGATTGGTGCCAGGTTTTTAACAAGATGAAGGCTTCTTCTCTATTTTTGTTCCAGCCACTGCCTCTCTATTTTTGCTCTACTGCTTTGGGTTGTGGGATGTGCATACCCTGAGAGGCACACACATGTTGGGATGGATATTTGCATGTACAAATGTCCAGCTAAATACATGCCTGGCGACCCACATTCCTAAATGCATGACTGCTATATACAGCCATGCCAAATCGTGGCTGTGTTGCTGCCGGTGCAGGGTGGATTGTGTGGGGTGCGCTAGTGAATGTGCTGCATTTCTGCATGCAGTCTTTGCCTTCTGACATTTGCAAATTTGTCCCTTAATCTCTGTGGTGTAGGATTTGCTGTCAAGGAACATTGTCTGGGATGAGCTGTTGGGATTCAGATTATCAACTAAACATTAATTATTCTTCTGACTAAACCCTCAGCAGCTAGGCTAGATAATACAAATGTAAAGAAAGAAAGGAGTATGAGTCATGTTCTGTACTTGAAATCTAGAATGAATCCTACTGTAGGAGCAGAATCATATACCGTAAGCATATGTGTGTTGAGACATAACAGAGCGAGATCCTCAGCTGGGACTGAGCCAGGCATTGCATCTGGAACCAAATGGCATGTTCATGAGTTGAAGCCCCCAACGTGCTTTATTTTTAAGACCCACAGGGATTACAGGTAACAACAAGATCTGTCAGACTGTGCTGAGAAAACGAAAATCAGAATAACAAGGAAGATCTGTTGATTTTTTTGCTTAGAGAACTACTTTCTTATGAATCACATTTATGCAAGAAACTGCTCAGACAGACAGAAGTGGTATCGAACCTGTGTGAATGAAATTCCCTCCTGTCTGATGTCTTCGCTAGGCAGGAAGACCCATGTCTTCAGCTTGTGTAGGTGGCTGCTCTAATTGCACTGCAGGTTTGTATTTATATTTATGTCCCTGTGTTCCATGCGTGGTAGAAATGTCGTAGTGCTTAATTTCATCATGGTGTCGTCTCTGTGTTCATCTGGTCTAGAGCGGAAGTATTTACTCTTCAGCCTATGCAACTAAGTGCTTTTTAAGCCCAAGCCCTGGTTCAGAATAGATCCATAAGGAGCTAATGAGAAGAATAAAAATCAGATAGTTAAAAAATGATGTAAGGTAGGGTCTTAATTTTTTATTATTAAATTCACAGTACATTAAATATTAAGTGTTCATAAACTTTGTTTTGTGCAGTGATAAATTAATAATATCTACATAGGCATGTTCTTTTACAACAGGGAGACCAAGAAATGTAGTACCGGAGGATCTTGTGTTGACAACTGAGGCTATTAGAATAGACTCCTTCATCCTCAATCATAAAAAGTAGATAATGTTATTTCTTATTACTATTAAATGCAAAATGTCTTACTAGGAAACATGTATGTCATTACTAAAAATAAGTACCAGGGAATGTTTTGAGCAACGAAGAAAAAAAACGTTCACAAATTGTATCTTGAGATAAATCCAGTGAATTGTTCTCTGCTAATCTCTGCCATGCTCACACTGCTTTCCAGCTTATTGTCATGTTAGGCCATAGCAGCTTGCATAAGGTTTATGTCTGAGGATGGATGGTAATGACTTAACATGGCACGTTGTATTTTTGGGAATCATAAGCAGCACTAATGGTCCCAAAATGCAGATCCTTGTGTTACCGAAATTTGTTTGCTGGCCTCTGTTTGGGAAAGGAAGGGTTAATTCTGTGTTTTGCTTCTTTTCTGTGAGCAGTGAACACCTCACTGATTAAGGGATTTTGGTAACTTTTATCAAGGTTTTAGCTACATTATTCATTCAAACCAATCTAGTGGTTTGATAAGGCTTGGTGGAGTGTTTATCTTCAGTATCCTCAAGGAGAGGAGGCTTGTCTGTAGAGAGGCCATGGAGGTGTAGTTCAGAGTTCATGCAGTCTGGATGATGGTTTTAGCAAGTTATCCATACATAGCCCAGAGCTTTGGCACCTGAAACCCACAGGGAATGCTTTTTGGAAACAGGTGGGACAAAAGGTTGGTTTGCACAAACAGATGCTGGTTGTTGAATCTGGAAATATTAAATATTTTCCCAAACTAGGGATAGAAAGAGAATCATTTGAGATTTATGTGAATGGCAGAGAAGGAGCACCCAGACCTTCTCAGGCAGCTCTTGCCCCAGTTTTTACCCAAGCCCCTCAGTTGGAGGCCTGGGTAAAGCAGGGTTGGAGCAACACGTGCTCCGACTGTCTGTTCCAACAGCCCCAGCCAGCTGATGGGAACTAGGACATGCTGAGGAGCGGACGCTCCCCACTCAGCTGCTGCAGTGGGCTCAGACCAGCTGGAACACTGAGGGCCGCCAGCAGCTCCCTGCCAGCCCAGCTCCAGGGGCAGCTTGAGGAGTGGGCTGGTGTGGACGGTGAGGACCAATGGGGAAGGGATGAGCCCCGGGGGGAGCAGCAGCTGCAGCTCCCTGCCATGCTCCCCCAGCACTATGCTCACAGCACAGCCCTGCCCATCCCTTCCCACTTTGGGGGCTCTGCCCGAGGGTGCCTCACCATCTCTCAGGCCTTCAGTGCGGTGAGTAAGTGACCTTGTGCCTGTTTGGATGTGAGGAGGCAGAAGGGAGCCTAGTTTCAATGACAGAGTGCCAGTGTCCCCCTCCCCCTCTACACCAGCTGGGTGACCCAGCTTTTTGCTACATCAAAGCATGGGAAGAAAACACCCCTGGACAGGCACACTGCTGTCCCCATCCCACAGGGATCTGTCAAGCTGAAACTGCACCCCTGGCTGTGCTTGTAGGGCAGCCAAAGCATTTACAGTCCCATTGGCCCTTGCCTCCATGGGGAACCCCCAGAGGAACGCGGTGTGAGCCCCTCTGCATCCTATCCCAGGCTGCTGCCAAACCGTGCTGTCCTGCTGCTTTGCCCCACAGCTCTGTGCCTTGTTTTGCCATTGCATTTAGTTTTAAAACTGGTCCAGCCCATACAAGACAGGGCACTGATTTCTCATCTCAACTTCCTTTATTCCTTAGAAACCTCCTCTAGAAGGGCCTTCCCGGACGAGCGGAGCTGCAATGCAATCGGCTTTTCACTGCAGTGCTCGGGAGTCACTTGGTCAAGTAAAGCTGCTGTATGTAAACTCTGCATTCACTGCATAACAATTGGAGTGAAGTTTTTATGCACAGGGCTTTTTATTTTCCAATCAGCGGCACTGAGTTGGGACTTTTGGGCTAAACTGGTAGCTCTGGGCAGCTTTGAAGCATCACAAGTGGAGGGTTTTGTCTGCAGAAGATTTACTAGCAGCGATCTTTTATTCAGCCATTTTATTAGCCTCCTTTTACATATGTATAGCGGTGAGGGGAAAAAACCTGCTGTTGGTGAAGTGCAGAGTCTATTTCCCCTGTGGTATGCATACACACACAAAAAAAATAAATAAATTGTGTGAAAAACTGTGGCCTATAGGCCTCCCCAGCCAGCAAAATGCCACCTTTAGGCAAGGTTTTCCCGTAGCACCTCTGTGCCCCTCACCCTGAGCCTGGATGCTGGGGCTGGGGTAAGAAGCACACAGCTCTGGGCAGCGCTGCTGGAATCAAATCTACTCACCGGCAGTGAAAGCGGAGGGAAGTTTTCGCCCACTTAACACATTTTTTATAATTTTCCCTGAAAGTTGTTGTTGAATTGAGCCCCGATGCGTGGACAAATTGGACAAGAAAAGTTTAAATGTTACCACTTTGGCTTCTCCTCAAGTGGTGCTGAGCACAGATGTTTGGAGGGGCCATCATGTCCCTGTAAGAATGGGGGCTTTGTGTGCATAACCTTACAAAGGGCAGAATAGCCCTGCTTTGCTGCCAGCCACGGGATCATCCTATCTTTATGTGTTGATTTATTAGGCCAGGGATGAATGAAACCGTAATTAATATTACTGAAGCATTAGAGTCTATTTAATTTAAATGCCACTGAATATTTCACTTTCAGTTGGGAGTGACAATGTGTTCGGGACTGTTGGTGAAAGCCTCAGCCATCTGTTACCCCTACTAAGAAGGGAAGACAAGAGAGACACAGGGAGACAGAGAGCATTGAGCTTTGTGGCTTTTCCAAGCCTCCAGGATCATCATTCAACTCAAGGGCAGCCAAGAAACATTCCTGCGCATTGGACCCTTCGTGTATAGGGGTAAGGCTGTAGGGACTGAAAGGGTATGAGGGCACAGCATCATCCTGGAGGGTGGGGAGAGAAGGAGGCAGAGAAAGGAAGGTGGAGTTTTATAGTGCATGGTATGCACAGAATCACAGCAATCAAGCACTGAGGAAGGGGAGGACTGACCGGGGCACCAGGCTGCTTGCTGGTGATCCAAAAGCATCTTTAAAGGTGGGGATGGGGAAAGAGCCCAGGCTGGTCTGAATGCTGCCCGTGAGCCCCAACAGTGAGGGTGAGGTCCAGCCCCACCACAGCAAACCTCCAGGCTCTGATCTGATGAGCACTGCAACATTGGAGGCACGGGGACGTGTCTCTTGTGGTCTGTGTGGCCCCACCAAGGCAGAACAAGTAAAGGAGAAAATAAAGGAGGCAGCCCTGATCTGAAAGCAGTGGCAGAGAGGATTGGGCAGTGAGGTGCAGGCCTGGGGGTGCAGGGCTGGGTGGGAGCAGCACAGGCACGGCAATGGTGTGAGGCTCTGCCTCCCTGGGACGGCAATTAGCACAGTGGGGTGTCCTATAATTGGGATAATTTGTTCTCCCAGTTTTTCTCCCGCAAATGGATTTGATGCCAGAGGGAAGCAGTGTGACTCACACCTTGCCATGCCAATTAGCTGATAAACATCAAATGTAAACAAAGATGGCCTAATTAAGACTAGTCGCCCAACCTCAACATGCATCTTGTCGAAATCCCACCAGCCTTTTGCATCCAGACTTATTCTCTCCTTTTCTGGGACTAAATTAGCGGCTTTGCACAAGAACTTCTTATCTCTGAGAGGAGCTTAGGGCAGGTAATGAGGGAAACTGGGAGCTGGCGGAGGGAGCAGTACCATCCCCATCCATCCCACCAGCACCGCACAGGGACAGGCAGCTGCTGTTTGTCCAGGTGAGCACCACCCCAAGGTGTTTGTGCTCACCTCCAGGCTCTGCATGCACCTTGGCCTCGAGCCATGCATGGCACTGGGCCAGGTTGGCTGCTCCCTTTCTATTGCTGTGGCTTCGCAGCATCTCAGAACATTGATATGATTGCTATTAGGCTACCTGGACTAAAACTCACCTCTTTTCCCAGAGTGAAGGTCCTCTACGAGTCCTTAGGGAGAGCTCCAATGGCTCTCAGCTCTTTGTCAAACACCCTACATAGAGTAGGAATAAACTGATTACCGCACGAACGAGGGTAGTCAAGTACCACTGATATCTCCTGCTTCCCACAGAACACTGTAGAAGGTAACCTGGAGTTGTCACCTGCTCTGATTTGCCCTGATGAAAGTGGTGCCTTGTTCACACAACAAATGAATGTCACTCTAATGTTGTTTATTTAAAATACTTATCTAAAATCTCAGTCAGCACAGCAAACCAGCAATTCTCCATTGTGATTTCCACAGGTTCTGCTGGATTTTGGCTTTCTCTGACAAAGTGAAAGGGAAATGAAGGACACCGAGCTCTCCAGGAGGATGGCTGCAGCATGGCTGGAGTTGCCCCTCAGTGCCCCCAGCCCAGGGCTCACACCAAGCGCCCCATTCCTGCCAGAGTGCCTAAGGGAAATGCTGCCCATTGGCCAGGAAAATACCGTGTAAGGAGAAGTGGAAGGTTTCCAGCTCCTGAAGAGCTGCTGGTGAGCATTTCCAAAGGAGCATAAGAACACTTTGAAGTTCAGCCCGTGAGTTAATAACCGGCTTTTGGGGGATGCTTTCAAATCATGTCCCAAAGGACCAAGCTGCATTTCATTTTACTAAACATGGACACACAAGGTACAGCGAGGTTCACCAGATGCCCCTCCCCAGGTGAATGTGCTTTGACAGTAGAGCTACACACAGCTGATGGGCAGGATCACAGCTCCACATCCCCACCAGCCCTGCAGATACTGCAGGAGATGAGATTGTAAAGCAGCACTGAGGCTGCGTGTGTCTGGTGATGCGCAGGGATCCCCTCTGTAGCATGGTGTGCACTAAGCCTCCAAAGCTGACATCCCTTTGAAAGCCTTCTTAGTATATCCAATTATAGATTTTCAGCAACTTTGAGGAATGTTGGCTTTCCCAGCAGCTGACCTCATAAAACACCATTGAAACCATGAGGGATTTTGCTCTTGAGCTCAGTGGGGGAGGATCAGGTCCTACATAATTTTATTGTCAGCAATGATGACCTCTCTTCACAAATGAAGAATGCCCGTCCTGAACCATGCCCTTCAGAATGTAAACTGTTTATTTTTATAGCCGGATCCTTCCCTGAGTGGGATATTTGTGCATGGTTAACTTATCCTGGGCTTTAAATGCTTGCCAAGCGGCTTTAATAGCAGGATGTTGTTTAGAAAGATTGGGAAGGATTGCAGGCAGTAATAGAGATAATTGCCAAGGAGAGAGAAATGAATCTTCAGTCTCAGACCAAGTTGCCTTTATTGTTGGGTCAGGAGGGAAGGTCCAGAAAAATCCCTCATCTGCAACTAAAGGTGTAATGATGGTTTGGGATTTAGGGAAGCTGGCAGCTGTCGACATTTTCCAATAAAAGCATCTTCCAAGGCTTAACACAGGTTTGTAATTCCATATAAAGGCACGAAAGCCCCATTTCGCTGCAGGAATTTAGCATCGCAAGATCCAGAAAGCTGGAGGTGAGTTTTGGGGAGAGTAGCAGCCGGTGAGGCCCCGCACGTTAGTCATCCTGCGGGCGGGGAGCAGGCCAAGCGCCAGCCTCCAACCAGACATTATCCCACCCCATCATGCAGAATTAAGGTGCTTTATGACATGGCAGCTTGGCAGCTCGGCCTTGTTTCCAAAACAAGCAGCCCAAAATGAAGCTGGGGCAAAACCACTCCAACATATCAAAACTATAGAAGAATCATAGAGTCATTAAGGTTGGAAAAAGACCTCTGAGATCACCCAGTCCAGCCCCAACCCGCCCACACCACTGCTCACTAAGCATGTCCCTCAGTGCCACATCTACGCAGTTCTTAAACACCTCCAGGGACACCAATTTCACCACCTCCCTGGGCAGCCTGTGCCACTGCATTATCACTCTTTCTGAGCAGGATTTTTTTCCTAATATCCACCTAATCCACCATTATCCTAATATCCTACCTGTTCCTAACATCCAACCTAAAAAAAGCCCCATTCGTGAACACATCTCCCTGTCACCCAGCAGGACGGCATCCCCACAGTGGCTGGTTCAGTTCCCCAGCCCGGGGCTGTGTTCCCAGCCAGGATGCAGCCCCACTTCAGGAGCAGCCACCCTCGGCCCCCAGCCCACCCCACACAGTGACATGCTTGCACTTGGTGCATTGCTCGGAGATTTGGGGCTGAGGCGCGTTCCTGTGGCTGACACCCAGCCCGGCCTGCCCGTTCCTGCGCATCCCAGTGCAAGGCTGTCATGGCTCATTACCTGTCTGTCTGAGGTTCAAGCCTGGGTGACTTCTAATTTTTTGAAGCTTAATGCTGGGAAAACAGAATTGGTTCAGTTCACCTCCTGGATATGTGTGTTTATGATATACAACGTGATATCATGCACAGCTTCCCAGCTGCTCTCACTGCTGTAAAATGGCCCTGCTTTATTCGTAACAGACCTTTCTCACAGCGTACCAACCGTCTGTGATGAGGGAACGCATCCCCAGAGTTATGCCAGAGCCTGGGTGCCATTTGCTCCTGCTCTGTCCAGGCCTACAGCCTGCAGTGACTGCAAGCCCCTCGCTGCGCCATTCTCAGCTGCTTTACAAGGCTGCAGCTAATGTCATAACAAGAATTAAACTGTCTCATCCTATTACGCCCATCGTAGCTGACTTCACTGCCTATTAAGGTGACAGTGCAGTGATTTGAAATTTGTGTTAATTGTTTACCCCGTGTTGCTGAGGCCTTCTTGGGGTTTGTGCAGCAGCCTGCAGGTTTCCTCTGGCCATGGATAATCTGTGTGTTCTACTTTATATGGACTCACAGAGAATACCCTTGTAGTCCAGGTCACGCTGTCTGCCCATGGAGGTCCTTGGTCCATTCATTACTCCACTCTGGTCACATTGGAAAACCCAAACCCGTGGGAAGGGTATGGCTGGTTTTGGTGCTACGAGGCTTTAAGAGGTTTTTTGCCCTCTCTGGTTCCTGTGTGCATCTACTGCCTTCATTTTGTGCCACGGACAAAAAAAAATGAACTTGTACACGAGCTGCAAATGGGTCTGAAATTCCTCAGGCGCCCAGCACATTTTGCACAGTTTATAGCTTATAAACGTGGTTGAGATTTGCAAAACTATTGCTGGTTATTTGAATTCCCAGCATTTCTACCTGGGGAAAAGCAAAGTCTCCCAGCTGCCATTAGAAAGCATTTCATTAGCGCAACCATTCACTATTTATATTTTGAGCAGAAACACGCCACTTGCTGCCACAAATAAAGTGGCTCTCCCAGCCCAGTTCTGGCTGCTCCCGCACCCGAGCACTGCACCCAGCATGGTCCTGTGCTGCCGGAGGCATTGCCTGCTTTTAACGCCAACTTTTCTACCCTTGGAAAGCACCACTTGTTGCCCTCCAGCCTTCAAACACCCATTGTTCCCCATCTGTTTGGATGAACTTTTCCCATGTACGTTCATCTGGGATTTAATCATGATAAAACCGCACAAAATGACAGATTGTGGGTGAGTAAAAGGTGCTGGGCATGCACAATGCGGCGCTTCAGCCACTGTCTCTGCGTGCTGTACAGGAGTGAGAGCAAGGGGAGCCCAACAGGATCCACGCGAGGGGTGAATGAGGCTGGGTACAGTGTGGGCAGGATGTGTCCTGGCTCCCCCTCTACCTGGCAGCCTCACATCTGCGTCCACATCTGCATCCACATTGCAACTTCTGCTCCCAGTCCCTCTAGCACGAGAAGCTGCAAATTGGAGGTAAAATGATTATGGAATTACTCTGAGGCTTTCCTCAAACTTGCAGACGTGGTCTTATTTCTCTTGGCCTCTGCCACCAGCAACCGCCTGAGTCACTGCTTTAGAGGAAAAGTGCACTTAGCTCTTCTGCGGCTACCGCTTCTCACCCAGGAACATCCGAGGGTGTTTAAGTATTCATGGGGTGTGGAGTTTGGGGATCAGATGGTTTCTGTACTTTTTTGCTTGGATTTTTACCCTTATCTTATGACATCTGCACTCGTTGCTGATATGACCTACTTAGGAAACTGCTGGCACCTGCAGCAGCACTGCACGGCACAGCATGATACACCATGGCATAGCACAGCACGGCACAGTGTGCTGCAGCCCATGAGTCCCGAATCGTGTGGATGCACAGCGGGGTGTGGGCTGTTGACAGCACCCAGCACTGCTCCCCAGCCTGAGCCTGGCGGAGTTGCTAACATCATTTGTAAGGTTTTTTTCCAGGAACGCTCTCCTCCGCGTCCCCACTTTGAAAACAAAAGGCAAACAAGTTGCAGCAGACTTTCTCTTGCAAAATGAATTTGTCAAGCTCTGCTGCGTTTTGCTGAAGTGTAAGAAACTGAAATAAAAGTGATCAGAAAGTTAAGAACCTGGCTCCAGGGCAGAGAGCAGCGGGGATTTCGCTGCCTGTTTGCTCTTCCCAATGCTGGAGGTGTGGGCAGGTTTCCTTCTTGCCAGAGGAAATTATTAATGGCTCCAAGACCTTTCCAGACTGATCTTTTCCCTTCCCTGTTGCATTCTGCAGATAATACTTTGATAATGTTTTGCAGACAGCATGAAAATAGCTCAGGAAATCACATTTTGAGACAGCGTTGGGGCTCTTCCCTTTATTCCATTCCATTTATCCATAGGCTCTAGCAGCAAATGGAAATTCCCATTGCCCCCCCTCCCCCCCACCAGACATATTTCTGTCTGCATTCTGCTGCTTTTTTTCTACCCCATCTCCTTCTGCTCTACGTGATCCGTCAATATTGGGTTTCCCTTCATTACACTTTCCCCCCTTAGCGCCTGTTCTTTCTTGCTGATTTCTCCTCTCTTTACTGTTGCTGTTTTCAGGGTTTGCTTTGGTTCAGGACTGCTTCACTGTACCTGAAAGCAACGAGCGTGGCTGTGTCTATCACTACAGAGCCCTGCATCAGCTCTGTTTTGAGTCTCCGGCTCCTCACGCACTGCTCACACCACATTGCAATTACCCAGCCAAGGTGGTCGGTGTAATGAAGAGCTGTCAATACCTCGTCTATAGCAGATGAAGCATCTGCAGGTATGGATCGGAGCAATCTGCCATTGATTTTGGGATTCTCACTCCTCTGAGGACAAATCCATACGTTGTCCCCAGGTGATGGGTATTGCCCATTGGGTATTGCAAATCAGATCTCTGATTTCTTCAGGATGTGTTGGTGTGAAGCAAGTGTCGGTCTCAGTGCCAGTGGGTAAAGCTTGATTAGAAGAGTGGGCACAAACAGTGCAGAGAAAACACTGCTGTGCTGCTGCATCTCCTGTTACATCTGTGTGTGTTGAGTCAGCCCTTTGAAAGATCTTTGTGCTGCGGAAGATCACATGCAGGTAAGTGTGTCCTTATTGAAAAAGAGAGATTGTCTTCCTGGGGCAGCTGGAGTGTCTGTGTATGTGGGTGCACAAATGCAGGGAGATTTCTGAACCTGCAGCCCTACACAGCACCCTGCTCTATGGGACCACAGCCTACACCAGAGTTGGTGAGGAATGGAGCATCACTGTGTGCACTGACAGAGATTGCTGCAAGTATGTCCTCACCCTTTGCTCCCTGTGATGATGCGTCACAGAGATGACCTTTCTTTAAAGCTTCTAAAACATTTGACACTGAGGTCACATTTATAAAGCAGGAAACGGTGCAAAGCACAGGTCCAATAAAGGAACAAATAGAGGAGCATTGGGGCCGCTCATTTTGAAAGCGAACGAGGGCCAAGGAGCTGCGAGCTCTCCCTTGTTGGGGGCACACAACACCTGCTGGCACTGCCCAGCCATGCATTGCAGCCTCACTGGGTCAAGGGGCTCCTCCCCAATGTTGTCCCTGTGCAGAGCAGCCCTGTGCCACTGTGCTTCAGTGAGAGGGTGGATTGGGCCCGCAGAGCGCTTAGCACACATCCGGCAGAAAAAGATGTGACACTACGAGCAGGGCACGTGTGAAAGTGTGAACGTGTGGCTTCACGGTGTGTGTGTGCTGCAGGGCTGGGAGCAGCTGAGCCACGGCCTGCAGGGCTGTCCTGGGGACAGCATGGTGCCATGTCTGTGTGTGTGTGTGTTTGTACACTTGTGTGTCTACGTCTGCGTGTCCGCCTGTCTGTATGATCACATGGGGCAAGGAGGGGGGCAACGGGGCATCCCAGCTTCATTTCTCCCCCATGGTGTGATGGAACACCTGACCCATGAATCCTCGCTCTTCAGGCTGACCCTAAAGACCGCCTTGAAGAGTCAGCCTTTCCCAGAGGGGGAAATCCTGCTGCCTTGCCCAAACCTGCTCAGACTCTCTGGGCTCCCACAGCCCACTTACTGCAGAATTTTTGGCAGAATGCAGCAGAGCCCTGAGCTGGAGGTGGGCTCAGATCTGCTGTGGATGAGCTTGGCCATGGGGCCAGAGCCCACAGTGGGGCTGGCCCTATGGAGCCTGCGTGGCTCCATCTGACCAGCAGCCTAGATCCCCTCCCCTCCCGTGGGTGAGCGTTGGAGCGTTGGTGATGAACGAGTGCTGCCATTCCCCTTGCCTTGGCTGCAGTATTTTTAAAGCTTTTTATTAAAAATTAATTTCTTTATTTTGTCGGAGACCCATCGCTCGGTCACGTGGCTCCCTGTCATGTTTCTATCCTTCCTACTCATATTCGAGTTATGCCATCAAGCTAATATATTGTGACTGCTCTTCTCTCTTGTGACAAAGCCTTGCAGCTGCCTCCAAATCAATAGATGTCAAAGAAATATGAAAACAATCATGACAGAGAACTTAAATCCTGGCTAGAGTCTGCATAATAAAAAATGTGCTTCTGTTCTCAAGGCAGCGGATTAATTTATCCCAAAGTTTAGTCAAATTTTATTCCGGTACCTTTTTCCCAGCAGATAGAGCTACATCTGTTGGGTTTGTAATGTAATTTGTAATTACTGCCCTTCATGTGGTCCAATGCCTT